>NC_090931.1:1255855975-1256173481 GCF_040938575.1 Ambystoma mexicanum
TTGGTCAGTAAGGGGCAGATCTCCCATCCATTTGACCAGTATCCCTTCCAAGATGCAACCTCTATTTTAGTGTCCCGTAGCCCTCACCAGACAATACGCTTTTGTAATACATATATTTATCTCCAGTTGTAAAGAGACTTATGCAGAAAGAAAAATATTTATTTTGCTCACATATCTCACATTCTACAAAATGTAGGCATGACCACCTTTTACCTCCATATCACCAGCTATTCTCTATTTAAACTACGATTCCCAAGATTCCCCATATAGCCACCTCAGGCCCTTAACATTGTGTGCACCCACACTCTTGGGTTGTACAAAAAGATGTCACGACACTGTTTGTGACATCATGCTTCAGAGATCACAGAATTACTATCACAACTGGTGAGAGTTATTGTACGCGCCATGCATATTTGTAATTATTATTTTACCAACATCCTCCTGCAACATGCCTAATAAGGAGATTTTTGGACAGTTATGTCCATTCAACATGCAATTCTTGAGGCTTCTAAACACAATTGACAACGGTAGGAAAAAAGTGCAACAGAATAGGATGAGCCCAACAGAGGTAAGCAACATCTTAAGGACACGTTTCTAAACATAAAATAGACTTTCTGTATGGAGAATATGGGAAGGAGGTCATATATAGGTGTGTGTTTTCACCCCTATGCAGACACTTGAAATGAGCAGCCCCAATGTGCTCATCCATATGGGAATAGATCTCGACCGGTAGGGGAGGATGCAAGCTTGACACCTGTATTGTATTGGGTGAGGCTGTGGGGCGTACCCAGCCAGCCTTATAAGGTTCAGAGAAGCCTAGTACATGTTATGAGTTTAGAAGGGGGGGCAAGAGCTCCCATGGATGGCACATGTGAAGAAACGCCTATGTGACCTAGGATTGCACAGTTTCTGGTCTAACCCGGGTTGCATTGATAAGGCAAGTGCTGGCAGAGTGAGGAAGGCTGTTGCAGTTCTGTTTAGGAAGATGATGGTGGAAGCAAGCAACACATTGTGCCTGGGGCCATAGTACGTGTTGGGGAAACAGGAGTTTGGTTTTGAAAAATATATGGATGTTATTAATCCCCCATTTGCACAAGCACTGTACCTGAGGATAAGGCGAAATACCCAAACAGGGTAATTCATAGAAATACGCACAAAAGTGGCGCACGCGGCTGGCGCACAGTGTCCCTGTGCGATTCACTGCGCCAGCCGCGTGCGAAAAAATCCTTTTCATCGCACAGTGTATTCATGGATTTTAGCCTCCGAAACCAGCCGTGGTGCAGAGTGGCGCAGCGACCCTGCAGCAGCGCCAGTTATGCCCCCAAGAACACGCTCGCGCAAGGAAAAGCCTTCAAAATTCCCAAATCATAGCAAAGGGCTGCGCTAACCCTGGACCAGTTCACAGGGCTGCCAAACAGCAAACGCCAAGCGGGGAACATGTATTTCAGTGGTTCTCGGGAAGTTTCACACGCGATTGTCCTGGGTACGTGTACATCAGGGGTGCGTGTGAAGTAACACACGCGATTCCATCAGGGCACGTGTATTCCAGGGATGCGCGGGAAGTCTCACACGCAAAAACAGCAGGGTACATGCATTTCAGGGGTGCGCGGGAAGTATTACACGTGATTACATCAGGGTACGTGTATTCCAGGGGTGCGAGGGAAGTATCACACGCAAAAGCAGCAGGGTACGTGTATTCCAGGGGTGTGCAGGAAGTATCACACGCAAAAGCAGCAGGGTACGTGTATTTCAGGGGTGCGCAGGAAGTATCACACGTGATTCCATTAGGGTACGTGTATTCCAGGGGTGCGCGGGAAGTATCACACGCAAAAGCAGCAGGGTACGTGTATTCCAGGGGTGCGCGGGAAGTATCACACGCAAAAGCAGCAGGGTACGTATATTTCAGGGGTGCGCAGGAAGTATCACACGCAATTCCATCAGGGTACGTGTATTGCAGGGGTGCGCGGGGAGCGCCACACGTGAATTGCACGTGTGGGTCCTCCCAGGTGTTCCCTCTACACCCTCCACGGCCCCTGCAGGCGGCCCAAACCACAGGGGCCTACCTTGCACATGTCCCGCAGGCAGCCCATCCACTATGCCAATGCCCCCCAGCCAACCCACATGTCACCTTGCACTACTGCCCACCAACGCATGTCCCCCTGCACCCCCACCCCCCAGCATCCAGGGGCACCCTCCACCAGGCCCCCACTCATGTCTCCCATCACCCCCACCCCCCAGCAGTGCAGGGCACCCTCCACCAGGCCCCCACTCATGTCCAACTCATGTCTCCCAGCACCCCCACCCCCCAGCAGTGCAGGGCACCCTCCACCAGGCCCCCACGTATGTCTCCCAGCACCCCCACCCCCCAGCAGTGCAGGGCACCCTCCACCAGGCCCCCACTCATGTCTCCCAGCACCCCCACCCCCAGCAGTGCAGGGCACCCTCCACCAGGCACCCTCCACCAGGCCCCCACTCATGTCTCCCATCACCCCCACCCACCAGCAGTGCAGGGCACCCTCCACCAGGCCCCCACTCATGTCCACCTCATGTCTCCCAGCACCCCCACCCCCCAGCAGTGCAGGGCACCCTCCACCAGGCCCCCACTCATGTCCAACTCATGTCTCCCAGCACCCCCACCCCCCAGCACTGTGGTGCACCCTCCACCAGGCTCCCACTCATGTCCCCCTGCACCCCCACCCCCCAGCATCCAGGGGCACCCTCCTCCATGCCCTCACTCATGTCCAACTCATGTCTCCCAGCACCCCCACCCCCCAGCACTGTGGGGCACCCTCCACCAGGCCCCCACTCATGTCCAACTCATGTCTCCCAGCACCCCCACCCCCCAGCACTGTGGTGCACCCTCCACCAGGCTCCCACTCATGTCCCCCTGCACCCCCACCCCCCAGCATCCAGGAGCACCCTCCACCAGGCCCCCACCCATGTCCCCCTGCACCCCCACCACCCCGGCATCCAGGGGCACCCTCCACCAGGCCCCCACTCATGTCTCCCATCACCCCCACCCCCCAGCAGTGCAGGGCACCCTCCACCAGGCCCCCACTCATGTCCAACTCTTGTCTCCCAGCACCCCCACCCCCAGCAGTGCAGGGCACCCTCCACCAGGCCCCCAATCATGTCTCCCAGCACCCCACCCCCCAACAGTGCAGGGCACCCTCCACCAGGCCCCCACTCATGTCTCCCATCACCCCACCCCCCAGCACTGTGTGGCACCCTCCACCAGGGCACCACTCATGTCTCCCAACACCCCCAACCCCCAGCATCCAGGGGCACCCTCCACCAGGCCCCCACTCATGTCTCCCATCACCCCCACCCCCCAGCAGTGCAGGGCACCCTCCACCAGGCCCTCACTCATGTCCAACTCATATCTCCCAGTCTCCCAACACCCCCAACCCCCAGCAGTGCAGGGCACCCTCCACCAGGGCCCCACTCATGTCCAACTCATGTCTCCCAGCACCCCTACCCCCCAGCACTGTGGTGCACCCTCCACCAGGCTCCCACTCATGTCCCCCTGCACCCCCACCCCCCAGCATCCAGGGGCACCCTCCACCAGGCCCCCACTCATATCCAACTCATGTCTCCCAGCACCCCCACCCCCTAGCACTGTGGGGCACCCTCCACCAGGCCCCCACTCATGTCCAACTCATGTCTCCCAGCACCCCCACCCCCCAGCACTGTGGTGCACCCTCGACCAGGCTCCCACTCATGTTCCCCTGCACCCCCACCCCCAGCATCCAGGGGCACCCTCCACCAGGCCCCCACTCATGTCCCCCTGCACCCCCACCCCCCAGCATCCAGGGGCACCCTCCACCAGGCCCCCACTCATGTCTCCCATCACCCCCAACCCCCAGCAGTGCAGGGCACCCCCACCAAGCACCCACTCATGTCCAACTCATGTCTCCCAGCGCCCCCACCCCCCAGCAGTGCAGGGCACCCTCCACCAGGCCCCCACTCATGTCGCCCAGCACCCCCACCCCCCAGCAGTGCAGGGCACCCTCCACCAGGCCCCCACTCATTTTTCCCATCACCCCCACCCCCAGCAGTGCAGGGCACCCTCCACCAGGCCCCCACTCATGTCTCCCAGCACCCCACCCCCCAGCACTGTGGGGCACCCTCCACAAGGCCCCCACTCATGTCTCCCAGCACCCCCACCCCCCAGCATCCAGGGGCACCCTCCACCAGGCCCCCACTCATGTCCAACTCATGTCTCCCAGCACCCCCACCCCCCAGCAGTGCAAGGCACCCTCCACCAGGGCCCCACTCATGTCCAGCTCATGTCTCCCAGCACCCCCACCCCCCAGCACTGTGGGGCACCCTCCACCAGGCCCCCACTCATGTCTCCCAGCACACCCACCCCCAGCACTGTGGTGCACCCTCCACCAGGCTCCCACTCATATCCCCCTGCACCCCAACCCCCCAGCATCCAGGGGCACCCTCCACCAGGCCTCCACTCATGTCCAACTCATGTCTCCCAGCACCCCGTGGTGCACCCTCCACCAGGCTCCCACTCATATCCCCCTGCACCCCCATCCCCCAGCATCCAGGGGCACCCTCCACCAGGCCCCCACTCATGTCTCCCATCACCCCCACCCCCCAGCAGTGCAGGGCCCCCTAACAAGGCCCCCACTCATGTCGAACACATGCCTCCCAGCACCCCCAGCCCCCAGCAGTGCAGGGCACCCTCCACCAGGCCCCCACTCATGTCTCCGAGCACCCCCACCCCCCAGCAGTGCAGGGCACACTCCAACAGGCCCCCACTCATGTCCAACTCATGTCTCCCAGCACCCCCACTCCCCAGCACTGTGGGGCACCCTCCACCAGGCTCCCACTCATGTCCCCCTGTACCCCCACCCCCCAGCATCCAGGGGCACCCTCCACCAGGCCCCCACTCATATTCAACTCATGTCTCCCATCACCCCCACCCCCCAGCAGTGCAGGGCACCCTCCACCAGGCCCCCACTCATGTCCAACTCATGTCTCCCAGCACCCCCAGACCCAGCAGTGCAGGGCACCCTCCACCAGGCCCCCACTCATGTCTCCCATCACCCCCACCCCCCAGCAGTGCAGGGGCATCCTCCACCAGGCCCCCACTCATGTCTCCCATCACCCCCACCCCACAGCAGTGCAGGGCACCCTCCACGAGGCCCCCACACATGTCCCCCAGCCAACATGTCATCACAATCTAGATCCCTGGCCCTTATGGTCAGCCTCCAAATGCCAAACACCCACCCGAGTATTGCATCCACCCACTTAGAAATGGAAATAACATGATAGAACCCCTATTGCAAGTTTGGAAATGAACACATGTCCCTCACATACACCCAATGGGTGTCAGTGAATGTCAAAACCCATATCATGATATGCATGAAACCAATGTGATGATACTACACTTTGAAGTTTGAAGAAAAAATATGTATTAAAAGCAACATAAATTGAATCAAAAATAAACAAACAAAAATGGTAATTTAAAAGAAAATAAACCAGCATGTCTGTGAAATAATGCAAAACCAAACTCATAATCCAAAGGAAAGGTATCCAAAGTCACAGTCCACAAAAGTAAATCCAATGGAAAATTAAAATCGAAAACCATTGCTCCATGGGTAAATCATAAAAAAAATGAAAATCCAACAGTCAACTATATACAGATAAACAATCCAGGGTCCATGATCCCAACAGAAGAAATGAAACCTATCTAATAACACTACCTAATAAAAAAAAATATATACAAAAATGTGGCCCATTGTCCAAAAGGTCCAAAAAAATGCAAAACCAAAGGAAACCTAACACTAACTCCAGAACTATTTACAAGGGCAGCGGGCTAGTCTGATGGCTCACTTCAGGATGTTTCGGGCCAGGGCATCATCCAACTCCTGCTCAATGTCCCGGAGGCGGTCCTCCTCCATGTCCTCGAGGGTCCGCAGGGCCATCGACATGTTCACCTCCAACTCCATGCGGATTGCCTCGAGGCACTGGGCCCGCCTCAGGGCCCTCTGCATTGAGTTCTCCGCCCTGACCATCGTGAGCCATGCCTCTTCCGCCCGCTGCCGCTCCGCATCTATGGCGTGGCCCAACCGCTGCCACACGGAAGACACTTCCCGTCCTGGGTCCTCCTGCCCTCCGGCCGATGCCTGCCCCTCCGATGTCGAAGGCCCTGAGCCATCATGGCTCCCACCACGTTGCTGCTGCTGCTGTGCCTCTGCCCGTGCACTGCCTCCTGCTGCCTGCACATCCTCCGCTGGCTGGAGTGCAGTCGTTGATGTGGCCACCCCTGCTGGACATCCGACTCCCGACTGTGGCAGGGATGCCTCCTCAGCCAGCCTGGCCGCACCGTCAGAGGCAGCTCCACAGGGCACCCAGGTGACTAATGGGTGGGAAGATGGCACGGAGGACGAATGGCGCATAGGGGGTTCAGTTGAGGAGGGGGTCTGAGCAAGCCCCATCAAGCGGAGGAATCTGGCCTGGGTGACATGTCCCAGTAGGCCGACGCGGTCAACGAGCCATTCGAGATGACGTGCAGTCTCCTCATGAAAAGACTGCAGGTCACCTCGCATGGCCCGTTGACACAACGCCACACCAGTCAGGACAGGCTCAACCCGGACCCGGATAGCCACGTCTGCAGGCAGAGGAAGGCCAGTTGTTGTGAGCTCATCCCCTGCCTGAAAACGGGTCTGGATGTAGGCATCCCTGCTGGTGCAAGATGATGCAGTGACAGGATCAGGGACAGGATTGCACACAGGCACCTCCGTGGCAGCCTGTGCTGCCTCCTGTCCCTGGTCCTGCACTGCACCACTAGCACCAGTGGAATTCCTATCTCCAGACCCCGTCTCTGTTGCTTGCACGGCCTCCTCCTCCACCAAACCCCCCACCAACCTGGATGACTCCGTGCCATCTTCCCCCGTTGGGCCCTGTGGGGTCCCAGCTGCCCCTTCTGCTGCCGAGGAGTCCAACTCCAACCTCCACCTCCTGGACCTCCCCCCGGCATCTGCGGCCTGGGACGCGGCACCGGACTCCTCACTCCCCGACGAGATCACAACCTGGGAGGGGAGCCGGGCCTTGCGTCTCCGGCTGGCGGTGCGATCCCCGCCGCTGTGCTCCACAGCACCTTCTCCACCCTCTTCATCAGTTGACGCTGCAGACAGGGAGAAATAAAACACAGGCATCAGGGCACTGTACATGGACACATACACACATGACAGTTGTACATGAGTGGCATTGGCAAACCTCAGACATGGCATCACAATCGCCAACACACATGTCATTTCAACTTGCACACATGAGCCATACCACAGCCATATCGCAACTGCCAGCACCATCCATACACATACAACAGCATGAGCAGGCAAAGGTGAGCCAGACATCACATGCAACACAGGGAATGCACTACACATGCACGCACACCACCACACTTGCATGCATGTGTACACCTCTGCCAACTGTCCCAGTGTTCAGATGGGCATCTATGTCACATCTGCCAATCAGGCTTCCACATCCCGCTGTCACATGCATCCATGTTGCATCACTGTTGCACCCTTGTCAAATACACACACATGCACATGTACACAGTGCTGATACATGCAGCTGAAAACAACATACATGCGTGACATCACGAACATGCCTACTTACATACACATTCATCCAAACATGTGTGCCCACACAACTGCATTTGGCATGCAAGCCTACACACACAAGCACCATCCATGTCTCACACATGACAGCCCTCGCATGTGTTAGCCTCACGGCCCTGTACACCCCCACCCATACTCGGCCCCATACAAACAGATGTGCAACCTACACACTACTTGCACATCACCACACGCACAGCTTACAATCAGGATGCATGTACACTTACCGCTCGACTTCAGACGGGTCTGCCTCTCAAGGACCTGGACGTGGAGCGCTGGGGATATGCGTCCCAGGACCCTCATCTGATCTTCCGACAAGTGGCCCCGGCGCCCCTTAGCATCCGCTGCCTTCAAGAGGCGCCGGGCCTTGTTGAGGGTCCTGGACCTGAAGTCCTCCCAGCGCTTCTTGACATGTTGGAAGTCGCGGACTGCCACCCCCTCCGTGTTGATGGCAGTCAGGATGTCCGTCCTGATCCGAGTCTGTCCTTCCTTGTCGGCGCGCACACTTCCGAAGAGGGCATCATACTGCCCCAGGACTTGCTCCACCAGGACACCAACTTCGGTGGCAGTGAAGCTGGTGCCCCTCTGCCTCTCTGGCCGGGGGTTGTCAGTGGTGCCAGATGTTGCAGTGCCCAACATGACAACCCCAGAGGCAGGAGTGGGTGGGCAACTGGGTCCTGGGGCTGGGCTGTGGAGCGATGGAATTCCAGTCGGGCGTCTTCGGTTCCAGCATGGGTGGTCACAGCAACAGCACCCCTGGCTGATGTGCAGGCAGCAAATGGCAGGGCACGTGGGCAGCAGGCAGTCAGGCAGCAGCAGATGGCAGGTGGGAGGGTGCTCGGGGCTCTGGGGGGCAGTAATTCGGCCTTCTGGGCAGGAGTGTGGTCTTCTGTGTGCTTACGCGTGGCCAGCTTGATACAGAGTGATTTTGCACGTAAAAATCCTGCATGTCTGCGTGTAATTCAAGGAAAGGCCCTTAGCGCATATGCACGTCAGCACGCATATGCGATTTCATTGGAACAAAGGCCCTTAGCGCATAAGTGCGTCTGTGACATGACGCGCGCGGGTGTTTCCCTCATAACACGTGATGGTGGGGGGTTTGGTGGAGGAGGAGGCCATGCAAGCAACAGAGACGGGGTCTGGAGGTGGGGATTCCACTGGTGCTAGTGGTGCAGTGCAGGACCAGGGACAGGAGGCAGCACAGGCCACCGCAGAGGTGCCTGTGTGCAATCCTGTCCCTGATCCTGTCACTGCATCATCTTGCACCAGCGGGGATGCCTACGTCCAGACCCATTTTCAGGCAGGGGATGAGCTCACAACAACTGGCCTTCCTCTGCCTGCGGACGTGGCTATCCGGGTCCGGGTTGAGCCTGTCCTGACTGGTGTGGCGTTGCGTCAATGGGCCATGCGAGGTGACCTGCAGTCTTTTCATGAGGAGACTGCACGTCATCTCGAATGGCTCGTTGACCGCGTCGGCCTACTGGGACAGGTCACCCAGGCCGGATTCCTCCGTTTGATGGGGCTTGCTCAGACCCCCTCCTCAACTGAACCCCTATGTGCCAGTCGTCCTCCGTGCCATCTTCCCACCCATTAGTCACCTAGGTGCCCTGTGGAGCTGCCTCTGACGGTGCGGCCAGGCTGGTGGAGGAGGCGTCCCTGCCACAGTCGGGAGTCGGACGTCCAGCAGGGGTGGCCACATCAACGACTGCACCCCAGCCAGCGGAGGATGTGCAGGCAGCAGGAGGCAGTGCACGGGCAGAGGCACAGCAGCAGCAGCAACAATGTGGTGGGAGCCATGATGGCTCGGGGCCTTCGACATTGGAGGGGCAGGCATCGGCCGGAGGGCAGGAGGACCCAGGACGGGAAGTGTCTTCCGTGTGGCAGCGGTTGGGCCACGCCATAGATGCGGAGCGGCAGCGGGCGGAAGAGGCACGGCTCACGATGGTCAGGGCAGAGAACTCCATGCGGAGGGCCCTGAGGCGGGCCGAGTGCCTCGAGGGAATCCGCAGAGAGTTGGAGGTGAACATGTCGACGGCCCTGCGGACCCTCGGGGACATGGAGGAGGACCGCCTCCGGGACATTGAGCAGGAGTTCGATGATGCCCTGGCCCGGAACATCCCGAAGTGAGCCGTCGGACTAGCCCGCTGCCCTTGTAAATAGTTCTGTAGTTAGTGTTAGGTTTCCTTTGGTTTTGCATTTTTTTGGACCTTTTGGACAATGGGCCACATTTTTGTCTATAGTTTTTTTTTTATTAGGTAGTGTTATTAGATAGGTTTCATTTCTTCTGTTGGGATCATGGACCCTGGATTGTTTATCTGTATATAGTTGACTGTTGGATTTTCATTTTTTTTTATGATTTACCCATGGAGCAATGGTTTTCGATTTTAATTTTCCATTGGATTTACTTTTGTGGACTGTGACTTTGGATACCTTTCCTTTGGATTATGAGTTGTGGTTTTGCATTATTTCACGGACATGCTGCTTTATTTTTTTTTAAATTACCATTTTTGTTTGTTTATTTTTGATTCAATTTATGTTGCTTTTAATACATAGTTTTTCTTCAAACTTCAATGTGTAGTATCATCTCATTGGTTTCATGCATATGATGATATGGGTTTTGACATTCACTGACACCCATTGGGTGTATGTGAGGGACATGTGTTCATTTCCAAACTTGCAATTGGGGTTCTATCATGTTATTGCCATTTCTAAGTGGGTGGATGCAATACTCGGGTGGGTGTTTGGCATTTGGAGGCTGACCACAAGGGCCAGGGATCTAGATTGTGATGACATGTTGGCTGGGGGACATGTGTGGGGACCTGGGGGAGGGTGTCCTGCACTGCTGGGGGATGGGGGTGCTGGGAGACATGAGTTGGGCATGAGTGGGCGCCTGGTGTAGGGTGCCCTGCACTGCTGGGGGGTGGGGGTGATGGGAGACATGAGTGGGGGCCTGGTGGAAGGTGCCCTGCACTGCTGGGGGGTGGGGGTGATGGGAGACATGAGTGGGGGCCTGGTGGAGGGTGCCCCTGGATGCTGGGGGTGGGGGTGCTGGGAGACATGCGTGGGGGCCTGGTGGAGGGTGCCCTGCACTGCTGGGGGGTGGGGGTGATGGGAGACATGAGTGGGGGCCTGGTGGAGGGTGCCCCTGCACTTCTGGGGGGTGGGGGTGATGGGAGACATGAGTGGGGGCCTGGTGGAGGGTGCCCTACACTGCTGGGTGGTGGGGGTGCTGGGAGACATGAGTTGGACATGAGTGGGGGCCTGGTGGAGGGTGCCCCTGGATGCTGGGGGGTGGGGGTGCAGGGGGACATGAGTGGGAGCCTGGTGGAGGGTGCCTTGCACTGCTGGGGGGTGGGGGTGCTGGGAGACATGAGTTGGACATGAGTGGGGGCCTGGTGGAGTGTGCCCTGCACTGCTGGGAGGTGGGGGTGCTGGGAGACATGAGTGGGGGCCTGGTGGAGGGTGCCCTGCACTGCTGGGGGGTGCTGGGAGACATGAGTTGGACATGAGTGGGGGCCTGGTGGAGGGTGCCGTGGACTGCTGGGGGGTGGGGGTGCTGGGAGACATGAGTGGGGGCCTGGTGGAGGGTGCCCTGCACTGCTGGGGGGTGGTGGTGCTGGGAGACATGAGGTGGACATGAGTGGGGGCCTGGTGGAGGGTGCCCTGCACTGCTGGGGGGTTGGGGGGTCTGGGAGACATGAGTGGGGGCCTGGTGGAGGGTGCCCAGCACTGCTGGGGGTGGGGGTGCTGGGAGACATGAGTTGGACATGAGTGGGGGCCTGGTGGAGGGTGCCCTGCACTGCTGGGGGGTGGGGGTGATGGGAGACATGAGTGGGGGCCTGGTGGAGGGTGCCCCTGGATGCTGGGGTGTGGGGGTGCTGGGAGACATGAGTTGGACATGAATGGGGGCCTGGTGGAGGGTGCCCCTGCACTGCTGGGGTTGGGGGTGATGGGAGACATGAGTGGGGGCCTGGTGGAGGGTGCCCTGCACTGCTGGGGGGTGGGGGTGCTGGGAGACATGAGTTGGACATGAATGGGGGCCTGGTGGAGAGTGCCCTGCACTGCTGGGGGGTGGGGGTGATGGGAGACATAAGTGGGGGCCTGGTGGAGGGTGCCCTGCACTGCTGGGGGGTGGGGGTGATGGGAGACATGAGTGGGGGCCTGGTGGAGGGTGCCCCTGGATGCTGGGGGGTGGGGGTGCTGGGAGACATGAGTGGGGGCCTGGTGGAGGGTGCCCCTAGATGCTGGGGGGTGTGGGTGCTGGGAGACATGAATGGGGGCCTGGTGGAGGGTGCCCTGCACTGCTGGGGGGTGGGGGCGATGGGAGACATGAGTGGGGGCCTGGTGGAGGGTGCCCTGCACTGCTGGGGGGGTGGGGGTGCTGGGAGACATGAGTTGGACATGAGTGGGGGCCTGTTGGAGGGTGCCCCTGCACTGCTGGGGGGTAGGGGTGCAGGGGGACATGAGTGGTGGCCTGGTGGAAGGTGCCCTGCACTGCTGGGGGGTGGGGGTGATGGGAGACATGAGTGGGGACCTGGTGGAGGGTGCCCTGCACTGCTGGGGCTGGGGGTGCAGGGGGACATGAGTGGGGGGCTGGTGGAGGGTGCCCTGCACTGCTGGGGGTTGGGGTGCTGCGAGACATGGGTTGGACATGAGTGGGGGCCTGGTGGAGGGTGCCCTGCACTGCTGGGGGGTGGGGGTGATGGGAGACATGAGTTGGACATGAGTGGGGGCCTGGTGGAGGGTGCCCTGCACTGCTGGGGGGTGGGGGTGCTGGGAGACATGAGTGGGGGCCTGGTGGAGGGTGCCCCTGCACTGCTGGGGGGTGGGGGTGATGGGAGACATGGATGGGGGCCTGGTGGAGGGTGCCCTGCACTGCTGGGGGGGTGGGGGTGCTGGGAGACATGAGTTGAACATGAGTGGGGGCCTTTTGGAGGGTGCCCCTGCACTGCTGGGGGGTAGGGGTGCAGGGGGACATGAGTGGGGGCCTGGTGGAAGGTGCCCTGCACTGCTGGGGGGTGGGGGTGATGGGAGACATGAGTGGGGACCTGGTGGAGGGTGCCCTGCACTGCTGGGGCTGGGGGTGCAGGGGGACATGAGTGGGGGCCTGGTGGAGGGTGCCCTGCACTGCTGGGGGTGGGGGTGCTGCGAGACATGGGTTGGACATGAGTGGGGGCCTGGTGGAGGGTGCCCTGCACTGCTGGGGGGTGGGGGTGATGGGAGACATGAGTTGGACATGAGTGGGGGCCTGGTGGAGGGTGCCCTGCACTGCTGGGGGGTGGGGGTGATGGGAGACATGAGTGGGGGCCTGGTGAAGTGTGCCCCACAGTGCTGGGGGGTGGGGGTGCTGGGAGACATGAGTTGGACATGAGTGGGGGCCTGGTGGAGGGTGCCCTGCACTGCTGGGGGGTGGGGGTGCTGGGAGACATGAGTTGGACATGAGTGGGGGCCTGGTGGAGGGTGCCCTGCACTGCTGGGGGGTGGGGGTGATGGGAGACATGAGTTGGACATGAGTGGGGGCCTGGTGGAGGGTGCCCTGCACTGCTGGGGCTGGGGGTGCAGGGGGACATGAGTGGGGGCCTGGTGGAGGGTGCCCTGCACTGCTGGGGGGTGGGGGTGCTGGGAGACATGAGTGGGGTTCTGGTGGAGGGTGCCCTGCACTGCTGGGGGGTGAGGGTGCTGGGAGACATGAGTTGGACATGAGTGGGGGCCTGGTGGAGTGTGCCCTGCACTGCCGGGGGGTGGGGGTGCTGGGAGACATGAGTGGGGGCCTGGTGGAGGGTGCCTTGCACTGCTGGGGGATGGGGGTGCTGGGAGACATGAGTTGGACATGAGTGGGGGCCTGGTGGAGGGTGCCCTGCACTGTTGGGGGGTGAGGGTGCTGGGAAACATGAGTGGGGGCCTGGTGGAGGGTGCCCTGCACTGCTGGGGGGTGGGGGTGCTGGGAGACATGAGTGGGGTTCTGGTGGAGGGTGCCCTGCACTGCTGGGGGGTGAGGGTGCTGGGAGACATGAGTTGGACATGAGTGGGGGCCTGGTGGAGTGTGCCCTGCACTGCCGGGGGGTGGGGGTGCTGGGAGACATGAGTGGGGGCCTGGTGGAGGGTGCCTTGCACTGCTGGGGGATGGGGGTGCTGGGAGACATGAGTTGGACATGAGTGGGGGCCTGGTGGAGGGTGCCCTGCACTGCTGGGGGGTGGGGGTGATGGGAGACATGGGTGGGGGCTTGGTGGAGGGTGCTCCTGGATGCAGGGGGTTGGGGGTGCAGGGGGACATGAGTGGGGGTCTGGTGGAGGGTGCCCTGCACTGCTGGGGGGTGGGAGTGATGGGAGATATGAGTGGGGGCCTGGTGGAGGGTGCCCCTGGATGCTGGGGAGTGGGGGTGCACGGGGACATGAGTGGGGGCCTGGTGGAGGGTGCCCTGCACTGCTGGGGAGTGGGGGTGCTGGGAGACATGAGTTGGACATGAGTGGGGGCCTGGTGGAGGGTGCCCTGCACTGCTGGGGGGTGGGGGTGATGGGAGACATGAGTGGGGGCTTGGTGGAGGGTGCTCCTGGATGCTGGGGGGTGGGGGTGCAGGGGGACATGAGTGGGGGTCTGGTGGAGGGTGCCATGCACTGCTGGGGGGTGGGAGTGATGGGAGATATGAGTGGGGGCCTGGTGGAGGGTGCCCCTGGATGCTGGGGGGTGGGGGTGCACGGGGACATGAGTGGGGGCCTGGTGGAGGGTGCCCTGCACTGCTGGGGAGTGGGGGTGCTGGGAGACATGAGTTGGACATGAGTGGGGGCCTGGTGGAGGGTGCCCTGCACTGCTGGGGGGTGGGGGTGATGGGAGACATGAGTGGGGGCCTGGTGGAGGGTGCCCCTGGATGCTGGGGGGTGGGGGTGCAGGGGGACACGAGTGGGGGCCTGGTGGAGGGTGCCCTGCACTGCTGGGGGGGGCGTGATGGGAGACATGAGTGGGGGCCTGGTGGAGGGTGCCCCTGGATGCTGGGGGGTGGGGGTGCAGGGGGACATGAGTGGGGGCCTGGTGGAGGGTGCCCTGCACCGCTGAGGGGTGGGGGTGCTGGGAGACTGGGAAATATGAGTTGGACATGAGTGGGGGCCTTGTGGCGGGTGCCCTGCACTGCTGGGGGGTGGGGGTGCTGGGAGATATGAGTGGGGGCTTGGTGGAGGGTGCTCCTGGATGCTGGGGGGTGGGGGTGCAGGGGGACATGAGTGGGGGTCTGGTGGAGGGTGCCATGCACTGCTGGGGGGTGGGAGTGATGGGAGATATGAGTGGGGGCCTGGTGGAGGGTGCCCCTGGATGCTGGGGGGTGGGGGTGCACGGGGACATGAGTGGGGGCCTGGTGGAGGGTGCCCTGCACTGCTGGGGAGTGGGGGTGCTGGGAGACATGAGTTGGACATGAGTGGGGGCCTGGTGGAGGGTGCCCTGCACTGCTGGGGGGTGGGGGTGATGGGAGACATGAGTGGGGGCCTGGTGGAGGGTGCCCCTGGATGCTGGGGGGTGGGGGTGCAGGGGGACACGAGTGGGGGCCTGGTGGAGGGTGCCCTGCACTGCTGGGGGGGGCGTGATGGGAGACATGAGTGGGGGCCTGGTGGAGGGTGCCCCTGGATGCTGGGGGGTGGGGGTGCAGGGGGACATGAGTGGGGGCCTGGTGGAGGGTGCCCTGCACCGCTGAGGGGTGGGGGTGCTGGGAGACTGGGAAATATGAGTTGGACATGAGTGGGGGCCTTGTGGCGGGTGCCCTGCACTGCTGGGGGGTGGGGGTGCTGGGAGATATGAGTGCGGGCCTGTTGGAGGGTGCACCTGGATGCTGGGGGGTGGGGGTGCACGGGGACATGAGTGGGGGCCTGGTGGAGGGTGCCCTGCACTGCTGGGGAGTGGGGGTGCTGGGAGACATGAGTTGGACATGAGTGGGGGCCTGGTGGAGGGTGCCCTGCACTGCTGGGGGGTGGGGGTGATGGGAGACATGAGTGGGGGCCTGGTGGAGGGTGCCCCTGGATGCTGGGGGGTGGGGGTGTAGGGGGACATGAGTGGGGGCCTGGTGGAGGGTGCCCTGCACTGCTGGGGGGGGGTGATGGGAGACATGAGTGGGGGCCTGGTGGAGGGTGCCCCTGGATGCTGGGGGGTGGGGGTGTAGGGGGACATGAGTGGGGGCCTGGTGGAGGGTGCCCTGCACTGCTGAGGGGTGGGGGTGCTGGGAGACTGGGATATATGAGTTGGACATGAGTGGGGGCCTTGTGGCGGGTGCCCTGCACTGCTGGGGGGTGGGGTGCTGGGTGACATGAGTGGGGGCCTGGTGGAGGGTGCCCTGCACTGCTGGGGGGTGGGGGTGATGGGAGACATGAGTTGGACATGAGTGGGGGCCTGGTGGAGGGTGCCCTGCACTGCTGGGGGTGGGGGTGATGGGAGACATGAGTGGGGGCCTGGTGGAGGGTGCCCCACCCTGGGGGGTGGGGGTGCTGGGAGGCATGTGTTGGTGATCAGTAGTGAAAGGTGACATGTGGGTTGGCTGGGGGGCATGGCCATGGTGGATGGGTTGCCTGTGGGACATCAGCAAGGGTGCAGGGTAGTCCCCTGTGGTGTGGGCTGCCTGCAGGGGCTGTGGAGGGTGTAGAGGGAACACCTGGGAGGACCCACATGGCCAAATCACGTGTAGCACTCCCCGGCACCACCGAAATACATGTACCCTGCTTGAAATCGCGTGTGAAACTTCCCGCGCACCTCGGAATACACATACCCTGCTGAAATCGCGTGTGGGACTTCCCGAGCACCCCGAAGTACATGTACCCAGGCCAATCGCGTGTGGAACTTCCCGCGCACCCCGAAGTACACGTACCCAGGCCAATCGCGTGTGGAACTTCCCGCGCATCCCGAAACACACGTACCCAGGCCAATCACGTGTGGAAATTCCCGAGCACCCCGAAGTACACGTACCCAGGCCAATCGCGTGTGGAACTTCCCGCTGCATCCCAAAACACACGTACCCAGGCCAATCACGTGTGGAACTTCCCGCGCAACCCGAATGTACACGTACCCAGGCCAATCGCGTGTGGACCCTCCCGCGCATCCCGAAATACACGTACCCAGGCCAATCGCGTGTGGAACTTCCCGCGCACCCCGAAGTACACGTACCCAGGTCAATCGCGTGTGGAACTTCCCGCGCATCCCGAAACACACGTACCCAGGCCAATCACGTGTGGAAATTCCCGCGCACCCCGAAGTACACATACCCAGGCCAATCGCGTGTGGAACGTCCCACGCATCCCGAAACACACGCACATGCTATTTTTCACACAGCGGGTGTCCTTGCACTGCCGGGGGGTGGGGGTGCTGGGAGACATGAGTGGGGGCCTGGTGGAGGGTGCCTTGCACTGCTGGGGGATGGGGGTGCTGGGAGACATGAGTTGGACATGAGTGGGGGCCTGGTGGAGGGTGCCCTGCACTGCTGGGGGGTGGGGGTGATGGGAGACATGGGTGGGGGCTTGGTGGAGGGTGCTCCTGGATGCAGGGGGTTGGGGGTGCAGGGGGACATGAGTGGGGGTCTGGTGAGGGTGCCCTGCACTGCTGGGGGGTGGGAGTGATGGGAGATATGAGTGGGGGCCTGGTGGAGGGTGCCCCTGGATGCTGGGGAGTGGGGGTGCACGGGGACATGAGTGGGGGCCTGGTGGAGGGTGCCCTGCACTGCTGGGGAGTGGGGGTGCTGGGAGACATGAGTTGGACATGAGTGGGGGCCTGGTGGAGGGTGCCCTGCACTGCTGGGGGGTGGGGGTGATGGGAGACATGAGTGGGGGCTTGGTGGAGGGTGCTCCTGGATGCTGGGGGGTGGGGGTGCAGGGGGACATGAGTGGGGGTCTGGTGGAGGGTGCCATGCACTGCTGGGGGGTGGGAGTGATGGGAGATATGAGTGGGGGCCTGGTGGAGGGTGCCCCTGGATGCTGGGGGGTGGGGGTGCACGGGGACATGAGTGGGGGCCTGGTGGAGGGTGCCCTGCACTGCTGGGGAGTGGGGGTGCTGGGAGACATGAGTTGGACATGAGTGGGGGCCTGGTGGAGGGTGCCCTGCACTGCTGGGGGGTGGGGGTGATGGGAGACATGAGTGGGGGCCTGGTGGAGGGTGCCCCTGGATGCTGGGGGGTGGGGGTGCAGGGGGACACGAGTGGGGGCCTGGTGGAGGGTGCCCTGCACTGCTGGGGGGGGCGTGATGGGAGACATGAGTGGGGGCCTGGTGGAGGGTGCCCCTGGATGCTGGGGGGTGGGGGTGCAGGGGGACATGAGTGGGGGCCTGGTGGAGGGTGCCCTGCACCGCTGAGGGGTGGGGGTGCTGGGAGACTGGGAAATATGAGTTGGACATGAGTGGGGGCCTTGTGGCGGGTGCCCTGCACTGCTGGGGGGTGGGGGTGCTGGGAGATATGAGTGCGGGCCTGTTGGAGGGTGCACCTGGATGCTGGGGGGTGGGGGTGCACGGGGACATGAGTGGGGGCCTGGTGGAGGGTGCCCTGCACTGCTGGGGAGTGGGGGTGCTGGGAGACATGAGTTGGACATGAGTGGGGGCCTGGTGGAGGGTGCCCTGCACTGCTGGGGGGTGGGGGTGATGGGAGACATGAGTGGGGGCCTGGTGGAGGGTGCCCCTGGATGCTGGGGGGTGGGGGTGTAGGGGGACATGAGTGGGGGCCTGGTGGAGGGTGCCCTGCACTGCTGGGGGGGGGTGATGGGAGACATGAGTGGGGGCCTGGTGGAGGGTGCCCCTGGATGCTGGGGGGTGGGGGTGTAGGGGGACATGAGTGGGGGCCTGGTGGAGGGTGCCCTGCACTGCTGAGGGGTGGGGGTGCTGGGAGACTGGGATATATGAGTTGGACATGAGTGGGGGCCTTGTGGCGGGTGCCCTGCACTGCTGGGGGGTGGGGTGCTGGGTGACATGAGTGGGGGCCTGGTGGAGGGTGCCCTGCACTGCTGGGGGGTGGGGGTGATGGGAGACATGAGTTGGACATGAGTGGGGGCCTGGTGGAGGGTGCCCTGCACTGCTGGGGGTGGGGGTGATGGGAGACATGAGTGGGGGCCTGGTGGAGGGTGCCCCACCCTGGGGGGTGGGGGTGCTGGGAGACATGTGTTGGTGATCAGTAGTGAAAGGTGACATGTGGGTTGGCTGGGGGGCATGGCCATGGTGGATGGGTTGCCTGTGGGACATCAGCAAGGGTGCAGGGTAGTCCCCTGTGGTGTGGGCTGCCTGCAGGGGCTGTGGAGGGTGTAGAGGGAACACCTGGGAGGACCCACATGGCCAAATCACGTGTAGCACTCCCCGGCACCACCGAAATACATGTACCCTGCTTGAAATCGCGTGTGAAACTTCCCGCGCACCTCGGAATACACATACCCTGCTGAAATCGCGTGTGGGACTTCCCGAGCACCCCGAAGTACATGTACCCAGGCCAATCGCGTGTGGAACTTCCCGCGCACCCCGAAGTACACGTACCCAGGCCAATCGCGTGTGGAACTTCCCGCGCATCCCGAAACACACGTACCCAGGCCAATCACGTGTGGAAATTCCCGAGCACCCCGAAGTACACGTACCCAGGCCAATCGCGTGTGGAACTTCCCGCTGCATCCCAAAACACACGTACCCAGGCCAATCACGTGTGGAACTTCCCGCGCAACCCGAATGTACACGTACCCAGGCCAATCGCGTGTGGACCCTCCCGCGCATCCCGAAATACACGTACCCAGGCCAATCGCGTGTGGAACTTCCCGCGCACCCCGAAGTACACGTACCCAGGTCAATCGCGTGTGGAACTTCCCGCGCATCCCGAAACACACGTACCCAGGCCAATCACGTGTGGAAATTCCCGCGCACCCCGAAGTACACATACCCAGGCCAATCGCGTGTGGAACGTCCCACGCATCCCGAAACACACGCACATGCTATTTTTCACACAGCGGGTGTCCTTGTTTGTCGGTACCCCTTTGCACCTCATTTGTCCTAGAGGGCCTCTGTATGGACCATTCATCATGGCTGTATATGGGTGCTTTTTGTTAGCGCACATTTTGGCGCACATTTATTTCAGGCACAAGGACGCTACCGCCTGCTTTCTTGTGGCGTACTTGTTTGGCCCTGTGCGCGTCTTTCACCGTGCCCTGGTTTGCCCTATTCGATTCCATGAATACGGGTTGTAGGCGAGCGTGTGGGCGTTCCGCGCACTTGCCTCCTGTACTTCCCCCGTGACGCCGATATTTTCACACGTTGTTCCCCATTCGAGTGTTACGCCCCGTTTTCCGCCTACTTTTGTGATGTGCGCCGCGCTATGTGCGATTTCGCAGTGGCCGTGGCGCACGCTGTTGGATGACCTGTGCGCCGGCATGCGCTGCGCACTTTTTCAGCGCACATCCAATGTTTTTCTCGCGCACAGACTTCCATGAATCGATGTGCGCTGGTTTCCCTGCGATTTTCGCACTTGGAATGCGATTTTCGCACTTGCACTGCGAATCGCACGTTTTGGCACCTCTGCGCGGGAATTTTCGGCGCACATCAATTCCATGAATCAATGTGTAAATGTGGCAATATTGACTAGCGCGAGGCACAGAAGCACCAATGGTTACTGCCTGATGTGCAGTTCGGGCGACGAGACCATGGCTTGTGTCATGTTTTTTTGCAGTGGATATATATCTCTAAGAATCCAATATCTGAAGGTGCTCCTCATTGCTGATAACATTCGCAGCCTTGATGGAGAAATGGCCTATTCCAAGCAAGTGGAAGACCTGAATGTGGTGTGCTTGTGCCCAAATATCTACATCATGCACGGCTCCGTAGGATACGGGTTATCAGCTCCTAAGGCTGATGGCAGAATGGTATGGCCCGAGGTGGGATTGTCACTTTGATTGGTCCACTATAGCCAAACGGAATGCATATATGTGGCCTACACTTCAAGCTAGACAATGCATTATTTCATTCTCTTGATGCATCTGTGTATGTTAGTTGCTTTGTCTATAGCGAAGATTAAACGTTGGTTGGCTGAGTTAATTGTCTAATTTAAAGCAAAGTATTTATGGAAAGAATTGTGATATGTTAAGAGGATGAATTTGCGTATTTACATTTCTATGAAATGCATGCTATTAAGAACAATGTACTGTTTTTATATGATCTCATACTTTTCAAGTTTGCTGTTTTAAACTGTGTATTTGTGCTGTAAAACTAATGTCAAATAAAGGTATTTGAACAAACGAACGAAATGAAATTCTGTGCTTAAGAGGGAGCAATTGCTGTTCGCTGAGGTCAAGAACTGCATCCACTTGACCACAAATAGCACATTTGCACTCAACTTGGCTATCCACAGTTTCACACACACACACTACAAGATAGAATACTCATGTTTATGTTGTGTTTTGTTTTGTTATTAGGTTGTATACTGTGCACCACTGCTTTGCATGGTCATCAGGCACTCTTGTGGATCTGAAAGGGAAAGTGGAGTGGGTTGATTAGGGAAGGAGAGGGAAAATACAAGCCGTTGTGTTGTGTTTAGCTGTTGATTTGTGTAGACCTAAGAGCAAATGGCATCTTAACGGATGTATATTTTAGGTGGGTTTGATTCGTACAGGGGGTGTTTTGTTTCCAGATGGGAGACAACAAGTGTTTCTATTTCCAGGGTGCTTTGGGTGGTTGTTAAGGTTGGAAAGGTGATAGGTTTTTTATCTAACATTTTAGGTTGTCATGTTTGGTAAGCATGTGGGGAGTGGGGTGGTTGAGCGTGAGGTTGTTAGTGGATTTCTTAGGGATAGCCATAGTTAGAAGCCCGAGCAGTAATGGCCCCCCTCCAAGGGTCATATTGCCATAAGCACCCTGGCACCTCGTACTGGGTTACTAATTTTTCTCGACTTGTGAAATGGCGTCACAGCCGTTTTTTGACTCAATAATGTTTTTTTTGTTTAAAATGGCTGCCAGGGATTGGAAGAAGGGACTACATATAGTCGCTTCTCCCTTTCCATGGCAGCCATTCAGAAGAATGGAAATAAGTAAACAAAAAATGTCTGCCATTGAACAGGGAAAAGTAGTCCCTTCTCCCTTTCCATGGTGGACAGTCACAGAAGAAACCCTGGAGCCGTGGTGGTGAAGCAGAGGCTTCAGAACCTTCTCAGCGAGGTAAGGCCCGGGCCAGGGCCAATGAGCTTGCTTGTATCAAGCAAGCTTTATTGTCTCTAACATGTGAATTGGAAGGCTGGGACCACTTACACATACTTGCCAACCCTACAGATTTAGGCAGTAGGCTACTGCTGTTTAAGCAGTCCTACCGCCTACAGATTTGGATGACAGATCCTACTGCTTTTTACAGTGGCAGGTAATTTATGTGACTCCAAGACAGGCTCCAGGACAAAGCATGCAACACATTAATTAGTCTGTCTGTACAGTGGGCTGGCAGGTGATTACTTTGATTGGGCTCATGACCCTGTCCTGCACTCTGGCCTGGGCAGGCCTTAGCTAAACCACCAATAAAGGCAAGTGGCAGAGTGTAACAGCATCACTCAGCATCTGCCTATCAGACTGAGGGGGGTATCAGCAGTGGTTGAAGTGAGCGGGAGTGGTTGGGAGTGGTGCGCCTCTACTTTTTTTAATTCGGGTTTTCTGTTCCTATACTTTTATTTTAAAAAGAAACTGTTCCGGAATGGTTTCGTTTTAAAACAAAAGTGTAGGAAAGAGTTGAAACTTGCACTTTCAGTGCACTACACTCGCACTACACTGAACGTTCCCTTAAACAGCAGGTGCAAGTGTTTGGGGGTTTGTATTGTGTGTGAGAGGGGGGTAGTGATGGGGTCCGTGGGGAGTGGGTGCAGACCAGCAGGGAACATAGTTCCACTACTTCTTTTTGGCTTAATGCACAAAAAACCCAGACTCGTTTAAAAGTGGAAAAGGTCGCTTTAATGTGACAGGCCAAAGCTTACAATCAAACGCTTAACTGGCTCCATGGCCTAACAAACTAAAGGAATATTTTAACCACCACTTAAATAAATTAAACATTTTCATTTTCCCCCAACAATTAAATAATTAAATAACCCAATTCCTCCCTAATGATCCCTTGGATCCTACCGTCTCCTTGCCCCTTTTCCAGGCGTCCCGCTTTCTCCCAGGGGCCATGCCCCTCCAGGCTCAATACCTGTTCCCCCGGGGTGACCTGCTTGTGCAAACAGCGCCACCCCATCCTTTCCCGTGTCATTCCCCCATTGTGCTTCCCTCCCCCCACATCAAAAGGGGCCATGCCCCCGGCGCCCCGACCCACTTCAACACCCTTCAAACTCCCCTCTACGCCAAACTCCCCCTTCCTCTGACCTGCAGCCAGCCTGACCTGCCACATCAGCAACATATATTACACACACTTTCACAATGCCCTGACCTGTCACACAAAACCACCAACCCCACCTTCCTAACATACCCCAGAACTCATGAACCCGCCATGTCATCTAACAAACCCCCTGCCTAATCCCATGAACAATGGACCCCCCCATATTACATACCCAGACACTACCCTAACGAAAGTGAAAAGGGGTGGGAGGGCGGGACAATCATCAAGTCCTAACTGTCGCCTGCCTCCCGAACCTTCCCTGAGCCCTTAAATACCCCCCCATGAGGCGCTCTGCCCCACGGCCACTCGCTGGCCATGTGCATCGCCAAAAACTCCCCGGGGGGAAACGCTTCGCGTTCCCCCCGGGTCCCCCCTTTTGGCTTAATGCACAAAAAACCCAGACTCGTTTAAAAGTGGAAAAGGTTGCTTTAATGTGACAGGCCAAAGCTTACAATCAAACGCTTAACTGGCTCCATGGCCTAACAAACTAAAGGAATATTTTAACCACCACTTAAATAAATTAAACATTTTCATTTTCCCCCAACAATTAAATAATTAAATAACCCAATTCCTCCCTAATGATCCCTTGGATCCTACCGTCTCCTTGCCCCTTTTCCAGGCGTCCCGCTTTCTCCCAGGGGCCATGCCCCTCCAGGCTCAATACCTGTTCCCCCGGGGTGACCTGCTTGTGCAAACAGCGCCACCCCATCCTTTCCCGTGTCATTCCCCCATTGTGCTTCCCTCCCCCCACATCAAAAGGGGCCATGCCCCCGGCACCAGAAAAACCCTCCCCTGAGGAGTTCTTTCTGCCCCACCCCCCCCCCAAACTTTTCTACCTCAAACTTTTTACCCAGACTCCCAGCCCAGAAACTAAGAAGAGCCACCCGTATCCCTCACCAGGTCCTTCTCCTCTGCATGCAGAATCACCACCTCTGGAACCCCAAGCGTTCCCTCATCCCTGCCAATATAGGAAGCCGCTGATCCCACTGCAGGCCCCCCAACCCGTGCCGTCTCACCACCACTTCCTTGTAACTGCACCCCTGTTACCTTCCAAACCCCATTTCTCCATTTCCTTCCCAGCCCACTTAACAATTGAATGGCCAACAAATCAAAACTTGCGCCAACTCCCCTTCCTTTCGCGCAGCATCTGAAAAAAGAAAATACAAAATCACTGACAAGTCAAAATTATTTCAGCAACAGTTGGCCTACAAAGTCCTAACCACCTTTTCAACATCCCCATTATCAAACTCCCTGCCGTACCCCTTATACTTCCCAGACCTCCAACGTCCCAATCTTTTCACCTCGTCTTCTGAAAAAACCCAGCCCGGTACCCTCAGATGCTGCGCCCATCCTAAAGTAATGCGTCCCAAAAAGTCTCTTCCTTTTCTCCCACTGCCACCGACTCCTTCCGCGATACCCCTAGCACCTGGAACTGGGCATAAGACCTTGCTCCCACGACCCCACCGAAACCAAGAGCCCCTTCCCTTCTTATCCGTCTTAGACCTTTTAATCTTGATGTCTAAACCTTCTTCTGTAATTTGAACATCTTCCCACTGCAGTCCCCCTAACCCACCTTTTCCCCCGACCAACTCAAAAACCCTGAAAGCCCCCAAACATAACCACGTAACAACAAGTCGCAGACAGCTCCCCTACAAGCAATAAACCATTTGTTCCACTCGTTGTGCCCAGTTTATTCCTTTACATTCCTGCATTGTCCCCCCTGCACCGGGGGACCACGTGCACCCCCGTCCATACAGTCCCTTTAGTTTATTACTCCTCTCGCCATTGCACCAGGGGCCAAACCTGTACCCCCGTCCATGCAGTCCCTTCCGTATAACTCTTCGAGCTCCTCGCATCCATAACCACCTTTTTCCCGCCTGCACCAGAGGCCCTAATGCACCCCCGTCCATGCAAGCCCCTTTTCTGCCTTACTCCTCTCCACCGCTGCACCAGGGGCCAAACCTGCGCCCCCGTCCATGCAGTTCCTTCCATATCACCATCTTCAAGCTACTTGCTTCCATTACCACCTGTTTCCCACCTGCACCAGGGGGCCTAGTGCACCCCCGTCCATGCAGGCCCCCTTTTTTCTTTTACACCTCTCCACCGCTGCACCAGGGGCCAAACTTGCGCCCCCGTCCATGCAGACCATTACACATAAATTCCTCTTCCGGCACCTCGCTTCTCTGTTCCACTTTTTTTTTTTTTTTTTTTTTTTTTTTTTTAGTTTAGCTGCACCAGGGGCCCTAGTGCACCCCCGTCCATGCAGACCCAACTCCTCACTTCCCCCTGCTGCACCAGAAGCGCTCCCGCACCTCCATCCATGCAGCCTGAAGCCTACTCACCTTGTCGTGCGGCAAGCGTGAGGGCTTCACCACCGTCGTCCCTGCCCTTCAACGACTGCTACCTCTCCCTTAACAATTTCCACCGTTACCTCCCCCCTGGGCCCTCCCCTACCTACGCATCTTCCTCCTCACCTTTCTCCTGCCCCCTTTAATTTGCTCCCAACAAACCTTTCATCAAACCTTGTGCCCCCCACCTCCTTCACGATAAACTGAGCCCGACCTACCAGCACACCCCGATTTACCTGGCATGCGGTCCTTCCCCCCCACCTCCTTGCCCCGCTCCTCGCCCTGCCCCACTGTCCCCTGCCTGAAAACAATCTGTAACTGGATGCCGACCCGCACACTTGCTGCACTCGTGTTTAAATTTGCACATCCACCTCGTGCAGCCTTCTTTATTGAACGCCCAACATGCTGTCGAAGGCTGTCCTCCGCCCCCTCCCCCCGCCACCTCATGGGCGGGGCGACCAAGAAAGGGCCGGTAAGGCACAGGCAGCCCACTTGCTGTGTGCAATGTCGGGGCAGGCCTCGTTGGGGCCATCCATTGCAGCCAAAGATCCATATCTATCTCCCCCCAGACCACCTGACTGTCCACTGCCATTCTCGCTCTAAATTCCTCATCATACCTTACCCAGGCAAAGCCCCCAAAACTCGTAAAAGCCTTCCTTATTACATCCATATATTTAAGCAGGGCCACGCAACGCTCCGGGAATTTTTCGCAATACACACTGGCAAAAATGATAAACGCCGACGTCCAATTCTCAATGGTCACCGGGACCCTCGGGCGAGAAGCCAGTTCCCTCGCTTCCTCCTTAGACCCTTCCTTCGCTCTCACCTCCCTATGTAGCAATTTGAAAACATCCACAAATTCCCCTGCCTGGATCTTCTCCCTGGTCGCCGCCATCAAGTGCGCCCCCAATGGTTCTGTTATCCCCATGTATGGCAATTTCTTCTCCTTTCCTTTCACTTCCACCTCTTTATCTTTACCCACCTGTACTTCGAGCCCCCATGGCTCCAACTCTTTGTCCGTTTGGACCTCCACTGAGCAAATGTTCTTTCCAACCCCTTCGGCTCCAATGGCCTGCACCCCCACCTCCTTCATCACACCTTGAAAACCACCCCGTTCATCCCCCAACCGCCTATTGGTAACCCCTCTCTGCCATGCAGATGACCACTCCCTTTCCCGCTCACCTCTTTCCACGCCTGCCACCTGCGGCCTGGCATCCACACCGGTGCCACTCCTCTCCATTCTTAGAGGGCTCCTGCATTGAGGATGCGAGCTCCTGCCCGAGATGCTTTGCTGCTCTTCTCGCGAGTCTGGGGCGTACGCCCCGCCACTCCCCTGAAGTCTTCTCGGCGGGGTTGTGGGAACCTCTGCCTGGTCCTCTTCTCTTGGGCGAGGCGTTCCGACCTCCACCCTGACATCCTCGTTGCTGGGGGCCGTGCTGCACCCTCCAGGCTCTCTTTGCGTTGACCGAGGAGGGGCCGTAACAAAACCCTCACCCCCATCTGTACAGCGGGGGCTGTGCAGCGCCCTCCGCCCCCACTCCTCCTACCCGGGGGGGCCGTTCCGCGCCCCGCCCTACCCTCCTCACTTGACGGGGACCTCTCCCTCCTTCTCCCACCTGCGCTCTTCTGCAGGTATTTACCCCCTCTTCCCCTCTGCCCCGCCCCTCCCGCCTGCGCCCCACTCCTGCCCCCACTGGTGCTCCCTCGGTTCCTAACTTCTCGCGCGTTCCCCTCTTCCCTAGAGCTATCATACCCTTCCTCCCTCCCTGGCTGCCCCCCCGACCTGCTCAAACCCCCATCCGCCCTCTTGTCTAATTCCCTCCTCATCTTCCTGCCCCTGGATTCCCAACTCTCCCCTCTCCCTGACTTAGGGGTGCAAGCCACCACCGCCGCCAGGGCACCGTCCGTCGCCGCTCTGCGCTGCGGCCGGCCCCCACCACCCTCCTCCACGCCCGTAACTTCCCCCCCCCGCCCCTTCCAATTGGGCTTTAGTCGCCCTGCTAATTATTTCCAGGGCCTTCTTCAAGGCCCCCGCATCCACCCGCCCCCTCTTGCTTGCCCTCCGGCCTGCCATTGTGCACACTAAACCGCGTGTGCCCAGAAATATGCCCCCTAAAAGTGCACTAATTACTCCATGCCCCCGAGCCGGGACCTACCCGTGGACTAGCACCCTTGGCCCTGAGAACCCTCACAACCCTCACCCTACCTTAACCGCCCCCCAGAACCACAAAACACACCTAGTGTGCTACCCTGTAAAATAACCTCCCTAATACTGCCAATTCATAAAAGGAAAACATTTTCCCAAACTAAACTTCCCAAATTAGCTTTTTTTTTTTTTTTTACTATCTACTTCCTTAATGGTAAAATGCAAAATATAAAATTAATATAATTTTTTTTTTTTTTTTTATAAACCTAAATACCTAAAATGTCCTCTTCAACCCCCCCCCCCTCTCTACCCTGGTCACGAAACCCACGAGAGAGCCCTCCCCACCACTGTAGCCAAGCACTTAGTGCTCCCTGACCGGCAGAGAACACTGCCCCCTGGCGGTGACACACCAACACCGCACTCCCTCTACACGCGAGGGACACGGCCCCTTTAAGAGCGCTGCCCAACCCTCTTACTGTACGAGCGCTGCTACGCGCCCCGTACCCAGCACAAACGCTCGTCAAAAGGCGACGAAAGTTCCCCCGCGGAGCCGCGGCAAAGCCGCTGGATCTCCGCCCCCACCCCCAGGCCCCAAACGCACAGCGGGCCCGAGCACGGGCGACACTTCCCACACAAAAACCAGCCAAACACCGCGGAGCCCCCACGCCCCCCGCTCACGGGATACCCTTGGCGTGAAAAAGGAAACCTGAAGACACGGTGGGTGCTGGGAGACATGAGTTGGACATGAGTGGGGGCCTGGTGGAGTGTGCCCTGCACTGCCGGGGGGTGGGGGTGCTGGGAGACATGAGTGGGGGCCTGGTGGAGGGTGCCTTGCACTGCTGGGGGATGGGGGTGCTGGGAGACATGAGTTGGACATGAGTGGGGGCCTGGTGGAGGGTGCCCTGCACTGCTGGGGGGTGGGGGTGATGGGAGACATGAGTGGGGGCTTGGTGGAGGGTGCTCCTGGATGCAGGGGGGTGGGGGTTCAGGGGGACATGAGTGGGGGTCTGGTGGAGGGTGCCCTGCACTGCTGGGGGGTGGGAGTGATGGGAGATATGAGTGGGGGCCTGGTGGAGGGTGCCCCTGGATGCTGGGGAGTGGGGGTGCACGGGGACATGAGTGGGGGCCTGGTGGAGGGTGCCCTGCACTGCTGGGGAGTGGGGGTGCTGGGAGACATGAGTTGGACATGAGTGGGGGCCTGGTGGAGGGTGCCCTGCACTGCTGGGGGGTGAGGGTGATGGGAGACATGAGTGGGGGCTTGGTGGAGGGTGCTCCTGGATGCTGGGGGGTGGGGGTGCACGGGGACATGAGTGGGGGTCTGGTGGAGGGTGCCCTGCACTGCTGGGGGGTGGGAGTGATGGGAGATATGAGTGGGGGCCTGGTGGAGGGTGCCCCTGGATGCTGGGGGGTGGGGGTGCACGGGGACATGAGTGGGGGCCTGGTGGAGGGTGCCCTGCACTGCTGGGGAGTGGGGGTGCTGGGAGACATGAGTTGGACATGAGTGGGGGCCTGGTGGAGGGTGCCCTGCACTGCTGGGGGGTGGGGGTGATGGGAGACATGAGTGGGGGCCTGGTGGAGGGTGCCCCTGGATGCTGGGGGGTGGGGGTGCAGGGGGACACGAGTGGGGGCCTGGTGGAGGGTGCCCTGCACTGCTGGGGGGGGCGTGATGGGAGACATGAGTGGGGGCCTGGTGGAGGGTGCCCCTGGATGCTGGGGGGTGGGGGTGCAGGGGGACATGAGTGGGGGCCTGGTGGAGGGTGCCCTGCACCGCTGAGGGGTGGGGGTGCTGGGAGACTGGGAAATATGAGTTGGACATGAGTGGGGGCCTTGTGGCGGGTGCCCTGCACTGCTGGGGGGTGGGGGTGCTGGGAGATATGAGTGGGGGCCTGTTGGAGGGTGCACCTGGATGCTGGGGGGTGGGGGTGCACGGGGACATGAGTGGGGGCCTGGTGGAGGGTGCCCTGCACTGCTGGGGAGTGGGGGTGCTGGGAGACATGAGTTGGACATGAGTGGGGGCCTGGTGGAGGGTGCCCTGCACTGCTGGGGGGTGGGGGTGATGGGAGACATGAGTGGGGGCCTGGTGGAGGGTGCCCCTGGATGCTGGGGGGTGGGGGTGTAGGGGGACACGAGTGGGGGCCTGGTGGAGGGTGCCCTGCACTGCTGGGGGGGGGTGATGGGAGACATGAGTGGGGGCCTGGTGGAGGGTGCCCCTGGATGCTGGGGGGTGGGGGTGTAGGGGGACATGAGTGGGGGCCTGGTGGAGGGTGCCCTGCACTGCTGAGGGGTGGGGGTGCTGGGAGACTGGGATATATGAGTTGGACATGAGTGGGGGCCTTGTGGCGGGTGCCCTGCACTGCTGGGGGGTGGGGGTGCTGGGTGACATGAGTGGGGGCCTGGTCGAGGGTGCCCTGCACTGCTGGGGGGTGGGGGTGATGGGAGACATGAGTTGGACATGAGTGGGGGCCTGGTGGAGGGTGCCCTGCACTGCTGGGGGTGGGGGTGATGGGAGACATGAGTGGGGGCCTGGTGGAGGGTGCCCCACAGTGCTGGGGGGTGGGGGTGCTGGGAGACATGTGTTGGTGATCAGTAGTGAAAGGTGACATGTGGGTTGGCTGGGGGGCATGGCCATGGTGGATGGGTTGCCTGTGGGACATGAGCAAGGGTGCAGGGTAGTCCCCTGTGGTGTGGGCTGCCTGCAGGGGCTGTGGAGGGTGTAGAGGGAACACCTGGGAGGACCCACATGGCCAAATCACGTGTAGCACTCCCCGGCACCACCGAAATACATGTACCCTGCTTGAAATCGCGTGTGAAACTTCCCGCGCACCTCGGAATACACATACCCTGCTGAAATCGCGTGTGGGACTTCCCGAGCACCCCGAAGTACATGTACCCAGGCCAATCGCGTGTGGAACTTCCCGCGCACCCCGAAGTACACGTACCCAGGCCAATCGCGTGTGGAACTTCCCGCGCATCCCGAAACACACGTACCCAGGCCAATCACGTGTGGAAATTCCCGAGCACCCCGAAGTACACGTACCCAGGCCAATCGCGTGTGGAACTTCCCGCTGCATCCCAAAACACACGTACCCAGGCCAATCACGTGTGAAACTTCCCGCGCAACCCGAATGTACACGTACCCAGGCCAATCGCGTGTGGACCCTCCCGCGCATCCCGAAATACACGTACCCAGGCCAATCGCGTGTGGAACTTCCCGCGCACCCCGAAGTACACGTACCCAGGTCAATCGCGTGTGGAACTTCCCGCGCATCCCGAAACACACGTACCCAGGCCAATCACGTGTGGAAATTCCCGCGCACCCCGAAGTACACATACCCAGGCCAATCGCGTGTGGAACGTCCCGCGCATCCCGAAACACACGCACATGCTATTTTTCACACAGCGGGTGTCCTTGTTTGTCGGTACCCCTTTGCACCTCATTTGTCCTAGAGGGCCTCTGTATGGACCATTCATCATGGCTGTATATGGGTGCTTTTTGTTAGCGCACATTTTGGCGCACATTTATTTCAGGCACAAGGACGCTACCGCCTGCTTTCTTGTGGCGTACTTGTTTGGCCCTGTGCGCGTCTTTCACCGTGCCCTGGTTTGCCCTATTCGATTCCATGAATACGGGTTGTAGGCGAGCGTGTGGGCGTTCCGCGCACTTGCCTCCTGTACTTCCCCCGTGACGCCGATATTTTCACACGTTGTTCCCCATTCGAGTGTTACGCCCCGTTTTCCGCCTACTTTTGTGATGTGCGCCGCGCTATGTGCGATTTCGCAGTGGCCGTGGCGCACGCTGTTGGATGACCTGTGCGCCGGCATGCGCTGCGCACTTTTTCAGCGCACATCCAATGTTTTTCTCGCGCACAGACTTCCATGAATCGATGTGCGCTGGTTTCCCTGCGATTTTCGCACTTGGAATGCGATTTTCGCACTTGCACTGCGAATCGCACGTTTTGGCACCTCTGCGCGGGAATTTTCGGCGCACATCAATTCCATGAATCAATGTGTAAATGTGGCAATATTGACTAGCGCGAGGCACAGAAGCACCAATGGTTACTGCCTGATGTGCAGTTCGGGCGACGAGACCATGGCTTGTGTCATGTTTTTTTGCAGTGGATATATATCTCTAAGAATCCAATATCTGAAGGTGCTACTCATTGCTGATAACATTCGCAGCCTTGATGGAGAAATGGCCTATTCCAAGCAAGTGGAAGACCTGAATGTGGTGTGCTTGTGCCCAAATATCTACATCATGCACGGCTCCGTAGGATACGGGTTATCAGCTCCTAAGGCTGATGGCAGAATGGTATGGCCCGAGGTGGGATTGTCACTTTGATTGGTCCACTATAGCCAAACGGAATGCATATATGTGGCCTACACTTCAAGCTAGACAATGCATTATTTCATTCTCTTGATGCATCTGTGTATGTTAGTTGCTTTGTCTATAGCGAAGATTAAACGTTGGTTGGCTGAGTTAATTGTCTAATTTAAAGCAAAGTATTTATGGAAAGAATTGTGATATGTTAAGAGGATGAATTTGCGTATTTACATTTCTATGAAATGCATGCTATTAAGAACAATGTACTGTTTTTATATGATCTCATACTTTTCAAGTTTGCTGTTTTAAACTGTGTATTTGTGCTGTAAAACTAATGTCAAATAAAGGTATTTGAACAAACGAACGAAATGAAATTCTGTGCTTAAGAGGGAGCAATTGCTGTTCGCTGAGGTCAAGAACTGCATCCACTTGACCACAAATAGCACATTTGCACTCAACTTGGCTATCCACAGTTTCACACACACACACTACAAGATAGAATACTCATGTTTATGTTGTGTTTTGTTTTGTTATTAGGTTGTATACTGTGCACCACTGCTTTGCATGGTCATCAGGCACTCTTGTGGATCTGAAAGGGAAAGTGGAGTGGGTTGATTAGGGAAGGAGAGGGAAAATACAAGCCGTTGTGTTGTGTTTAGCTGTTGATTTGTGTAGACCTAAGAGCAAATGGCATCTTAACGGATGTATATTTTAGGTGGGTTTGATTCGTACAGGGGGTGTTTTGTTTCCAGATGGGAGACAACAAGTGTTTCTATTTCCAGGGTGCTTTGGGTGGTTGTTAAGGTTGGAAAGGTGATAGGTTTTTTATCTAACATTTTAGGTTGTCATGTTTGGTAAGCATGTGGGGAGTGGGGTGGTTGAGCGTGAGGTTGTTAGTGGATTTCTTAGGGATAGCCATAGTTAGAAGCCCGAGCAGTAATGGCCCCCCTCCAAGGGTCATATTGCCATAAGCACCCTGGCACCTCGTACTGGGTTACTAATTTTTCTCGACTTGTGAAATGGCGTCACAGCCGTTTTTTGACTCAATAATGTTTTTTTTGTTTAAAATGGCTGCCAGGGATTGGAAGAAGGGACTACATATAGTCGCTTCTCCCTTTCCATGGCAGCCATTCAGAAGAATGGAAATAAGTAAACAAAAAATGTCTGCCATTGAACAGGGAAAAGTAGTCCCTTCTCCCTTTCCATGGTGGACAGTCACAGAAGAAACCCTGGAGCCGTGGTGGTGAAGCAGAGGCTTCAGAACCTTCTCAGCGAGGTAAGGCCCGGGCCAGGGCCAATGAGCTTGCTTGTATCAAGCAAGCTTTATTGTCTCTAACATGTGAATTGGAAGGCTGGGACCACTTACACATACTTGCCAACCCTACAGATTTAGGCAGTAGGCTACTGCTGTTTAAGCAGTCCTACCGCCTACAGATTTGGATGACAGATCCTACTGCTTTTTACAGTGGCAGGTAATTTATGTGACTCCAAGACAGGCTCCAGGACAAAGCATGCAACACATTAATTAGTCTGTCTGTACAGTGGGCTGGCAGGTGATTACTTTGATTGGGCTCATGACCCTGTCCTGCACTCTGGCCTGGGCAGGCCTTAGCTAAACCACCAATAAAGGCAAGTGGCAGAGTGTAACAGCATCACTCAGCATCTGCCTATCAGACTGAGGGGGGTATCAGCAGTGGTTGAAGTGAGCGGGAGTGGTTGGGAGTGGTGCGCCTCTACTTTTTTTAATTCGGGTTTTCTGTTCCTATACTTTTATTTTAAAAAGAAACTGTTCCGGAATGGTTTCGTTTTAAAACAAAAGTGTAGGAAAGAGTTGAAACTTGCACTTTCAGTGCACTACACTCGCACTACACTGAACGTTCCCTTAAACAGCAGGTGCAAGTGTTTGGGGGTTTGTATTGTGTGTGAGAGGGGGGTAGTGATGGGGTCCGTGGGGAGTGGGTGCAGACCAGCAGGGAACATAGTTCCACTACTTCTTTTCGTACACTTCGACCACTGGGTATCTGTTTCCATGTCTTTCAGTGGTCAACTTGCAATAAATATGTACTGCCCGGGCTGTTGCTACAGAGCAGTGGAAAAGGTTACCTACCAGCTCTGTGTGATTACCTTCTGTGAATGTTAACTTACCATTCACAATTATACATTTTTAACATTTGAACATCTTTCCATGTTGTGCTGTTTGATGGATTGTGTATTTTAGAATGCTTTAATGGTGCCAACAATGTATGTTTTGTAGTTTCCTGTGATGTCATTGTTATGCGAATTATTATTTTTGAAACTTGAAAAATCCTACATCTTTTTGGTTACAGAATGTTGGCAACTATGCTTACATTTGCACTTATGTAGAAACAAGTCCACTCTGGCCAATTTTCGCATTTGCACTGCAGGGTGCATGTGAGAAGTGTAAAGAGACGGCAGAAGCCTCTTTACGCTTTTCTGTTGCACTCCACAAAGCACATAAAGTAAACGCTGTCTGCCATGTATGCATGGCAGGCAGCGTTTACAATGATTTCCTATAGAAAATGCCTGCTTTTAACCAAGTTGTTTTTCAATGCGGAGGGCAAACGGGAGGCAGAATTGGGATTCTTGGTGCTCCCGCCTCTATCTGGAAAAACAATGAAAATTGCCCGGAGAGTCAATAGAGGCTTTACGACTGGGCTAACGTTTTAGTCCATACATGTACCCTCCGGGGGACTCCAAAAAGAACCCCACTATGCAGCACTGCTAGACCCGTGCTACGTGAGCATGCATGTTCTGTAAATGAAATGGTTTACTTTTGCTGAACCTTAACTTATGTATGCATCATCTGTGGATGTAGCTTGTTTGTTGTGCACACAGATGATAAATAATAAAGTGGTTCACCATTTGTTGCCAATTGGAAATCTTATTTTTGCATTGTTTAAGGTTGGAATGCAGTACCCTAATTTAATTAATTAATGATTCTTTTATGACGTGCTTAATACCGGAGAGCATTCTCTAAGCACATGACCTGCATTTAAACCTGTGCTGTTCTGCTTCCAAGACAAACCAGTTACCCCTGAGCCATCCTCCCAGCCCATTGAAACATCATGAGATCATTTAAAGTTGATATGAGAACAGGTTTATTGTAGGTAATAAGCCCTGATGACGACGAGGAGTGATATTATTGTTTGTTCGCCTTTACCTCACTGGAACACGACTTGGCTTCTACTGCACTGAGACATGTCTGTGTAACACGGTGCTGTATAAATGCGCATGTGCGTACAAACTGCATGAGGGCGTGCGACAAAAATAGGTACATACAGACTTCATGCTAAGTGTGTGACAATATTAGGCAGGTTATAGGGTTGGGACATGGACCACCACTACACGTGGTATAATGCAAGCTCACTCGTGTACATTTGAACCTAATATTTTTGGTAAACTGGGCAGGTACACATTCCACATGTTTGCATAGTCGAATTTTGTGTCTATTGCAAAAGACATGGAAAATTGGACTGATCATGTACCAAATGACATCTATAGGCACCTCCTAAGCAATTCCAAGCTACACCTGTAATCAACCTATACGTTCTCCTTAGCAGTTCCCTAAATGCTCCGTAACCTATATGCACCCAGATCAAAGAAATGGGCAAATGTCTCTTTCATAGCACCAATGATTTCACAGCTCCCACGTGAAAAGTAGCCCCGCCTATGCATTTTCAAGCTAAGGGCCAGCGGTCCATGACAGGGCCTTTGCTGCTGCTACAATGCATGCACTAATACGGGCTTGCATAAAGAATCCAGCCTTCTGAATGATGGCGCCCGCCAGCCTCTTATTATTCTGGTCTAATTCTTCATCAGAGCTATGCCATGCTGGTGATTTAGATGCATAATACATCAGCGACGTGAAAGCAAGCTAGTAATGAAGGATTATAAATCCGACAGCAAATCATCTGTCAGGCCGGGTTTCAGTCATTGCTTTTTAGAATAGCTAAGCGTGCATTTAAAAATGGTGCATGCATGAGAAGATCAGAGGAAGAATCAGAACGAATCCCCTGGACGCACGTTTGGACAGAAATGTCTCAATTGCACCCTTTTAAAAGGTTACACTTATTGTTTCTGCCTTAAATGTCGATTTGCATATTTAAGTCTCAGGGGTCATAAGCTTTAAAACAATGTTTTCTGTCTTGTCCCAAAATAGTTGTTAGCAATTTTGATTTTTCTGCATTTCGTTTCCGGCTGCCCTGACGATTTCCTGCCTCTCTTATCCCCTCTCAGAGTAGAGCTAAAATCACTGGCCCATTGATTGCCATCTCGATTAGTGCAGCCTGCCGATATGTGCAGCCAGGGGTGGAGTGTGAATTAAAAGAGGCTCTGGGAATCATTTTCTGAGGTACTATATTACACATTTTCAGCAAGCCCAACTCTTTTCGTATGAGAAAATGTGGTAATAAAATAGGTTGCCACACACAAGAGGCCTGGGGTGGAGAGGCCTACACTGAAAATGTCAGAGTTCCCCATAGGCCAGTCCGCCCTGTGGGCAGCATAGGAAAAGGAGTAGGAGGCAGCAAGTTCACTTCTTTTGTGAGTTGCCACTGAATGTTGTGAGGGGAGTACATCCACTGTCAGAGGCTTGTTGTGGCAGGCTGAGGTAGGACGTGTGTTACTGGAATGCCCAACTGTGCACACACACCTGGGCTCGCGGACATGTGAATGTGAAGGGGGGACTGCAGCAGATGCCGAGTGGTTTGGTTTCCCTTCCGATAGGGCAAACTCCCAGCTTTTATCACTCATCCCGCCTTTATACCACCCGAGTTCTGATAAAATCCTTCACCACACATGACTACTGCGTGGCTACTGATAGCCCTTTCACAAAGTCGTCACCTTTGCCGCTGTGTCTGTATTCAGCATCCCATGGCCCACAGCCACCTCTCCCTACCAGCATGAAGCTGGCAGGACCGTGGTTTAGCCCACCACTGATACGTCTGCAGATTTCTCCCCTCAGTCTTTGTCTTTGGCCAGCCTTGCCTCACTATACCAAGTCTAGAAAATCACCCACTTTATCCTCCAGTTGCCTCTTTGAAACACAAACTCTCCAGTGCCTGTGATTAATGACCTGCGGTGCCGCCAGCATATTCGTAAGTAATTGATGTGATCATTAACACTGGAACAACATTCTCCCCACCACCGAAGTCCGATCAGCCACCTTAATACCTTAACATTGACATTTCCTTAATCTTTGACATGAATAGTTTTTAAAAGACCGAGGGGATACGGAGAGAGAAGTGATTAGCAACCGCTGTCACTTACTGTGAATAAATGGCAGTCTCCACACCATGTGCCTGCAGATCCTTCTTTCCTTGCATAGCTTGGCAATCTTCTTTTGTGCAGTCTTCAGGCCTGCCATTCTATCAGCCACCTGCTTTAGGACTTGGTGATAGATTGTCCCTAATTCCCCACAAGCCATGTTGGCAGCACTACCGATTTGGAGGCAAGATCCTGTGTGACTACTGGGAGGTCATATTTCCTGGAGAACAGGGACGTCATTTCACCAAAATACCAGGGGTAGCGGCAGTGACAGTGTTAGGGAGAATTCTCATTCTATGGCTAATTTCCCTTACCTATAGAGTCCCCCAGCAGCTTTGCTTGATTTTAAGGGTTTGTTTCTTTTTACCTGCTAAGAGTGAGACTCTTTTTCCCACTCTTAGGCATTTTTGCTATGTGTGTTCTAGGCTATTTGTGTGTTTAATGCCTATGGGATTTTCTCTCACCCATAGGAACCATCTTTATTCACATGTGTTACACAGCACCCTCAGTGCAGTGACACAGTGGTATCGTAGCGACCCCCAAACATAGACTCCATACCCTGGGACTGACTACTGTCTCCCGGGGCATGTAAAGTCCCCATTGACTTTACTAGTCAAATCTTATGAACTTAACCAGTACAACCCATGTTACTATGGAGGTACTGGGAAGGGTTAATAGTTTTTCCCCTGGGTTCATTTTCGAGGGGGTACCTTAGAGTCCCTCTCTCTAAAGTTTCTGGCTGATGGCAGTGGTTACTACCATAAATATTCAAATGCAAATATTTTCCTATGGGATTTTCCCATTGTTCGAGGCTACCACTTTTACTGACAGCCTCTAACATACCGCCGGGTTATTTTATTATTAACTTTACTCTGGTAGGTTTTATTTGCCAGAACTTTAATATAAATTCTTTCTCGTGTCTTACTCTAAACTCCTAACCCAGGTCAGGGATCCTTTATCTGTCCTTTTGGCGGGCTTCTGCCAAGAAGCCCTCCTTTCGGCGCCTCTGAGTCTGGAGTGGGTCTATTGTTTGGGAGGGGGAGTAAAACCCCTGGACAGAGTTGCCGCAGCAACTCAGGTCGCACTCTAACCTGATAGGCTGGAGGGTCTCCCGCCAAGAAGACCACTCCACTGTGTGAGTGACAGCTAGGCTGTATGAATGGGTCTCTTTCTACATAAAAGCAGGGTCCTGAGGACTGGAAGAGCAAGACGTCACCTCTGGAACTATGGAACTGAAGGGGAGAGAAGCCACAGACATCTTCAGCATCTACACTACTGGTGAAGCCTTGCCGGATTGTCTCAACACTTTTCTTCCACACGACGAGAGGAGATCTTCATCAAAAGAGCCTTCTTCCCTTGAGGTGTTGGGACCAACCAGTTCACCCATCGCTTCCTCGGACCTGCCTTGGTTGAATCGACAGTGCCCAGCACTTGGAGACTGGATAGCCAGGCAGCTATCGCCCCGGGCCCCGATTAAAAGGAGCATACCTTTTAAACTTCGTTTGGCAGCACCACGTCTGGTTTCATCCCTGGGTAGTGCAGTGACTCGAACCTTCCTCCATGATGAGAGCATCTCTTCCTCTGCTGGACCCCTCGAACTGCAGGAACTACCACGAACGACCGCCACCGTAGGAGCCACTTCTTCACGTTTAGGGTACATTGTTCCGCCAGGCCTCCCTTTCCCCGTGGCAGCCCCAAAGGTGTTTTAAATCCTTTATCTACTGGTTGGGTTGGCCGTCCTCTCTCTTAACATTGTCTTTTGCCTATCGCATCTACCTTTTCAATATTCGTTTACCAAAGACTTGACTGCAGCTACAAGAACATTTTTGCTCCTAAACTCTTGGTCCTGTACCACTGACTCTGGCTCAGGCCTATTGACTCTGGCTGATTTGTTAGATCTGCTCTCACTAGATTGATTCTCAATGAGAATGTGTTGATGCACCTGAACCTTCTAAACCCCTCTTCCTTCCTACTGTTTTAACTTTTGGAGTGCCATTTTGCTCAGTTTTCATTCACTTATCTTTTTGCTAAAGTGTTACTGTGCATTACTTGTTCACAAAACTTCAGGGAAGGTGTGCTAGGGGGTGTCTGAAGATATTTCGGTTTAACTTATGCTTTCCCTCGCTTTTGTTAAATTGCTAGAGTGCCATTTGTAGTTGGTTTTCCCTGTGCCGTTTTGCTCAGTTTTCACTCTACTGCAAACTTGTCTACAATTGAATAGGGAGTGTATATACTCTTTCTTGACTGAACTTAACTTGCTTAATCAACTGTGATTCATGTGTTGAACTAGATGTGTATAAAATAAATATATATTCTCTTTTTGATACATGTCTACTCAAAGTAGGTGCTGCCTCGCTCCCGCCCTCTCTTGTTGTGTTGTGCCCGCCTTCATCAGCATAGTTAACAGCCTCCAGGGAGAGGCCCAGGCAATGGATTTGGGAGGATAGCAATGTGTTTGTCTTAGAAGCAAGACAATGCAGGAACCCAAGTTTGAATCCCACCTCCTGTGCTCTGTAAACTGTCTTGTTTCATCCCTGGGTAGTGCAGTGACTCGAACCTTCCTCCATGATGAGAGCATCTCTTCCTCTGCTGGACCCCTCGAACTGCAGGAACTACCACGAACGACCGCCACCGTAGGAGCCACTTCTTCACGTTTAGGGTACATTTTTTTTTTTTTTTTTTTAATTTGGTTCAACTGTTTTCACAGTTTTTACAAATGGTGCAACCCGAAGAATTTCTGATCCCGAAGAATTCTGTTCTGTTTCATTGCGCTTCTGTGCTTAGACAGTTAAAAATGTACTTTCCCAATTACTGTCAGATTGGATCTTCTTTTTTCAGGTTTATATTCTGAAAGAACTGGCCGACTGCGATTACTGATTTTACATTTCCACCTGACATCAGGATGTTCCACCAATATTCTTCCTCCCCGCATCTGCTGTTTTTCGATAAATGGCCCATGTGTGTCATTCTTTTAGCCGCTAGTTCCGGGCATGACAGCAGGAGATGCCTCAAGGTTTCAATTGTTTCGGGTTTCTTGCAGAATCTACAGAGGTTGTTAGCAGCAGAGCCTCTGATGAATAGGATTTCTTTCGTGTGTAGGAGATTCAGCCTGGCCCTTAGAAATGTGTTTCTAATTTGCTTACTCGGTCCTTGTAGTAAATAGCTCATGGGTTCATTTTGTTTTTGATAATTGACTGGTAGGTCCGCAGCCAGTTTGTATTTAGCGGCCTCTTCCAGCGTTTTAATCCAGTCCATTTGTTTGAATTTTTTTACTGTTTTAGCGGGGTTGTTTTCCAATTCTTCCCATGAGCTTCCAATTTCCTCGAGGGTTTCCATGTTTCTTTGCTCCCAAGAGGCTAGGGTGTTGTTCTCTCCTGTTTTAAGTTCTTCCTTTATAACCTTGAAGATTTTCTCAGGGGATAGCCTAATTTTCCGATTCAGCATTAAGATGTTTAACTTGACTCTTCCTTTTAGGGAGATGACGTTGATTTCTCTGCGAATAGATGCCATCGGAGTGGAGTTTGGGAGCGTTAGAATTTTCCTCCAAAATAAGCCTTCCAGCTTCTGCCAGGTCCGCTCTGGGATCATGGGCATCGCTTCTGCACCATAAGTAATGGCGGGTACCGCTTTCGCTGTGTAGAAGTTCAGCACTGGTTTCAGTGAGAATTTTCCGTATTTTTTGTCCATGAGTCGAGCTTGTGTTATCATAATTTTCGTCTTGGCAATCAAGGATTCCTGCATGGGGGTTTCAAAGCGATTTGCGCTTATCGTCACTCCCAGGTATCGGAATGATTTTACTTTCTCTAGTTTCTCTCCGGCCAAGAACCATTTAGATTTTTCTTTTTGTGTTGTGGGTTTTTCCAAAGTCATTATTTTTGTTTTTGATGAGTTTAGAATCAGATCGTTGGCCTCAAGATATTCTGCGAGCGAAGTAAGTTTGCGTTGTAACCCTATGGCAGTTTGATCCAGTAGTAAGATATCGTCGGCATAGAGTAGTCTGCCAACCGTTTCCTCTCCAATTCTAGGCGGAAATGTTCTGATAGTGGGGTCCCAGTTTTGATAATCTCCGATGAACGCATTATACAGTGCGGGGGCCAGTGGGCAGCCTTGTTTTACGCCTCTGTGAGTGGTGATCTCCTCTGAAAGTTGGCCTTTTCCATTGAGTCTGACCCTCATGGATGTTCCGGAGTACAGCTCCATGATTGGGTTCAGGATTGCTGTCGGGCAGTTCCCTTTCCTCAGTTTTGTCCATAGACACTCTCTATTGACCGTGTCAAATGCATGAGAGAGGTCTATGAATGCCAGGTGTATCTTTGGACGTCCCTCTAGCACCTTGGCTTTCAATACACTGAGTAGCATTATGTTAGCCAGTGTTCCGATATTTTTTACAAATCCTGTCTGAAAGTCGTCGTGTAATTCGGAAGTGGCAGCCCAGTTCTTAAATTTGTCTAGAAGAAACGCTCCGAACAATTTCCCAATGGTGTCCAGTAAGGCTATTGGGCGGTAGTTTGCTGGGTTGCCTTTATCGCCTTTCTTGAAGATTGGGACCACGTTTGCTGATTTCCAAGATTTCGGGATGGATTGGGTGTCCGCGCATTTTTGGAATATTCGGGATATGAGAGCGCCCCATACTTCAGTGTTCATTTTGAGATCCACATTGGAGATTCCATCTGGTCCAGGTGCCCGGGAGTTGTTCAATTTCCTTATTTTTTCACAGATTTCCTTTTCATCTATTCCAATGTCCCATCGATTTTTTTGGGGCCGTATTAATTCTTGGGTGTTACCCTTTGGTGGGGCGAACATGTCCGAGAAAAAGGATCTCCAGTGATTCTCTCCAATTGAGTTTGCTAAGGCCTCGTTTGAGTTAGTTCCTTTCGGGTTGATCAAGGCCCAGAAAGTTTTAGATTGTTTCCCTCTTAGAGTCTTTAGCATGGTCTCAGAGTCTTCCTGGTACAAAATGGCACGGTGAGACTTAAGCCAATTTTTGTAAGACTTTTTCGCAGATACTGCAGCCTCCTCTGTTTGTTTTGAGGGGCAAGATTTCGCTTTACGTAAGATTCTTCTCATTTCCCTTCTTTTCTCCACCAATGGTTTATTATGTGTATGATTTGTCTTTTTGACTGAAGATTGAGCTTTCCTTTGATGTTGGTAGGGGATCAACAGGGGATAATAGTCAGGTGTGTTTGCTTCCCCTGGCACAGCAATTGTTCTTTCGTAGGTCCTTGTAATGGTTCTTATTGCTTCATCAGAGAGTCTTAGTCTGGTCCCTGCATCATTAGTAAGAATTGAGGTGATCATTTCCTGTCGGTTTGCCTCCGAATTCCGTTCTGGAGCTGACCATGAGGCCATCAGGAGGTTGTGATCACTGTTTTGAGTTCTTATGACTTCGTATGCAGCTATCATTGCGAGCAGATTTCTGGATACATATATGTGATCCAGAGAGGCCTTGCGGGAGCCTTGTTCCCAAGTTGGAATGTAGTTTGGTGTAGGAGAGGTCAAATAATGGAGGTTATGGAGGTCTAGTGCGTCCATGAGCGATTCCCATCCTTTACCTCTCAAGTCTGATTCTCGAGTTGTCGAGTAGACAGTAGGTGCCAATGCGGATTGTAAATCGCGATTCGATGTAGTTGGCCCAATATTAGGTAATGTCAAGTTTAAGTCTCCGCATACTATGATGTGGTCTATTGTCATCGTGTTAAGGCATGTTTCTATCGTTTGGCCGATGATTTCAAGAAGGGCTGTTGCTTTCACGACTTTTGGGTTCCAGTATGTGTTTATCACTAGGTACGATACTGGTTTTTTCCTGTTCTCCCACTCTCCTGACTTCTGCTCTGATACCAAGGACGCCAGAATTGACGTATTAGCTGTAATTGTTTGTTTAAGTTGTAGGCCACTGCAAATTCTGACTGCTGTTAAGAGGCCTGAGGAGGGCCTGCCCAACGCTCCTTGTGTGGCTGGGGAGAAGTCGATTTCGAAGCCGTCTATTGTTGGCTTCCTGAGGAGCCACGTCTCCTGTAAACAAAGAAGGTCGAAGGTCCCCAGTTGTACATCTGAGTTGAGTGTCAAGTGAGCGAATCCTCTTGTGTTCCACGACCCCATTTTAAGTTTGCTTGCAGTCTGGTGAGGATTACCGGTTTCTTCCTTGACTCCCGTCGTGGACGCTTGTGGCTATCTTCTTGTTTCTGTGAAGAGTCTTTCCGGCGTCCAGGACCTTCTTTTTTTTTCCAGATCTTGCCGATAGAGTCGTGAATGGGTGTGTAGATCGCTTGACCGGTTTCTGGGGTGAGCTAGGTCCTTTGATGACTTCCAATTCTCCGGGGAGCTCTTCGGGGCTCGATCTGAGCCCGTGTTACTCTGTTTTTCGTTGTGTTTGCTCCTGGTGCTACTCAGAGCGCTTTTATGCCATTGTTGGATATTAGTTGGAGTACGCTGTGATTCCCAACTATCTCTGTAGATGCGGGTTCTTCTCGTCTTGGGTGCCCTTCCTTGCTGTTTACTGAGTGGGCTCAGTTCTTCGTGGCCCCCTGTTCTGGTTTCCTCGAGGTTATTATAAGGTCTATAATGTGAGACCCGATGTCGTGTGGGTTCGTCTTGATTAGCATCAGATGTCTTCCTTTCGCTCCAGACTAAAGTTTTTGTTCCTGAGTGGGAATTGGGAGAAGCACGACGTGAGGCTCGGTCTCTTGGAGGAGAGACTATCTTGTATCGGAACATACGGTCTCTGGTGATTGTAAGGTCTCTGTCCTTTAGTCCTCTCTGTGTATTGCTAAGGATCTCCATGTCGCTGTGTAATTCTTCCATGTAGTAGCCCAGTTCTTTAAGGGCTCTGGCCTCTTCCTTGAGTTTGAGTCTCGTGCTAGCAGAAGATATGTGGATGTACACGCTGTCTATGCTGTGGGGGCTCGAGAATTCGATGACGTCTAGACAGTCTGATGTTACTGATCTAAGAGCCGGGACTTGATGAAATAAGTCCAGTATAGCGGTTCTGTTTAGAACCTGGTTGTGCTTAGCTTTACAATTCGGCTGCAGGAAGAAGGAGCGAGTTGCCGTTGTTCTGTTATTTCTCATTAAGCAGGAGCGTTTCCATTCTCTTTCGCGGGTTTTCCGTGGGGTCCACTTAGTGCTTTCCCTTTTTTGGCTGCGTTCTCTGGAGTCTCTTTTTTGTGTCAAGTGCACTCTAGTTTTCCACCTATTGGGAGTGGGCTTGTGTTTCCCGGTGGAGTCTTCCTCCCATTTTTTGCGGCTTAATGGATGTTTTTGTTTGGTCTCTGCCGAAGACACGTCTTCCACCCTGTGTGGTGCTGAGGGTTTAGGCTCCCACTGTCTGATTTTCTTTGGAGGTGTGTCTTTATCCTGGCTTCGTTTAAAAGACACCATTTTTCTTTTGGCTCCCCGATTGTTGTCTAGGTTTGGATCTTTGTCCCGCCATTGCGACGCAAGTTCCAAAGCGTCTTCCATTAGATCGCTTTCAGTGGAGGTGGGAGATCTGTTGATGTTTTGGCTGTCACTATTTTGCTGGCTGGATTTTGAGGTCAGTGGTTTGGTGCAAATTTTGATGTATTTTCTATCTGACGATGGTGAGGATTTTTTCGGGGTCTGAGATTTGGCCGTGGCCGATTTAGGAAGGGTAGGTGGACCGCTTTTAACTTTCTTTGTTGGAGCCAGAAGCATGGATGGGTCTTCCGAGAAAGCTCTAAGGTCTTGTTCTTTCTCGTTGACGATGCAACCATTAGTTTTTTTTATTATGCTCTTGCTCGATTGAAGTTTGGAAAATTTAAGAGTGCTTTGGTTTCCGTTGCTGTGGCCTTCCTGTGGTTTCTTTGTAGGCTCGAGATTGAGACTTAGGAGGGGTGTTTTTATGCTCCATTTGCCCGGGGCCGTCAACACTGCTGGGGTGTTGACGTGATCCTCCGAACTAGAGTTGGCCATCTTTTCGCCAGTGCCTGCTTTAAAGTAGAATGTTTTCTCCGACAAGAAGTCCGTCTGAGACTGAGCTGCTTTCGTTTCTCGGTGATGTTGGTCCTTTGTTTGAGTGCAGGCATGTTTTCCAGTCTTCCTGTTTTCAAATTTTGAAGTGATGAATCCCTCTAGAAACGTGAGTTTAGTCTGTGTCAATGCCGCCAGTGATACTTGGTCCTTTACAGAATCATTCAATGATTCATATAGTTTTGTAAATGGGGCTAGAGCTATAGTGATAGCTGACATTATCGTCATTAAGTCTGGTTTTTTGTTTGGTGTATCTTTTGTTGAGTTTCCCACAGTGTCGTTTTGTCTCCTATTCTTTGGCTGTGGGCTGGACATGCATGGTTTAAAGGTTTGAGTTTCCGATTGTCGCCTGATCGTAGGCGTTTTGAGCGTTATCGAGTGCTCTGGATGAGCTATAGCTTGTGTTTGCTTACATGGCAAGGGTTGCATTGTAGGTCTCGTTAGGTTGGAGTTTGTTGGGTCTGAGATCCTAGGTGGCGAACTGAGACTGTCTGATTTGGCCACTAAGGGTGTGGCTTCTGCCACCCCCCCGTGTAAAGGGTTTTCTTTGGGTAAATTTACCTTGTTGGAGTTGTATAATGGGACAGAAGACTGTGCGGGAGTCTCTGTTGATGTAAGTTCCATGGGCTTCACTGGTGGTTTCCCAAAGTGCCATCTTTTGTTGATACACTGCTGAGGACTTGAGGTATTGGGGTTCGGGTGGTGTGCGATGAAAGTAAGTCTCATTGGGATAGCGGGAGAGTTGAGGTGAAGTGATTCTTCTAGGGACCCCTCCAGAAGGTCTGCGTCTGAGATCTCACTTTTCTCAATCTGATTTCTTTTTCCTTGTTTACTGAAGAATTTGTCCAGGGTGCCCACTAAGGGCTTCGTGACATCTTTGCTCCGCTTAGTGGTAGCTAACTGCTGGTAATTCTTAATTGTCTTAGGTAAAAAGGGGTTTGTTTTGTTTGTGTTTCCTGAGGTAAGTCTGTCTTCCTTTTCCAGCGCTTGTTTGTTCTCCTTTGGAATTGGGTCTTTGAGCGGCTTTTTGTCGATAATAAGTGAAGGGACCTTCTCGGGGAACTCCATTGGCGCTGTCTTTGAGATATCTGGTAAAAGCGCTGAGTTTTGGTTTAACATAGGGTCGTTTTCTGAGTCCTCTATTAATGAGCAGGAACAGTCGTCCGACCAGAATGTTTCCAAGTTTCCCAAGCTGGAGGGAGGGCTAACTAAGTCCTCTCTTGCTATTATAGGGTGGATCTCCAGTTCGATTTTGATTTTATTGGATCCGTCGTGGGGTGCATTTTTGTTAAGCACGTTTTTGGGGTCAGATCTCTTGACAGTCTCGGGTGTAATGGGGTGCTCACTGGTCTTGGATGAATCTAATGGCGCCGCTAGATCTGACACAGCGCGTCCTCCCTCGTATCTGGGGCTCTGCGTTCTCAAGCCCGCTCCTATGGAGCCGGACCGCGCCGGGGAGCTCACGCCCGCTGCCCCTTCGCTGGCGTCTCCTGAATCAGGGTGACCGCCTATTGAGCTGTTCGCCCCAACTGGAGAGACTTCACCATCTACCGCTGTCTCCTTGGAAAGTGCATCGCCTCCGAGGCTTTCCTGCAGCGGGGAAGTCTGTTCACATCTCGCCGGTAGAGCCAACGTGTCCACCCCTGCAGAGATCGATGAAGGTCGATCCGGCGTGTCCGAGCCATTGGAAAGATGCAGGTCGGACTTTCTAGGTGGGCGATCCACTCTATCTTCCCTTTTGCCAGACGCTGCAGTTGGCGGTCGAGCCGACGCTCCCAAACCGTCCTTCGTTATTGTGGCGTCTTGGTGCGGCTGGGTTGTTTCCGCGGTCTCCTTGCCCCGCTCGTTATCTTCTGTCGGTCGGGCAGGGCCCGCATCCAAGCCGTCCCGGGACGGGCTGTGTACTGGTGCTGTGGAGTTCGCGCCCTCCGCGACTCTGTTTTGATCCTCCGTGCTTAGCGCTCGAGTCGCTAATTCCTGGCCCATCGAGGCTTGTGGGAGGGCTGTGCGAGAATTGAGAGCAGCATCCTGTGACCCCCCCTGTTCCTCCAGACCTGGCGGACGAGCGGACACTTCCAGACCCCCCAGGAGTTGGGGGGCGGCCCAGGACTGCCTGTCATTCTCCGTCAGGGCGTCCCCCTGCAGCGCCATCGATGTGTAATGAGCCGGTCTTTCCGAGTGGAACTCTGCTGCTTGCAGGTGCGCCTGCGGAGTGGCAGGCAAGCTGAAGGCCTCCAGTGGCCCTCGAAACCCTTGACTTTGTAGGTTTGTCGAGGGTTCAGGCTTCTGTTGGGGCGGGATTGGCGGCCGCGCGTCTTGTGTTTTCTTGCTTCTTGGGAAGTGTTTATGAGGGCTATGGTGCTCAAGCCCGCTATCTTCACTACGGGTTCTCTGGCTTCTTAGCCAGTGTGTTTCAAATTCTGAAACGTGTGCCGCTCGGTTCATCTTGTCCGAGTGTAAGAGCCGCCCCTGGCGGTCCTGGCTCGGACTGCCACGGACTGCCTTGACTCTGCAGCCTCGACTCCGCGGCCCGCTCCGCGGTGGGGTTGATGTCTTGTAGACACGCCTTGCTGTAGCAGCAACTGTAGAGAGACTGCCACGGACTGCCTTGACTCTGCAGCCTCGACTCCGCGGCCCGCTCCGCGGTGGGGTTGATGTCTTGTAGACACGCCTTGCTGTAGCAGCAACTGTAGAGAGACTGCCACGGACTGCCTTGACTCTGCAGCCTCGACTCCGCGGCCCGCTCCGCGGTGGGGTTGATGTCTTGTAGACACGCCTTGCTGTAGCAGCAACTGTAGAGAGACTGCCACGGACTGCCTTGACTCTGCAGCCTCGACTCCGCGGCCCGCTCCGCGGTGAGGTTGATGTCTTGTAGACACGCCTTGCTGTAGCAGCAACTGTAGAGAGACTGCCACGGACTGCCTTGACTCTGCAGCCTCGACTCCGTGGCCCGCTCCGCGGTGGGGTTGATGTCTTGTAGACACGCCTTGCTGTAGCAGCAACTGTAGAGAGACTGCCACGGACTGCCTTGACTCTGCAGCCTCGACTCCGCGGCCCACTCCGCGGTGGGGTTGATGTCTTGTAGACACGCCTTGCTGTAGCAGCAACTGTAGAGAGACTGCCACGGACTGCCTTGACTCTGCAGCCTCGACTTAGGGTACATTGTTCCGCCAGGCCTCCCTTTCCCCGTGGCAGCCCCAAAGGTGTTTTAAATCCTTTATCTACTGGTTGGGTTGGCCGTCCTCTCTCTTAACATTGTCTTTTGCCTATCGCATCTACCTTTTCAATATTCGTTTACCAAAGACTTGACTGCAGCTACAAGAACATTTTTGCTCCTAAACTCTTGGTCCTGTACCACTGACTCTGGCTCAGGCCTATTGACTCTGGCTGATTTGTTAGATCTGCTCTCACTAGATTGATTCTCAATGAGAATGTGTTGATGCACCTGAACCTTCTAAACCCCTCTTCCTTCCTACTGTTTTAACTTTTGGAGTGCCATTTTGCTCAGTTTTCATTCACTTATCTTTTTGCTAAAGTATTACTGTGCATTACTTGTTCACAAAACTTCAGGGAAGGTGTGCTAGGGGGTGTCTGAAGATATTTCGGTTTAACTTATGCTTTCCCTCGCTTTTGTTAAATTGCTAGAGTGCCATTTGTAGTTGGTTTTCCCTGTGCCGTTTTGCTCAGTTTTCACTCTACCGCAAACTTGTCTACAATTGAATAGGGAGTGTATATACTCTTTCTTGACTGAACTTAACTTGCTTAATCAACTGTGATTCATGTATTGAACTAGATGTGTATAAAATAAATATATATTAAATATATATTCTCTTTTTGATACAAAGCTTTGGTCAGTGTTTCCTTGTTCCATAGTCCTGTGATACCTATTGTGTAAACCCTGAATACTGCTCATCTCCCTCTTGAGATAAGTCTGACTGCTTAGCCACAGCTACCAACTAAATCTTTGTGGTACGGACTGATACCAAAGGGGATTTTTATAGCTCTCACCTGTAGTCCTAATCCTGGGTAGTGCTCCCTGAGGGAACTGCCCAGGATTCTGCCTAACAGACATCACACGACCCTTGACCTCTGTTGCCATCACAGGAAGGGATGTAATTTGACCCCTTTCCCACAAGTGGCATCATGGGAAGTGATGGCAAATGACCTTTCACCCCTTGACAAAACAGGAAGTGGCATCAATACACTAAGACAAACATTGTTACAATATCACTGTTATATCCTAAAAAATAAACAATTCATATATGTGTATATCATCCTGAACAGACACGTGTACATTTGCGTGCTGGGAAAATGCTTTCAGAAAACAAACTCACAACTCAATATGGGCCACACTAATCCAAAGGGACCAAAACATAGACAGGAAACCATATAGTAATTAAAGCAGGAAAACTGACATGATGCAGTGTCACACATAACAAGCAACCTCTCCAAGCCATACATGCTAAACAATAATTGACACTAGAAAGAGGAGACACAGGGGGAAAAATAGAACAAAATGAAAAATCTGGGGAAATATGAGCACACACACTTTGTATTTGTGCAAAAAGGCATTGCCTAAATAAGTCATGCCTGGCAAACCAATAGCCCATTGACTGGCACGGAAGAGTGTGCTTAAAAGCCAAGGCCTACAGCCATTAATTACAAGGAAGGTGCAGCCACACAGAACCCAAGTGGTCCTAAAGGTACCAAACGACTGTGTCCCTGCTGAAATACGTTTTTCACACTTAACTGACATTTTCCAGTAATCCCCTCCCTCAGTGGCCTTCCCACCCATGACTGCACAGATGACACCAATATCTGCAAGAGTTGGACAGACCGCACTGTACCGGACTTGGTGCTCCCCTGTGTCACAAAGAGAGGACCTGATATGTCTCTCATCCCCCATAGGACCCGGACATATAACGTGCTGCTGAGCATGCCTCTTCAGTAATTATCTAAGTTTCGATTCACAGAACAAGAGCTATAAAATCCTCTTGGCTTGTATAAGCCAGTTTTATTTCCTTGTCAAAAAAACAGCCGGCACGTGTTTCGACCACCCTGGTTGTTTTCAAGGCTGTAAAATATCATATTATCAATATTTTTAAATGTGGCAACTGCAATCAATGCAAATATGCACACAATAATTGTAAAGTTTGTACTGATCCCTCAGGCTAACATATTAAGATTAATGACTTTATTAATTGTAAAACTTGTTTTGGTCTATATGCTATCATATGTGTATGTGGCAAAATGTATATTGTAGCACTATCGGGCAGTTGAGGATACGAATTCGGGAACACCTAGCAAGCCTAAGAAACCAAGATCCTAAATTGCCATTGGCCACGCACTGGCAACAAAACACCAGTTGGAAAATAAAGAAGATTTACGCTTTATTGGGCTCATGAAAGCAAAAATGGAAAAAGGCTTTGGAAATTTACAGTTGAAGTTGCACCAAATGGAATCCAAACTCATTTGTTCGTTACGATCTACCGAATGGGGTCTTAATACGGACAGTGAAATGTATGTGTTTTTGTAGATGCTGTTCCCACGTGAGTCCCCATGTTCTCAAGTTGGCTCCAATGAGATGGCCACATTGCACACCTTTCTTTAGATTCAAGACGTTTGGTGTATGATAACAACTGAGTTGGTCACCAATCGATTATACTTTAGTCCAACATAGTATTCATCCAGTGCGTTCACATCTACAGTGAATCAAACTTAATAGTTCTTCTTGACATGGAAACTGACAAGATTATGCGATTTCGCAATGATTTTGTACATGGCTAATTCTCTCAGAGGGGCCATTTTTTCCCTATCATTGACATTTGTAAATATTTGCAGATTTTTCATTCAAGGGTTACACAACAAAAATTATTTTTAAAGAATTTTCTGTTTATAATGCACAGTAAATGCAGAAAGTGAACATTCATTATATAGTTGGTAATTCAATATCGAGCCGATTGCAAATACAGCAATTGGAAGCTAATTTACAGTGCAACGTGCCGGCATCGGGCACGTTCCGGATGTGACGTATGTTTGTTTACTTATGACGTCACATGTCCTATACGTGTGACGTCATTAGGCCTCGCCGACATCGCGGGTGACTGTGTAATTGTTTAAGGTAGCCGCACCAGATGGGCTCTCCTTTTTGCACAACTTGCACACCATTACAGGCTCCGTACTGTTTGTTTTTGGGATCTATCCCAGGGATTTACAGAGAAATTGGACGGACTTTGGAACGGAAACATTCGTATTTACACTAGGTTAGTATTTCATGAATATGATGAGGGAGATACTGTTTGAGGTATTCATGCACATTTTTACATATTAGGGCCACGTTTTCATATTATTCTTTGACATGGTCTAGCGCCAATCTTAATTCAGTAATTTGGAATAGCACGCACAAGACAATATGCATGGCTCTGTTCCTTTCGACTTCAGCAAGGTATAAAAGAGTGCTATGGACTTTTATGTAGACAATAGGAAAGTGCAGGAATTATGGACTATTGGGGTACAATCTGTACCTAATTAATTGTCTCTTGTGATCCACAGCTATGTTTAGTAGGCCTTATAGAACAGGATTGTTTAGTTCCGACTTTGAGATACTTAATATTGAGCCGTATTCAATTGTATGGAACAATTTACAGATATAGAGATTAAGACAATCTGAACAATTGGTCACCATAGACAATATTGAAGCATCTGACTGATTCAACAGAAGACATACAGCACATACCTGGTTCTTGGGACAAACTGGTCCATCAGTTACGCTGTGTTCATTTGGTTTTTGAGGACTATTGACTTTTTGTAGACATTGAAAATAGAGTTATAACTCACGGTTGATTTCTATCAATTGTTTTGTAGATACAGGAAGCACACTACTCTGGAATAGGGTAAGCTCCGTTATATTTCATGGAATGGTCATTTCCATTTGCTTATAGAGACTCGATAACAATATGCACAGGGTGACATTTCTAAAATCTCCATGGGTAAAACACCACAGGATTTGGATACTCCTAATTAAAATGTTATAGGACACTCAATCACCCATATGGTTCTTATCACTGTCTCGTACGGTGACCTTCCGATGCTTGAACACACCAAAACTTTGGAACTTTAAATTTTGCACATTATTATATTGATTGTTGATTTTCGCACAAGCTCTACCATTGGGAATAGCAACTTGACAGCCTCTTTTAATCTAAGAAGATATATTATCATTTTTTCAGTATAGTTTTTCAAAATGTTTTCTTTTCCCACATCTGACCATGACGTTGCATTTCTCTGTTTAGAACTTCTTGTGTGGTATGTGTTTTTAAAAACATTTTCTGATTTGCTTTATCTGTAAACCTGTCACAATATCATTGGATCAAAAAAAAAATGTGTTTGTAATATGACTCATACTTCATGTTTATCGATAATATGATATTTTACAGCCTTGAAAACGACCGGGGTGGTCGAAACACATGTCGGCTGTTTTTCTTACAAGAAAATAAAACTGGCTAATTCAAGCCAAGAGGATATTATATCTCTTGTTCTCGGAATCCAAACTTAGATAATTACTGAACTCATTAGGTGGACATTGAAAAATGATTTAACACTTTGATCTTGGGCGTGAGATTATTCTCAAAATGCAGTTCGTTAATCTTTTCATGATACAAACCCGAGTGGGTGGATTTATGTTTTAGGGATCCTCGCTGCCAGTCTTTCACTTCCAAGCATTTCTTCAAATCCAGTATGGTCATGAGCGGACAGTAACTGTATCAAACCCACTAATCGTTAACCCGCTGTTCATGTCCGACTAATGCCCACACTTAGGGCAAGTGACAGCTGCCTCTCCCAGGGGCCACATCAGCCCTGCCACTAACAGCACCTCCCGCCGGCTCGGTTTTCTGGGTGTACCCTTGAGTGGGGTGCACCCACACCTCATTCTTCACAGTCCGAGCCCGTAGAGGCCAAGGTCCATGTCAGCACACGTGGGCAGAGAATGGGCAGTCATGATAGCCCATCAGCATACTCATGCATAGTGCACATCACTTCACAGTGTCTACAACAGGGTCTACAACAATACTACGACACAACTGACTGGGTACGCACTTTTCAATCTCCAGGGTGAAGGGACTTGCCCGTGGCATATAGATCTCAGTCACAAATGCATTACTCCACTCAGCACTCTTATCGGTCACACTGTAACAATTTTACACCGATCACACTGGATACGAAGCAGCATTAATGGACAGTATTAATATCAGCAAAACAAACAAACATGTGAATTTACTATTACAACGGACCTGAGCCCAGATGAGAGCTTGCCAGCCTGCTTGCATGTCTACTCAAAGTAGGTGCTGCCTCGCTCCCTCCCTCTCTTGTTGTGTTGTGCCCGCCTCCATCAGCATAGTTAACAGCCTCCAGGGAGAGGCCCAGGCAATGGATTTGGGAGGATAGCAATGTGTTTGTCTTAGAAGCAAGACAATGCAGGAACCCAAGTTTGAATCCCACCTCCTGTGCTCTGTGAACTGTCTTAAAAAAAAAAAGAATAATGTCACGTTCAATAGAGTAGTGGTAATGGGGCCAGTGAGTCGAGGCAGAGCAGCCCAGCCCCCAAACCAATGGAGGAAAAAAGAAGTCAGAGCAGCCCAGCACCCACACAACCAGAGGGGGAAAAAAAAGATTGCGTTTAAACTTTGCATCACGGGAGGAGGGACCTGGCGGATGGTGCCTGGCTAACTGCTGGGACGTCGGGGTCTGGGGGACGTTGCTTAGCAACCATGATATTTAACACTCCAGCACCTGCCCCTGATGCAGAGGCAGGCATAATGGTGTTTGTCACTTGTTTTAAATGGTTTGTTGTTTTCAACAGGGGTCCGCGTCCCCTGTTGAAAGCAACAAAGTCTTTTTTTTTAAATGCAAACTCTGTTACAGGTGCGGCAGGATAGACGACAAGGGTAGCAGCTATGACTACATGGGTTGCACTTGTTACCCCTGGCTACCTTCCAAATGATGTTGATGCTGGAGGTGAGTCTGCATCACATCACATTTTTTCCTTCACTGTCTGAAAATATTTTCTTTAATATAGCAATGCCAAGTCTTCCTGAAAAACACCCAAGTTTATTAAAAACTTTGTGGAAACCTGGCATTTTTCTGGAGCACAGGGGCCTGAAACTCCTGTGATCCTGCATCATTAAATAAACTGGTGAGAGCTGATTTGTAATCCATAACATTAGTAGAGCCAAGGCATTCATTATGGCCCCAAAGCAGTGTAGACATGTATTTACTCTGTTATTTCTACTGTGCCAATCCGTCATACTTTTTAACATGCCATTCACATTGACCAAATACCATTATTTGACATACAGATGCACTGATCTCTACCTCGAAGATTACATTCTAAAAGGCTAGTTTTCAGCATCTATACCTCATCCCCCCATTTGGAGCTTAGATGCAACATGGATACAGAACTATCTCTCCCCAAGCACATCAACTCTATATCCAGAACCTGCCTTTTCCACTTATGCATCCTAAAACAAATCTTCCCCTACCTCACTTACCTTCAAAGAGACTCTGCAATACTGGCCATCATCAACTCCCGCCTGGACTATGCCAACTCTCTCTATCTTGACGTACCTGTACGCAGCTCAAGAAACTTCAACATATCCAAAACAGTATCCAAAGATTTGCTAGGAAAAAAAAACGAATGGTAAATGTGTTCTAATTTAGGCTGGACGAAAAAACAAAATAGCTGCAAATTTCAAATAAATTTACCATTCAGTGACTTTTTAGTGAACAAAGGGAGCAGGGGTTGTGGTGGTGTCCCCCACACCCTTGTTCACTATAAAGGCATCAGGGGTATAATAACGTTTTAAAAAAAGAAGAGGACCCTGTGGCGCCGGTTCCCATGCACGGCAGTGAGGGGAACAAGCGTTGCAGAGAGATGCAGGAGACGGCGGCACACGAGGAGGTGTGCCACCCACAGGTAAGTGGGAGGGGGTAAAGCGGGTTATCAGAAATAGTCAGGGGAGTGAAAACCGAAAGTCATTTTCGTACAAATGACTTTCGCTTTTTTCTCCCGCGAACATTTCTAATTAATTAAATTCACTGTAATCCATCCAAAACGCAGCTGCCAGACGGCTCCTTGCCCTCTCGCCAAGAGACCTCATCACCCCCGTACTCAGAATTCTGCACCGACTCCCAGTTAGCCCAAGAGCAACTTTCAAAGTCATGTGCATGTTAGAATGGATTTGTGAACTCGCCTCTGGTGAACAGATGTTCAAGAGGCCACCCTAGTTTAGTGAAACAGGGAACACTTCTGCAAAGTTAGCCAGGAAGCCTCAGGAGTAGTGGGGGTGATCGGAGGTCATGGACCCCAGTTGGAGGAGCACACACAGCAAGACACAAGAATTACTCTTGGACAGTAGTATATTAAAATATACAATGTATAAACCTGTGACAAACACAGGTGAATAATGAGGAACACAGTAATATCACTACTTAAACACACAAGTAAAATATATATAGTCACTTTTTGGTCAATGGGGTAAAGTGCAGATTCCTGCCAAAACCTGTAAGGAGGGAAAACACACAAACTTTATCACAATGGCAAACTCCGGAAATGGGTATCCCTAACTTAAGAAGTCCAGCCCTAAGAAGATTGGAGCCTTGTGCCCAATGTTATGTTCAAGCATAAAAGCACTCATTGATGCGTAAAGCTGCTAAGGGACAATATTCAATGGGAAGGAAAACTTGGAAGAGGACACTGGAGTGTGACGAATTCGGGTCCAAGGGTTGGAGGCAGGTCTGCTACAGTGAACAAAGCTGTCCCCAACTTTCAGACGACATAGGAAGCAAGAGCCACCAAGTCAAGGCAAGGACCATAAGGGATCCTTTGTGTGTAAAAACGGCATGGATGAACTAGGGGCCACTGGTAAGTGGTAGTATTACTCACCACCCTTAGCTCACTCTGGGCTCAAATTTGGCAGGTTTGAGGAAGGTCACCTGGACTACTAAATCCCCTCCTTGGTTATGCTTCAAAGTGCACAGGCGCTGCAGGTGTGGATGCAGGTCTGATTTACATCAGGAGCTGTATCTCTCGTCTGGAATGCACGACAAAGTAAAAACTGATGGAGCTGGTCTCAGGACACTTGAAGAAAGGCAGGAAAGTCACCAGCAGTGACTGTCAAAGTAGCACAGTGATGCAGGAGCACCCACGTCTCATAGACTGATGCACCCTGAAAGCAGTAGGGACGATGATATTTGGCAATAAGGTGGCTTGGAGTGTGAACTAGGGTTCTCCCAAAGATCGAGCCAAAACCCGATGTAGCAACACTCCAGCTCAGGTTCCAAGGGACAAGATGGTCAGTCCATTGTAGGGCCCAGGGACACTTCCGAGAAGGCTCGTTTGCAGGGCACCAAGGAGGCGTTGAGAATGATTGGTCCCACCACTCAAACGGTTGAAGACCTTTGCTGGTCTTCGGAGATCGAGCGCAAAGCAGGGTTCAACCGGGACATCAGCAGGCTCAGGTTGCTGTTAAGATGGATTTCTAAACTCTGACCTGGTGGGCAGAAGTTTAGGAGGCCACCCTTGGTTTAGTGAAACAGGGGAACCTTCTGGACAAGCCAGACCAATCTGGGTAGCTTGGCAGGCTGTCAATACTATGTTTCAGGAGGGATGAGAGTGATTGGTTGTGTCGGGGGCCAGCAGTAAGTGATGCAAGTACTCACCGACCCTCTCAGAGTCCAGACCAAACTTTGCCAATTTAGTCGAGGTCACTAGTAGGTTTGATTCCTGTAGTTTCACGGTTCTCCGGCTCCCAGCGGCTGCAGGGGAGAACGATCGTCTATGACAGGACAGTTGCCTTTTCTCAGATTCCGAAGGAGGCATGAAGACAATTGTGGTGCAGCAGGCATCAGGATATAGGAGAGCAGAGCAGCAAGGTATCTACAGCAACCGTCATCAACAGGTAGTGATATGGGAATCGCAGATGTGGGCAGCGTTATGCACTGTCCTAATTCAGGACCCAGAGGAGCTAGGCATGCAGAAGTTAGCAGGAGAATGCATGGGACCACCAGCAAGCGATGTCCCAAGTCTCGGGTTTGCACTTGATACGGCAACGGTTCTACGGGATACCCTGACGTAAAGCTGCACAGTTCACTGGATGGCCCAGGAACACTTCCAAACAAGCTTGTTCAGTTGGGAACCAGGGGGGCGCCGGGAGTAGTTGTTCCCACTACTCCAAAGGGATGAAGCGCCTTGGCAGGCCTTCTGGATTGCAGAAGAAAGCAGGGGTCCGACGAGACAGCAGAGGGTGAAGGGTGCTAAAACCTTCCAAAGCATCTCCAGCGGTTTCACAAGTCTGTTTCCTCATGCAGCAGACTTGGCTCCTTCTGTAGTTTGGTAAGGTATTCGACCTGGAATGTATTCAGAGCCCCCTCTCGTATCCAAGATTAGATTTGTGCCTAAATCGAGGACTTCCAATCGAAGATCTGCTCTCTTGCAGGCATCCCAGTCATGGACCAATCACAGTCCATGGTAGTCTCAGTCATTCAGGCATCCTGGCACCAGCAGTGTGGATCAGGACCAGACAGTCCCAACGCGCTTCCTGAGCACACACACATGTGACAGGCAGAAGCCTGCCAAAGGGATTGTTTTTTGCGGGAGGCTGCTTGCCTAAATAAGGAAAACCCGGGTTACTCAACCTGGGTGAACGGAAGGGAAAAATGGCCATGGGACAGAACAAAAGACTTTGTGGCTTGGCCATTTTCAGACCTGGCCACAGTCTTGAATGAAAATAAATGAAATCTTTCCTTACACTCGCCCCTACGAGTGCTATGACTAAGAACAGGGGGAACTAATCCCCCCCTGCATAGGCCTCATGTTCAGGTCGGTTAAACATTCTGGACAACCCATCAGCATTACTATGTTGGACACGTGGCCTGTGCTCAATGGTGAAGTCAAACCTTTGCAGGCTTATGGACCACCTGAGCAACTTTGGATTCTCTTCCTTCATATTCATCAGCCACTTTAAGGGCTTATGGTCAGTTTGCACAGTGAAGTGGGTCCCATTGAGGTGGGGCCTCAGCTTCTTTAGGCCCACGTGACAGAGAAACGTTCTTTCTCTACTGTGAACCACCTGAGCTCTCTGCCCTTAAGCTGGTGACTAATTAATCCAATTGGGTATTCATTAGCTTTCTCATCTCTCTGTGATAGTACAGCACATGCTCCAGCGTCAAAGTAATCTGTCTGCAAAAAAAAGCACGTCTGTAGTCAGGGGCCCTGTGGACAGGGGCCTGGTACAGGGAGTCTTTTAAGTCATTGAAGGCCTTATCACACTGCTCAGTCCAAGAGACCTTCTTAGGCGTCTTTGGAGTAGTGCGAGCAGTCAGAGGGTCAGCTATGGTGCCATAGTCTGCCATTAAACTTCGTTAGTACCCAGTGAGTCCTAAGAAGGCTCTCACTTGGGTTTTTGTAGTGGGGGTAGGCCAGTTTTGTACTGCTTGTACTTTACTGAGTAGAGGCTGAATCCTCCCTCCACCTACTTCATGCCCAATGTAGACCACTGATCCTTGACCAATCTGGCCCTTGTTGGCCTTTATGGTCAAGTTGACCTTCTGAAGAGCCTGTAACACAATTCTAAGGTGCTCCACATGTTCTTCCCGGATGGCACCGAGGACTGCTATATCATCCAGATATGCTAAGAAGAATTCATCCATCCCATTTAAAACATGGTAAACAAGCCTCTGAAAAGTGGCAGGTGAATTTCTCAACCCAAAGAGCATTACCCTGAACTGGTAAAGGCCTTCTGGAGTTGAAATGCTGTCTTCTCCTTGTCATTCTCTCCTAAGGCTATTTGCCAATAGCCTGCAGTGAGGTCAAAAGTGCTGAGGTACTTGAAGTCACCCAAGGTATCCACCAGCTTATCATTTCTAATTAGGGGGTAAGCATCTGTCCTCCTGACAGCATTCAGAGCCCTGTAATCCACACAGAACCGAAGTTCAGATGTACCAGCTTTTGGCACTAAGACCACTGGACTGGGCCAGGGACTGCCGGAAGGCTAAATGACTCCCAGATCTAACATCTTGTTGACCTCCGCCTTGATATAGGATCTCACCTTATCTGACATTCTGTATCCCCTACTTTTGGTAGGTACACTTTCTCCAGTGTCAATGTCATGTTTGCACCAAGGTGTCAAACCTGGAGTCAGTGAGAACAAGGAGGAGAACTGCCTCAGCAAAGTTCTTACTTCCCCTCTTTGGTCAGAAGTCAGGTGAGGGGCCACTTGGACACCCTCAATAGAGCCATCTGAAGGACCATTCTGGAATAAGTCAGGGAGAGGTTCTGATTCCTCCTCTTCCATATCTGATGCCAGTAGCAGTGCAGCTATTTCAACCCTAGGGATGAAAGACTTCAGTCTATTTATGTGAAACACGTTTGGGGCCTGTCCAGGCCGCCTAAGGTACACCAAATAGTTAACCTCACCCAGCCGCTCCTCAACTGTGTAAGGGCATGAGCATTTATCCTGTAGGGCTAGAGGCCTTATAAGACTCATGATCACGATTTCTTGACCTGTCGTAAAGTCAACAAGTGAAGCTTTCTGGTCATACCAATGTTTGACCAATGCCTGACCAGCCTTCAACTTGCCACTGGCATGAGCCATCAAGAGGAATATCCTCTTCCTTAGCCCCAGTACATAGTCTACTACATTGGTAGTGACTGGAGGAGTGGAGAGCTCCCACCCTTCCTTGACTATGGCCAGAGCTCCCCTTACAGGGTGACCAAAAAGAAGCTTGAAGGGGCTGAAGCCAACCCCCTCTTGAGGCACCTCTCTGTCCTCATCAGTCCTGGTTGCGAGAGCCTTACCCAGATCCTTCAGCTCACTATCTTTCACAGAGGAGAAAATACCCAAACATATCAGTCTTTGTCCTGCCCTGGGGCAGTCCAGCACCAAAATGCTAGGCAATTCTCCTCTGAACGAGAGTACCAACAGCAACCCCAGACACGTGTTTTGGTCTGGTTGGACCTCATCAGTAGGGTAATTTAGGGTGAGACCCAAAGCTACTTAAATTATGCAAATTAACAAGGGGGGTCCTGGGAGTCTCTCTGCCAGGCATTAGACCTGGTTGCGAGAGCCTTACCCAGATTCTTTATCTCACTATCTTTCACAGAGGAGAAATACTGATATCTTTTGGATATTTCTCCTCTGTGAAAGATAGCAAGCTAAAGACTCTGGGTAAGGCTCTCATAACCAGGACTAATGCCTGGCAGAGAGACTCCCAGGACCCCACTTGTTATTCCCAAACTTTAAGACCAGAGTTTGCTTCAAATTTGAAAAATATTTTCTGTCAGCTTTTGACATATCCATAATAGCACTGCAGCCAGAATGGGGTAGTTGACTGAGCAACCATGCAATCTTGTCAACATCCACTACTTCTTGCACCTCACATGCATACTCAAATGCAGTCAACCAGTTCATAATGTCATACCTGTCATCATATACACTAAGCAGATCTTTCGGAAATCTTGGGTGAGAGGAGGGGCCAGACCCATTACCAGACCCTCTAGCGGAACCATTGGTGCCTTGCAATCTAGCAAGCTATAACTGGTGGTCCCTGTCCTGCGTTTCTGACCTCTCCAAATCCAGCTTAGCCATGTGAAATACAAGCTCCTTCTGCTTAATTCTTGAATTCCAGCATGACCTCAGCCCCAGAGCCAAGATCGAAGAAGAAAGCAGGCGTCTGATGGGACAGCAGAGGGTGAATGGTGCCAAAACCTTCCAAAGCCTCTCCAGTGGTTTTGCGAGTCTGTTTCTTCATGCAGAAGACTTGGCTCCTTCTGCAGTTCAGTGAGAACGCAGATGATCAACCTGGAATGGATGCAGAGTTCCTTCTCTTATGCAAAATTAGCTTTGCGCCAAAATCGAGAACTTCCAATCGAAGATATGCTCTCTTGCAGGCATCCCAGTCGTGGACCAATCATGGTCCACGGTGGTCTCAGTCATTCAGGCACTCCAAACATCCTGGCACCAGTAGTGTGGATTGGGACCAGACAGTCGCGACTCGCTTCCTGGGCACACACACGTGACAGGCAGAAGCCAGTGAAAGAGATTGTTTTTTGCAGAAGGCTGCATGCCCAAATAAGGAAAACCAGGGTTACTCAACCTGGGTGAAGGCAGGAGACAAAATGGCCATAGCAGCACAAAAGACTTTGTGGCGCTACCATTTTCGGACCTGGCTATAGTCTTGAACCAAACCCGGTAAACGTGATATGATTTAGTAAAAAGAAGTAAAACATTATAAAAAGTAACTGCTGCCACCAGTTTGTCCCAGGCACACTCGTACTATCACCAAAACATTTTTGAGGGTGACTATGGCCATATAACAAAAAGGGACCCCAGAGCACGGTACTGGAAGGTACATTGTGCATGGTTAAAAAGTTACCAAGAAATGACAACATAGCCAAAGACTAAGGGAAACATAGTTTCCCAGTACTGACAGTCTGAAGATGTGTCAGTTTCCCCCTAACAAGTGAGCAAAAGCCCAGGGGAGTTCAGCTGAAGGCTGGGCTACACTGCAAAAAGTCAGGTTAGGAAAGCCAAACAGAAGCAAAACGTTTGGGGAAAATAAATGAAATATTTCCTAACAGGTGCCAAACCTTCTCTGCATGGTTCCAGACAGTCCTTGGATCTGCTTCTCAGGATATTTGGCTTGGACCTCTATGTGATCTGTGGGTTTGCACTCAAAGCCCCTCCTCATATCTTAAAATCCAGTGAGTGCTTGCACCCCAGCTGACCAGTGAGCAGATCTGCCCCACTCATGCATGCTAGCAGTGGTCCAATCAGAGACCCCTTCAGCTCTCATACTCTCGTGCACACCAGACATCCTGGCACCAGCAGTGTGGATCAGGACCAGACAGTCCCAACGCGCTTCCTGAGCACACACACATGTGACAGGCAGAAGCCTGCCAAAGGGATTGTTTTTTGCGGGAGGCTGCTTGCCTAAATAAGGAAAACCCGGGTTACTCAACCTGGGTGAAGGGAAGGGAAAAATGGCCATGGGACAGAACAAAAGACTTTGTGGCTTGGCCATTTTCAGACCTGGCCACAGTCTTGAATGAAAATAAATGAAATCTTTCCTTACACTCGCCCCTACGAGTGCTATGACTAAGAACAGGGGGAACTAATCCCCCCCTGCATAGGCCTCATGTTCAGGTCGGTTAAACATTCTGGACAACCCATCAGCATTACTATGTTGGACACGTGGCCTGTGCTCAATGGTGAAGTCAAACCTTTGCAGGCTTATGGACCACCTGAGCAACTTTGGATTCTCTTCCTTCATATTCATCAGCCACTTTAAGGGCTTATGGTCAGTTTGCACAGTGAAGTGGGTCCCATTGAGGTGGGGCCTCAGCTTCTTTAGGCCCACGTGACAGAGAAACGTTCTTTCTCTACTGTGAACCACCTGAGCTCTCTGCCCTTAAGCTGGTGACTAATTAATCCAATTGGGTATTCATTAGCTTTCTCATCTCTCTGTGATAGTACAGCACATGCTCCAGCGTCAAAGTAATCTGTCTGCAAAAAAAAGCACGTCTGTAGTCAGGGGCCCTGTGGACAGGGGCCTGGTACAGGGAGTCTTTTAAGTCATTGAAGGCCTTATCACACTGCTCAGTCCAAGAGACCTTCTTAGGCGTCTTTGGAGTAGTGCGAGCAGTCAGAGGGTCAGCTATGGTGCCATAGTCTGCCATTAAACTTCGTTAGTACCCAGTGAGTCCTAAGAAGGCTCTCACTTGGGTTTTTGTAGTGGGGGTAGGCCAGTTTTGTACTGCTTGTACTTTACTGAGTAGAGGCTGAATCCTCCCTCCACCTACTTCATGCCCAATGTAGACCACTGATCCTTGACCAATCTGGCCCTTGTTGGCCTTTATGGTCAAGTTGACCTTCTGAAGAGCCTGTAACACAATTCTAAGGTGCTCCACATGTTCTTCCCGGATGGCACCGAGGACTGCTATATCATCCAGATATGCTAAGAAGAATTCATCCATCCCATTTAAAACATGGTAAACAAGCCTCTGAAAAGTGGCAGGTGAATTTCTCAACCCAAAGAGCATTACCCTGAACTGGTAAAGGCCTTCTGGAGTTGAAATGCTGTCTTCTCCTTGTCATTCTCTCCTAAGGCTATTTGCCAATAGCCTGCAGTGAGGTCAAAAGTGCTGAGGTACTTGAAGTCACCCAAGGTATCCACCAGCTTATCATTTCTAATTAGGGGGTAAGCATCTGTCCTCCTGACAGCATTCAGAGCCCTGTAATCCACACAGAACCGAAGTTCAGATGTACCAGCTTTTGGCACTAAGACCACTGGACTGGGCCAGGGACTGCCGGAAGGCTAAATGACTCCCAGATCTAACATCTTGTTGACCTCCGCCTTGATATAGGATCTCACCTTATCTGACATTCTGTATCCCCTACTTTTGGTAGGTACACTTTCTCCAGTGTCAATGTCATGTTTGCACCAAGGTGTCAAACCTGGAGTCAGTGAGAACAAGGAGGAGAACTGCCTCAGCAAAGTTCTTACTTCCCCTCTTTGGTCAGAAGTCAGGTGAGGGGCCACTTGGACACCCTCAATAGAGCCATCTGAAGGACCATTCTGGAATAAGTCAGGGAGAGGTTCTGATTCCTCCTCTTCCATATCTGATGCCAGTAGCAGTGCAGCTATTTCAACCCTAGGGATGAAAGACTTCAGTCTATTTATGTGAAACACGTTTGGGGCCTGTCCAGGCCGCCTAAGGTACACCAAATAGTTAACCTCACCCAGCCGCTCCTCAACTGTGTAAGGGCATGAGCATTTATCCTGTAGGGCTAGAGGCCTTATAAGACTCATGATCACGATTTCTTGACCTGTCGTAAAGTCAACAAGTGAAGCTTTCTGGTCATACCAATGTTTGACCAATGCCTGACCAGCCTTCAACTTGCCACTGGCATGAGCCATCAAGAGGAATATCCTCTTCCTTAGCCCCAGTACATAGTCTACTACATTGGTAGTGACTGGAGGAGTGGAGAGCTCCCACCCTTCCTTGACTATGGCCAGAGCTCCCCTTACAGGGTGACCAAAAAGAAGCTTGAAGGGGCTGAAGCCAACCCCCTCTTGAGGCACCTCTCTGTCCTCATCAGTCCTGGTTGCGAGAGCCTTACCCAGATCCTTCAGCTCACTATCTTTCACAGAGGAGAAAATACCCAAACATATCAGTCTTTGTCCTGCCCTGGGGCAGTCCAGCACCAAAATGCTAGGCAATTCTCCTCTGAACGAGAGTACCAACAGCAACCCCAGACACGTGTTTTGGTCTGGTTGGACCTCATCAGTAGGGTAATTTAGGGTGAGACCCAAAGCTACTTAAATTATGCAAATTAACAAGGGGGGTCCTGGGAGTCTCTCTGCCAGGCATTAGACCTGGTTGCGAGAGCCTTACCCAGATTCTTTATCTCACTATCTTTCACAGAGGAGAAATACTGATATCTTTTGGATATTTCTCCTCTGTGAAAGATAGCAAGCTAAAGACTCTGGGTAAGGCTCTCATAACCAGGACTAATGCCTGGCAGAGAGACTCCCAGGACCCCACTTGTTATTCCCAAACTTTAAGACCAGAGTTTGCTTCAAATTTGAAAAATATTTTCTGTCAGCTTTTGACATATCCATAATAGCACTGCAGCCAGAATGGGGTAGTTGACTGAGCAACCATGCAATCTTGTCAACATCCACTACTTCTTGCACCTCACATACATACTCAAATGCAGTCAACCAGTTCATAATGTCATACCTGTCATCATATACACTAAGCAGATCTTTCGGAAATCTTGGGTGAGCGGAGGGGCCAGACCCATTACCAGACCCTCTAGCCGAACCATTGGTGCCTTGCAATCTAGCAAGCTATAACTGGTGGTCCCTGTCCTGCATTTCTGACCTCTCCAAATCCAGCTTAGCCATGTGAAATACAAGCTCCTTCTGCTTAATTCTTGAATTCCAGCATGACCTCAGCCCCAGAGCCAAGATCGAAGAAGAAAGCAGGCGTCTGATGGGACAGCAGAGGGTGAATGGTGCCAAAACCTTCCAAAGCCTCTCCAGTGGTTTTGCGAGTCTGTTTCTTCATGCAGAAGACTTGGCTCCTTCTGCAGTTCAGTGAGAACGCAGATGATCAACCTGGAATGGATGCAGAGTTCCTTCTCTTATGCAAAATTAGCTTTGCGCCAAAATCGAGAACTTCCAATCGAAGATATGCTCTCTTGCAGGCATCCCAGTCGTGGACCAATCATGGTCCACGGTGGTCTCAGTCATTCAGGCACTCCAAACATCCTGGCACCAGTAGTGTGGATTGGGACCAGACAGTCGCGACTCGCTTCCTGGGCACACACACGTGACAGGCAGAAGCCAGTGAAAGAGATTGTTTTTTGCAGAAGGCTGCATGCCCAAATAAGGAAAACCAGGGTTACTCAACCTGGGTGAAGGCAGGAGACAAAATGGCCATAGCAGCACAAAAGACTTTGTGGCGCTACCATTTTCGGACCTGGCCATAGTCTTGAACCAAACCCGGTAAACGTGATATGATTTAGTAAAAAGAAGTAAAACATTATAAAAAGTAACTGCTGCCACCAGTTTGTCCCAGGCACACTCGTACTATCACCAAAACATTTTTGAGGGTGACTATGGCCATATAACAAAAAGGGACCCCAGAGCACGGTACTGGAAGGTACATTGTGCATGGTTAAAAAGTTACCAAGAAATGACAACATAGTCAAAGACTAAGGGAAACATAGTTTCCCAGTACTGACAGTCTGAAGATGTGTCAGTTTCCCCCTAACAAGTGAGCAAAAGCCCAGGGGAGTTCAGCTGAAGGCTGGGCTACACTGCAAAAAGTCAGGTTAGGAAAGCCAAACAGAAGCAAAACGTTTGGGGAAAATAAATGAAATATTTCCTAACAGGTGCCAAACCTTCTCTGCATGGTTCCAGACAGTCCTTGGATCTGCTTCTCAGGATATTTGGCTTGGACCTCTATGTGATCTGTGGGTTTGCACTCAAAGCCCCTCCTCATATCTTAAAATCCAGTGAGTGCTTGCACCCCAGCTGACCAGTGAGCAGATCTGCCCCACTCATGCATGCTAGCAGTGGTCCAATCAGAGACCCCTTCAGCTCTCATACTCTCATGCACACCAGACATCCTGGCACCAGTAGTGTGGATTGGGACCAGACAGTCCCAGCCCACTTCCTGGGTACCCACACATGTGACATTCATTGGCCCGCAAAAAGCACCATCTTTCACAGGTGAATGCATGCCTAAATAAAGACTGTCTGGGTCACAAAGAGCAAGGGGAAGGCCAAATGACAAAATGGCCCAAGAAGAAGACAAAAGACCTTGTGGCACAGCCATGACGGACACTAGCCACAGTCATGAGCCAAACGCAGTAAACACAGTTTGGCTCATTAAAAGTTATTAAAAATACACAAAAAGCTTCTGTTGCCACCAGTCTACTCCTAGGAACATTGTCCAATTATCTAAAAAATCCATAAGGGATGTCTAGGGTCCAAAAACTAAAGGACCCCAGTGCACGGTTCTGTAATGTACTTTGCAAAGTCATAATACAAAGGGAAGCAATGTTTCCCAGTACTGACTGTCAGAAGGACTAGTCAGTTTAGGCTCCCCTCTGCCGCCTCTTCTTCTCCTTCTCTCATTCCGGATTGTCTCTCTGCAATCGAAGAATGGTGCGCCGTCAATGATTCAGCCAGCAAGACGGAGATCCTCCTCATTGGCACACCTGCATGCCTCTTTCCCCTCACTCTCTGGCCATCCTCCCTTCGCCCTCCTCTTGCTCCCACCTGCGAGGCTAAGAACCTCAGGGTTATTTTGACTCCAAACTCTCCTTCTCTCCTCACATCTCCGACATCTCTAAGAAGTCAAACTATCAACTGCACCTCCTCAGAGGTACTCTCCCTTTCCTCACCTTCCCCCAGAAGCTCGCTGTATATAGAGCTCTAGTTCTCTCTAGGCTCGACTACTGTAACAGCCTCTTCTTAAATCTGCCTGCCTCTACTCTCCAACTCATCCAGAACAGGACTGCAAGACTTGTCTTTGGCCGCAAGCCCAGGGATCGTATCTCTCCAGCTCGGAAATCCCTCCATTGGCTCCCAGTGGCTGCAAGGATCAAATTTAAGACCCTTTGCTTTGTCCAGAAGGCCGTCTGGGACCTGGGACCAAAATATCTCCAGCTTTCTCTCCTGAAGTATCTTCCTACTCAAGCCGTTCGCTCCTCCACCTCCAACTCCTTGAGGGTCAGGCGCTTTTCCAAGCTATGAGCTGGGGGCAGATTTCGCTCTTCAACAGGCGCCTCCCTCTGGAACAGCCTCCCTGCCTCTCTGAAACTTGAGCAGAACCACCTATGGTTCCGGAAGCAGCTCATGACTTTCCTGTTTGCTTCTGCCTTCTCTCTTCCTCTTCCCTGCTGATCTCCTGTTTGATACTGCACTGGTTACCTCGCTACCCTCTGAATCACGGGCCCAGGTCCCTACCCTCCCAGTTGCATATCTGCCCTTCCCTCTGTCAACCCTGCACTTTAGGATGTATCTGTAACCCTACAGTCTCCCTACCTGCACTATCTAACACTTGTTGTTCTGCACTTAACCTTGCACTGCCACCTGCTGGCTGCACTTCTATTTCTTGTTGTTTAGATCCTATGTCCTGCACTTGCCTCTCCTCCCCTACCCTCAGCACTTTCCCCCTTCCCTCTCCCCTGCACTTTCACGATCTCAATGTCACTGGGCCTAGTAGGATTGTTGTCTTGTCCCCCCCTTGTTTACCCTCCCCTGCCTCGTCGCACTTTGAAACACTTGTGTATGGGCGCACTATAAATAAAATATCATATCATATCATATCAGAATGAGGAGCCAAAGCCTAGTGGAGTGCAGGTGAAGACTGTGCTCCACTGTCAGAAAGTCAGGCCAGGAGGCTGAAACAAAAGCAAAAAGTTGGGGAGTGCACAATTATAGAGGTAAAACAGCAGTAAGTGAAATTTTACCTAGCACTCGCCCCTCCCAGACTAAGGACAGGGGGACTTAATCCACCCCTGGATGCGGCTCATGTTCAAGTTGGTTAAACATTCTGGACAACCCATCAGCATTGCTATGTTGGGCACCTAGCCTTTGCTCAATAGTGAAGTCAAAGCCTTGGATGCTAATGGACCACCTGGGCAATTTAGGATTCTCACCCTTCATGTTCATCAGCCACTTTAAAGGCTTATGGTCAGTCTGCACAGTGAATTGGCTCCCATAGAGGTAGGGCCTCAGCTTCCTTAGGGCTCACACAATAGAAAAACATTATTTTTCTACAGTAGTCCACCTGAGCTCTCTGTCCTTAAACTGGCGACTGATTAATCCAATAGGGTGTTCCCTGCCTCTCTCATTTTGCTGTGACAGTACTGTGCCTATTCCAGTGTCAGAGGTATCTGTCTGCACAATAAAAGATTTATGATAGTCAGGGGGCCTGAGAATAGGGGCCTGGCAAAAGGAGTACTTTAAGCCTTGAAAGTCCTTCTCACGCTCCTCAGCCCAAGATAACTTCTTGGGTTTCTTTAGAGTAGTGAGGGTAGTCAGGGGGGCATATATGGTACCATAGTCTGCCATGAAATTCCTGTAGTACCCAGTGAGGCTCAGGAAAGCTTTCACTTGTGTTTGGGTTGTGGCGGTAGACCAGTCTTGTTTCCACCATAAGTACTTTACTGGTAAGGCTGTATTCTACATCCACCAACCTCATGTCCAAGGTAGACCACTGAACCCTGGCCAATTTAACACTTACTGGACTTTATAGTCAGGTGGGCTTTCCGAAGAGCCTGCAACACAATCCCAAGGTGTTTTACATGTTCCTCCCGAGGGGGGGATGAAGACCGGTATTGTCATAAAGAGATGCAATGAAGAATTCATCCTACCCATTCAGAACATGGTTAACGAACCTCTGAAATGTGGCAGGTGCAATCTTCAATCCAAATGGCATTACCCTGAACTGGTAACTCCCTTCTGGAGTTGAAAATGCTATCTTCTCCTTGGCATTTTCTGTCAGGGATATTTGCCAATACCCTGCAGTGGGATCACATGTGCTCAGGTACTTTGAGGCACCTAACTTGTCTGCCAATTTGTCTGTTCTTGGTAGGGGCCCTGAATCATGCTGTTCCCATCTTCATCTTGTATCCTGGCTTGTAACATTATGTGTTACTACTAACTTCGGCAATTGTATTTGCTCTCCCCTCTTGCTTCTCCACTCTTTTTGACTGCTTAATCTCTGTTCTCTCCTACCCTCCTCTCTCCCTTTTCCTATCTCCTCCCCTCACTCCTTCTATGCACTTACTCTATCAGAATTGTCCCTGTACCTAGTATGATAGCAACCTTGTTTGTCGCTCCCCCATCCCCTTACTGTCCCCCCCACCCTCCCTCCAGCACTATCTGAAACATTGTCAGGCCTAGTACGATAGTCACATGTTTTGTTCCTCCCCTCCATTTCTGCACCCCTCTCCCTCACCTTTTGTTTTTCTCCGGCTCTACCAGAAATGTCATCAGGCCTAGTACGGTAGTCACCTGTCTGTTTCCATTCCTTCCCCCTCTCCCCCTCCCTTCCTTATCTATGTCTTGGCTCTTGCACTATCTGAAATGTCGTCAGGCCGAGTACGATAGTTAATTTCACATCCTTACTGTTCATGGCCTGTAAGAATGTCATTGTATTTTCCCTTGTTCTCTCCCTTACCTTGAAGCGCTTTGAAACACATTGTGTATAGGCGCTATATAAATAAACTATCATATCATATCAGGGGGGTGAGCATCTGTAATCCGAACATAACCTCAACTCAGAAGTACCTTCCTTTGGCAGCAGAACCACCGGACTGGACCATGGACTACTGGAGAGTTCAATCACCCAAGATCCAACTTCGTATTGACATCAGACTTGATGTGGGATCTAATCTTGTCTGACATCCTATAACTCCTACGTCTGGTAGGTGCACTATCTCCATTGTTAGTTAATGTCATGTTTCCACCAAGGTGTCAAACCTGGAGTGAGGGAGAGCAAGGGGGAGAATTGCCTCAGCAAACTTCTCACCTTGCTTCTTAGGAGACAACTGAAGGGCCAAATTGGCATGCTCAATGGAGCCCTCTGAAGGACTGCCTTGGAACAGGTCTGTGAGGGGTTCAGATTCCTCTTTCTCTCTGTCTGATGCCAAGAGCAGAGTAGCCATTTCCACCGTATGGATGAATGCCTTCAGTCTATTGATGTGGAACCCTTTTGGGGCTTGACCAGGCCTTACAATGTCCACTATATAGTTTATCTCACCAAGTTGTTCCACAACCTTATACAGGCCTGACCTTGTATCCTTTAGGGCCATTGGGCCTTCCTGGACATCCTGACCATGGGGAGGCGAATAAGTCTTCTGGTCATACCAATTCTTAACCAAGGCTTGACCAGCCTTCAACTTGTCAGTGGCCTGAGCCATCAGTAAGGCTATCCTCTTCCTTAATCCTAGCACATAGTCCACTACATTGGTAGTGATAGGGGGCGTGGGGAGCTCCCATCCCTCCTTGACTATAGTCAAGTTTCCCCTGATAGGCTGACCAAAAAGATGTCCAAAGAGACTGACACCAACCCTTTGCTGAGGGACCTCTCTGTAGGCAAAAATGAAGCAGGGTAAAAGTAGATCCCACATTCTCCTCTGGGGCTTCTCAAAAGATCAAATCATACTTTTGAGAGTTCTATTAAATCCCCCAACTAAGCCATTAGTTTATGGACAAAAAGCTGATAAAAACATATAGGCGACCCCACACTTCTTCCACATGGCTTGCATTTACTTGGCCATGAAGTCATGAAGTTGCCGCCTCTTTCAGACAGCTTCATTAGGGAAGCCAGCCCTAGAGAATATGCCAAGTAATGCCTTTGAAACTCACCTGGCAGTTACCATCTTCAGTGGGATGGCTTCAGGATATCTGGTTGCATGGTCAACTACCACCTGAATAAACCTGCTGCCAGGGGATGTTTGCGGGTCAAGGAGACCAACAATGTCAATCCCTACCCTCTCAAATGGTATACCCACTACTCGGAGTGGTAACAATGGATCCTGAATTATTGTGCCCTTTTTACCAGAGATTTGGCAAGTAGCCCAACTCCTGCATTGCCCTTCTTCCTGGACCCCCATCCTTGGCCAGTACAAGTGCATGGATAACCTCTTTTTAACCATCTTTATACCAAGATGACCTGCAATGAGGACCTCAGGCGCCAACTGCAGGAGGAAGGGTCTCATTTGAAGGGGAACCATCAACCTGCTATGGTCTCCTTCAGTGGACTCTGTGGGCTCACTGTATAGCAGGCCACCTTCCCAGTAAATTCTATGTTTCCCAGGAGGGTCGCCATTGAGCTGGGAACAGGCCTGGCTCCTAAGGCCTGAAAAAGCTGGGCACTCACATTGGCCCTTACTGAATTCTTCCCTGCCAGGATCACCGTCTGTCAGCAAACTGTGCAATTCAGGTTGATCATGGGTGTCAAAGACTTCAGGCAGCTCCTCTTCCTTGTCAGGTTCAGGAGCTTGGGCAACTGCCCCCACCTCAGTGGTAAGTGAGTTGGGGGGAATATTCTCTTTTCATCTCTTTTGTTTTCCGACTCCTTTATCCTTAAGTTTCCCCTTTGACCTTTGCTCAGACTTGGACTTGGCTAGGGCAGCCTTTGTTTGAGACCTGGTACAGGGTCTCTCTGCTGTATCTCCCACAAGACCTAAGTTTCTTGGATAATTCCCCAGCAGGTCTCTTCCAGGGACTTGCCACTGGGCACTTACAATAATCTGGACTCCTGAACCATTCACAGCTAGATTTACACGCATAACTGGAAACTTGAGAGGGGGGCCATCAGCTAACTTAGAGGGCATCCGAGGATCTCTGGCCAGCTCCTCTAAACTTATCAAAGTGGAATTCACTTTAGTTCTGACCCCAGTGTCCTTGATGGAAAATGTTTCTACACCATTTACCAGGACACTATCCTTAAAGTAGTGCTTGGTATTGTCAAGGATGGTGGCATAAGCCTCAGACACACTAGGTTCTCAGGATCCCAGGGAAACTAAAACAATTTCTGAGCCTATGCCACAGCGGAAGGAGTCAAAGAGAAGGATGCCCCTGTCAGTATTTCTTCCTCCTCATGGTGGAAGGCCAGATTCACATAGTGGACCCCCAAGGTTTTGACATTACATCTTGAGCCCCCCTTCACATGTTTGTTTGCTTCCCCACCCGCTGGCTCAAGATCAACTGGGCCTTCGGACATAGGGAGGCTTATTATAACCAACTGTGCTTGGGATGATTAGTCCCACTCCACTGTTCATGGTCATGTGACTTACCCTTTTTAAACTTGTGATGGCCCTGTTGGGATAAAGATTTTTCAGTGGAACCATCCTCCTTATTTTTCTGCATCTTCCCCTCTTCTTGCTTCCCAGAAGCAGGCTTGTCCTTATGGGACATCCTGTGGGATACCCACAAATCTGCTGCAGTGGCTAGCTTCTTAGGATGTATCTCCTTAGAGTAAGAAAGGTGTTGCTTAAGCTCAGGGGAAATTAGGCAAATATATGTTCCAGCATGACCAAATGGTCTGATGGTTCAGGATATGGCCATGGCAGCACAACCTCCCATGAAATTCCCTGCAGTGCTGAGTTCATTGTCCATTTCATCATAAAGTACTCGACTTTTCAATCTTCTTTATTCAAAGTCAGATAATCAGAGGGGGGCATTTGATTGTTTTTGGGGAACACAAGGATGGGGGAGTTTCATTGAGAACATTTTTCAAAATGAAATGACTGCAACTGGGCATCTGGCTGGGTGCCTTGACTTTTTCTCTCTGCTCGCAGGATCAGTTGCCGTCAATCACATGGTGTGTAGGTATCTCTCGTCCATCTCTAATATAAAACTGAATGAGTTTCTAAAAATAAGTGTGTCGTTATTGTCTGTACTTTTTCTGATATAGTAGGATGGACACTCTTTTCTCTCTTTTCGCACACCTTGGTGTCACTTTATACTTAATACATACTGGCTGATAGCTGAATGTGGCTATGACATAAAGCATAAGCATCTTTGCCTTTTTTCCTGACATTGCCCAACTGCATATTGCACTTAAGGAAACATTTCCTCTGGTTTACATTCTCAAACCAAAGAGACATGCAGTCTCCTGTGTTATGATAAAATAATAAACAAGACAGAAAACATAACCAATTCAAAACATATGTTAAAAAAAGATGTGTTTTCTTCAATTGCTCCCCATCTTGTCTTGGTGCATCCGTAACTGAAGAAGACAAAGACGCTTCTATGGATGCTTGCTCCCTGCAGAAACCAAAATAGAGGCAAAGTCATATCGGGACTGTCAAAGTGGTCAGGTATTTCCGTAGCGTACACCCTTGCTCCTTCCTTTCAATCAAAAAATGTCTACTGCTGTCATTTTTTGACACACTCAACCCACTCAGCTATAAGCATGCTGTTTCAGAATCGTTGGTGCACATTTTAAACATCCTGTCATTATGTAGCAATCAGGCCTGAATTTCTTTAGGTTTTTCTGCTATGCTGAAAATGTTCTCTGTACTTTTGAAGTCCTCCTCCTGCTAGCGTGGGACCGCAGTGTTCTTCTTTCTTTGCTCTGTTTATTCTGTTGAGACATAATTGACATTTTTCATTGTCCTACCTACTCTTATCTTGCCTACCCATGTTATTGGGATCCCAGCATTGATTCTACTTAGTGCATGCAAGTGTGACATATAAGATATATATTGTTGTGCCTATCCTAAACATTTAATGCATTTTGCCAAATGTACTCATTTGGCATTTTGCCATTACCAGAATTACAAAAAGGTTACTCCACCTTGTATCCAAAGTCTTCTCCATTCTCATGTGGCCATACTTGTATATGCATATGCTATTCTGTGCTCACACCTGTTTGCACCGTTCTTGGGAAAATGATGCTTTATTAAAAGGACTGTAGTCCTTACTGCCTTTTTTGTTCTGTACTCACCTGGTTCCTCTTACTCCTAATAATGATCAATAGTTTGTTTCACACACTTGCTCTGTGAACCGATACTTACCTCTTCTATCTCTACTTGTCCGCTAGCACTTACCTCTGTCATAATATAATGTGTCTTCCCATTATATTGCAATACTCTGCAAAGGCCATGTAGACATTCCTCCCGTGCTCAACAATGACAATAATTTTCATCTGTAAAACATAAATCAACATCATCATATTCATTCAAACAATGTTTTTGTTACTTACTCTCATATGTTCTTTGGCATAGTTCTAAAAAATCATCTCATATTATCAGATTAACCTTTGGCCTTTCATTAATCATATTTTATTTTTATTAAAATACACTACATTACTCAATTATAAACAGCACCACCAATTGTGCTCCTTGTTTAAACATATGGATATCTTCTCTATTTGTACTTTTTGCTGTTTTAATGTCCATTCATTCATTCATTCATTCATTCATTCATTCATTCATTCATTCAATTATTTATTTATTTATTTATTTCACCCCTGAATTGTCATCAATCTCTTAGTTTTGAATTTCTTACTTCTGTGCTTTTATCCTTATCTATTTATGACTAGCTTACATTAATTAGTCTAATTACAACACAAACCCTCATGTGTTTCATATTATAATCCCTTTCATGTGCATACTTTTTTATTTTGTTCCCCTATTTGTTTCAATAGACCCATGTCACAAGGGCCTGTGGTCCACAGGACATTTAGTACTCTCCCCAAGTCTTCCTGAAAATATGCTGAGTGCTACTGTATTTTTATCTTCTCTTTATCTGTATCCAGTATGTGATGCTCCTAAAGAACAACCACTTCATCATTTGCTCAGTCTTCACTAAATGTCATCACCAATGACGTCAATCAACCAAGAGTTATAATTGTCCTTCATCGTCTACTCTTATTGTCAATTCCTTTTAGCCTTGCCATTTCCCCTCGTAGTATGACTGCTTTTAATTCTATAGGGATAGTCTGTTCCCCCTCTTTGTCCTTAGGTATCTATAGTCCAAACAAAAATTAATCAAGTATTCTCACAATTTTTCTCCACTGGACCAGATAACCATGCTAATAAACTGTTTACCTCATAAGTAGACGAACATTTTGCTCCACTGAAACAACTCGCAGAGCCACTTGCCAATATAAATTCATCTGCGTTTGAATAGTGTATTCCAAGAGTGGAACACGCTATCCCTTGGTCAGTAAATAAGATATTCATGTTAAGGTTTGTCATCCAATCCCTTCCCAAAATATTGACTGGTGCCTGTCACAAATATAACAAAAATCAGGCATCACTTACTCTCCTATAGAGACTGGTAATTCATCAATAAAAGGGAACTCCACCCATAGCTAAAAAAACACATCATCCATGGCAATTCCGACCATTGGACACCTTTCCTCCTTTGTTCATGGACGTGCTGTCCCAGTGGCTACCGATAGAGCAAGATTTCACCTCCTACTGTCACATTAACTCTTTGCTCCTCTTGGGGCCTAGTGTCACTGATGATTCTGAACACATCAAGTCGTCTTGTGAGCTGCCCTATTGTGGGTGCATGCATACCCCTGTACCTGTGAAAGGATTTCTTCCTACCATAGTGGCACCTCATATTCTGGATGTCAATACCTGTTCTGTATTTACATATTGCTAAATCTGCATAGGGGCTTGTTACAATTTCCCCTGTAGTGAATTTATTTTGCCCTGGCTCTAGCTGCTGTGCCTATTGCACTCTCAGCGCTTGTGTCTGATAGAATGCCTGATCCTGGGCGAACCCTTCCCTAACTTGTGAGCTATATGCTGGAGGATAAGCTGTCCCCCCTCTTGAGAATTGTCCATCTTGTACATATCCTTGGCTCCCGCATGTGTGCTGTCATTCATATGTCCAATATACATGGGGAGATCTTCTTACTAGTTCCCCCTTGGTTAAATCTTTCTTGCAAATTATGACTCTTGTTCTGCATATTCTGAAAACTGCCTTGGGTATTCTGCAAACCACCCCTTCCTCTGTAGCCCATTCCTCTGCCTTGTGGCACAAATACATTTCCTTTTTGGTCCATTTGGCACTGATTATTCACCTGCGATGTACCCACTGCTTGCTGTATACCCAGTCCTTTTATGCTTTGTCACTACCGCCCCTTTTATGGCATGATTTCACAATTTCTTCAGAACTAAATGACTTCCTCTAGTTTTCCGACATCATCTTTTTCCTGTTTTTCTCCTGCAATAGCTGACAGTGATGCACTATAGCCAACTGTATCGTAACGATTTCACTTCCATTCCCACTTGCTTCCCAAGTGTCTCTGTACCTGCCCAAGCAATCCCTGACATAAAATATGGAAAAATACTGCCACTGTTTTTTCCCCTCGGCTCTTGCGTTTCAAGAGGTCAGTGCTCCTGAATGGAAGCAAGCAGATCCTCATCTTCTTTTGTTTGTAGTCTTCACAAAATCTCATTTCTTTAATATCATGTGTTGTGTTCTTAATGTAAAACAAAAGCATCTGGTGTGTGTGTTCTCATTGCAATATTGAATTCCTTCTTCTGACTACCTTTGTATGTTTCATGTGCATTGAGCCTGCAATCCATTGATTGCCAATACTTCCACAAGATCATGTGTGCATGTGTGTATGCAGACCTTCTCATGTGTGTGTGCATGTGTGTGTGCATGTGTGTGTGCATGCATGTGTGTATGCATGTGTATGCATGTATGTGTATATGCTTGTGCATGTGTGCATGTGGGTGTGTATGCATGTGTACATGTGTGTGTATGCATGTGTGTGTGTGCATGTGTGTGTGTATGCATGTGAGTGTGTGTATGTGTGCATGCATGTATGTGTGCTTGTGCCACGTTCCCCTCTTCTTTTAAGCATATTGTAACAGAGTTTCTAATCTTAATCATCTCTGTTTCTTTTCCCAATAAATCAATTAATCACATATAATAATACTCCATGTCGTACTTCAATAATTGTGCCAAGCCTCCTTTATTCTTCCTTTAATCAGTGCTCAGCCTGCTTGTACTTATTCATAACTACATTTTCGTTTAACAAAACCCTGCAAAGAAAAACAAAATAGTGGACTTTTTATTCTTAGAAGTCAGACCATCAGGGTGTGTGCTTCTATAAAAATACTTTTTTAACCTAATATTTTCTCAATCCAACTGTTTAAATATATCATGTCCCTTTGTCTATATTGTGTGTGACCTTAGCCCCAGTGCGCCTTGCAAGCACATCCCCTCATTGCCCCCTGATTCCTCATTGTAAATACAAATGTTTTCATTAATACATACCTTCCTAATATTTTTCCCCAAAAAGGTGGTTTTGTTTCATTCATTCTTGCTATTCCCCATACATATTCACTGTGCTTAGTTTAATATCATCCGCTATTAAATCAGCCTACTTTTTAATGTAATTTGCACTCATAATTGCATTTTTACTCTCATTTCATGATTCTCAATGTGTGTGATTTCAGACACGTGTTCCTTCTTTTCTTCAAATGCCCCTATATTGCATAGTGTATAGTGAGGGAAACACTGCCTCCACCCCCCTCTTGCACCCCTCCAATGTGAGCCTTGGTGCACATGCCTAAACTTGCATGTATAACACCCTTTTGATTCTCAATTATATTGTAGTGCATAACCCATGATCTTCTCTCTGTCCCCAACTACCAGTATTCTTGCTATTGTGGTCACCCACAGCACTCTTCTTTGCTTTAATTTACAATCTGTCTTTCCTTTTATAGCACATTGAAAACATTCAGTGAAAACACCTTTCCTCTCTTTTTCTCATCGACACCATTGCCCCAAGACCCATGTCCATTCCAAATGCCCGATCCATCATCCACAAAAAATGGCTACTTACCCAGCATAAAATCAATAAGTCAGGGGTGGTCTAGTGTGTGCCCAACAAAAAAGGCATCCAACACCAACCCCACTAAATGACCAACCAACCCCCTAAAAATGGGAAGTGATCTATATGACCTTAAACAGTGACTCAATGGGGTCTCACCAGCTCACACATATACAATAACTGTGCATCAGCCTCACATTCTAAACAATGTATTCAGAATACAGTTCAACCACATTTGGTTCTCCTAGAAAAATGAACAAATCTTCAAAATATACACCCTTGCTTGACTGAAACAACCAAGGGTTTAATTTACCCCACAATATTTTAACCCAACCCAGAGCTTCTCACAGCACCTGGTTTCAACAGTTATACACTAATGCTATAAAAAAATACTGTTTCTCAAAACCTAATTATTTGACAATGTACTCAGAATTGTACAAAACTGCACAACCAAATCACTGAACATGTTTCTTGCACACTTATTACACGTACTAGCTTCATCCCTACTAATTGTGGTCACATTTCCATAAATCTTCATTCATTTTTCTGTTTTAATTGCTTAACAGATACACACATGTTTTGCCATTCCTGCCAACACAAGCAGCAGACTGCTCTTTTTGTGTATAAAGCTTAGCTTACAGCTGTTCTAATTAGCAGGACTTATCCCATGTTTTCAACATCAAAGCAGCTTCTGACTTTTCCTACAACCATTAATTATTCGGCGAACTGTTATCTCCTAGCCTTGAATAAGAGCTTTTAACTATTGTCAGCGCGGTTTTGAACAACAATCTTCATTTAGCACTTCCAGCGCTGGCTTTCTGCCAACCGAGCACTGTGTACAAAAGTGGTCCTATCTCTGTGAAATTTCATTTTTAAGACATGTCATATATCACATCCCCTTCCATTCTTGCTGGAGGAAGGGAATTTGGTGTTGGTTTCTGCCTTAGCTCATTTTGATGATCTTTTTTCTCCAACTACTCAGTTGTTAAAAAAAATTCATTATGTGCAGTTTTCTTTCACATTCGTTTCTATGATGCGCTTAGCGGATATTTAACTTGCAGGACATTTTGGCATGTTAAGACTCTTATCTATACAAATATATATAATTGATTCCACTAGCTGCCTCCACTCACTTGCCTCAAGGGTGCAAAGTAGCCACAATGTTTGACTGCAATTCATTATTTTGCCTGTTTTTTTCTTCATAGCATTTCAGATAGCAAATATGAGCGCCCTCATCAACGGCTTGCTCAAACCTTTATCTTTTTCACTAATCCCTGCCTATTTTTGGATTGGTGCAGATCACCTTTCTTGAATAAATAATTTAATTTCTTGACTTCATCTCACTTTGTACAGTTCATTGTCACTCTTCGACATCTTAATTTCAAAACAGACATATAGACAGACAGACTAGTCGACTTTTCACATTAATCCTCAGCGCTCTATCTCTGCCCCTAAATATACCCAGATAGGGGTGTAAGTAATTATTTTACAGGGATCTATGCGCTGCACTTCCTAGGTTTACTTCACTTGAAGTGTATAATGATTTCTTCTGAAATCCCTTGGACCAGGACTCTCCGGGCTTCTTATCTTCTCAACTCTTATTTATATACAACAACAAAAAACCACTCATTTTTTCTATGCTATTTTCTAGGTTCCACGTTACTTTTTAAACCACTGATTACTTATTGATCACGTATTGATCACGTATTGATCACTTATTGATTATTTAAATATATACATAACATGTTACTTTTCCTTTACCCTTGTCCCCTTTCAATACATAATATAATCTGCAGATGTCAAAGCTGTGCCACACTATGCTGACAGCCATAGGGAGACTTCCCCTGACAAATGAGGGCACACTGCAGATTCACTTACCCTGTCACTTCTCCTGGGCATCTCCTATCTCTGCCAGCATAGATCTGAGTTCTTATCCCTGAGATCTTGGCAATCCTTTCTTTGAGGAAGCTGTTGAGTCTCTCACATATCCCTTTCTCTTGCCGGTGATAAGCAGAAGCAAACTTGTCCTTTATACTTAATAGAAGCCCTATTTGTTCAAATAGTTCATTGACTAAATGCGGCCCATTATCGAATCTCAGCACCTCAAATGCACCCCACCTCGGTAAAACATTGAACACTAAAAACTTCACTGTGCAAGTGGCATCACGGTGTGTACACGGACCTGCTTCGATCCACCTAGAAAAGGGACACACTACCACTAATAGATACTTATTTCCATTACAGACCTGCAGCATATCGACATAGTCAAAATGTGAATGGTGAAATGGACCATTCGGTTGAGGTATTACCTCTCTGATCGTTGTCAGTGTGTGCCCAGCAGTAAACTTTTGACACACAATGCAATTCACCATAAATAGCGCAACATGTTCTGACAAATTAGGAATGAACCAGTCTTCTGCAATCGTAGCAGCAAGACTCTCTCCAGTTACATGCGCAGGGAAATGCAGCTGTTAAAGAGCAACCTTTAATAACGTGTCATGCACTTCCTACGCATGCCCTCTTGGTGGCTGTGGAGTGCTTGGAGGCTGTGCCGCCATTAGCCCATGCCACTTCTCTCATTTCCCACTTCCTTGTTGCTCGCTCTAGTCTTTTCTGTGCCTTTTCCTTTCTTCTGTGTTTAGCCACACCCCTTTGCGCCGCTCTGCACGTTCCAACCCCTTTGCTATCTCGCTCCCGGGTTTCCACGCTAGTGTTTTCTCTTTACCTTGCTTCTACCCGCATACCCCGTTTTTTCGGGGGCTCTTGTCACCTCCAGGCTTCTTTTTGGGTCTCGTCCCGGTTTTTTGCTCGATCTTCTATTGGACTCTCTGTCTCCTTCGCCCAGTTTCCCCTGTGGCTTCTTTCTGTCCCTCATCTTCCCATTCATTTCTTTCCTTGCGACGCTTGTTTCCCCCCTGTTTTGGGGTTATACTCACCTTTTCTGGCACCATATCTTACCGCCTATTTCCTGGTGGTTCTCTCGCATTATTGCTCTATGCCGCTGGTGGTGTCTCTGAGAATCTCACTTCCCTTCCTGCGGCGCTGCTCCCATCGCAGCTTCAGAGCGGGAAGTACACAGCACTTTGAGTTCCTGATACACCATTCTGGTTGGAAGTTCATACCTTGACCTGTGAAGTCATCGATCCATGACTCGGATCACCTGCTGACGAACTCTCGAACTGCCATCCAGTGAAACTTCACCCCTAGTGACTGCGGCTAAAACACCGGACCGATTAATAGTTTTTTTTGCCTTGGGTTTTTTTCCTCTTGTTGGCACTCACGGAAGGGGGTCCTTTGCCAATCCTGTTAGAACAGGAGGCACAGTGGCTTCTGTCCGTGAGAGGCCATACCTCAACAAAAAGAAAAAGAGCCAAGACAAGAGGAAGAAGAAACAACAGATATCTGCCTCAGAGGTACAGGTGAGGAGGAGGGGGATCTGGTGTTAACTGATTACATTGAAGAAGGCTCCGTATTTGACATAACGTTACTGGCATCACTGGCTTTCCAGTGCTGTCTTGTCGCCATAATGCTTCTGTTGGGGATAAAGAACACCTAATTTGTTTCCATAGTTCTTGCTCTTCCTGTGGTGCACTGCCTTGAATCTATATTAGTTGGGTTATCGACAGTTTATTAAAACCCTCTTGCAATGACATGGTTGTAAATACTTTTTCTTTAATACTCTTAGTATCAAAACTCAAAATTTCTGGAGAACATGTAACCCTTTTGGCTTCTTCGTCGGCAGCTTCATTGATGCAAGAGATAAAATCTGTTTGCTTAGCATACACTGCGCATTTAACAATGGCCACTGGGAGTTGTAGTGCTTTAATAAGCCTATCTAATAAGGATGCATGCTGCACTGCAGTGCTGTCTGTGCGGAGGTAGCACCCCCCCCTTTCCCAAGGTGCCAACCCTGTGTGCATGATTGATGTCACATAGATGGAGTCACTGTACATCGTCACTTTCTGTCCTTCATGTTTTTCAAGCGTGACGATAAGCACTACTAATTCTGCTGCTTGCGCTGACCAGTGAGACAGTAGTCTTGCACTCGCTACTGCTTCAAATTCTCCATTTAATCTGTGTCTTATAACTGCAGTGCCTGAATGCCTTCCCCCGCTAGTCTGAACAATTTTCGAAGAACCATCAATAAAGAGAATCTCCCCTCCTGCTAAAGCATTCGCTTTCACACAAGGTATATCATCATAAAATTCAACATAATTAGCACAGTCATACAATTGATAGCCTTCTTCTTCTGGCTCAGCTCTAAATGTGGCAGGGTTCACTATATTACATCTTACGATTTTAACCGCTGGGTTAGAAATCATTACCTCATAAGCAGAACCTCTTTGCAATGTCAGTGTGCCCTTGGGTTTCTCTAAAATGGCCAATAGAGCATGTTCCACCATGAGGGTCATAGAGCAGCCCATAACAATACTTGTGAATTTCTCAATGGCGAATAAAGCATTCGACAAAGATTGTTCACAAGGGAAGTGTCCTCTCATAAATGGTCTAAAATCCCATTGTAATACGCCAAAATCGTATACCCCAATGTGGTTCTCTGTGTAAGTACTGCTGTCAAAACTGTCCCATTTGTGTTGAAAATAAATAGAATTCCTCAGCATAATTGGGAATTCCTAAAACATGGGCTGTACAAATAGCTTTTTTCAACTCCTCAAATCCTTTTCCCCATTTCTTCAGTCCATTCTATTTTTATTTTACCAGATTGCACTTTCTTTAATGCTTGCAGAAGTGGTCTTGTGTATGTACTGTAATCAAACACCCAGGCTCTAACATAGTTGCATAAATCCAAAAACTGTTGCATCTGCCTCACTGTGTTTGGTTTGAGGTTTTCATAGTCGCCTCAGTTCTTTCAGGTGTCACTTGTATTCCTTCATGCAAAATCCAATGACATATATATAACACCTCTTTTTGACAGTATTGTAACTTCTCCTTGTCTACTTTATATCCCTGTTAAAATAGTCATCAACTGAACAGAATACTGTCTGCACTCACCTTCTGCAGTACTACAAATCAAGATATTATCTACATTTTGTATCACCGCACTTTTGAGATCAATATTGCCTAAATCCATCCGTAGGACTCTATTAAAGATTGATGGGAACTCACAAGTGTGTTTTTAGTCTTTTTTGTTGAAATGTAAATTAAGTCATGTCTTGTGAGTCCTCTTGCAACAGGATTGAGAAAAACACATTTTTAAAATCGATCACTGTGAAATACCGAGCTTCCACCGGGATACTGCACAGTATCGTTGCCGGATTAGAAACTAGAGGAAACTCTGCATCTACAACCTGGTTAATCAGTCTTATATCTTGTATGAATCTCCACGACCCTCCTTTATATTTTTTAATCGGATACACCACAGTATTACACCATGATTCTGATGGTAACAGAATTCCCTGATTCATCAGGGATGAAATAGTCTGAAATAGTCTGAAATATACCCTCATCAGCTTCTCGAGACATGGGGTATTGTTTTGCTCGAGGTAAAATAGCTCCTGGCTTAAGCTTTATTTTAACCTCTTCTATCCCCTTCAATAAACCTACGTCATAGTGACGTCACTCTTCCTGTAACATCTTCAGCATCACTGACCCTTCTTTCTACTTCATTTATTCTCGATTCGAACGTGGACCATTTGTCATCTAACATTTGCAGTTTGGCAGTTGTAGCTTCCATAAAAGGTTTAAGGGCTTTAATCTCAGTCAAGATAGCTTGCATGACCGGGTCTTGTATGTCATCCTTAGGTGTGGGAGAGTCACTTTTCTGTCTTCTAGGGGCATTATGGTCGACATAGAGGGTAAATCCTTAGGTTGCCCTTTTTCCAAGGCCATACTGAAGCAGGTTATGTGACACTAAATTGTACACCGACTTTCAGCCCCAAATTCAGTTAAGAGGGAGGTAGTCACATAAATGGCACACCTATTGTAGATTGAAAAGCACAATATATAAGCCAGCCGCCAAATAGCTAGTTACAGGACGTACCAGCTACTTAAAGTTTCTAGTATCAGCTAACGTGCCAAAAGTGTCTATTTCTTATGTTGCTGCACTACCAATTCATTGACATGCCTTTGTTGTAACAAAATAGGTCTTCAGATTTTAAATTCTAGGCAGCTGTGTGCTAAAAACACCTTTTCCCTTTGAAGCTGTATGAAGGATTCATTGACATATTTTTATTGTAGCAAAACAGCACTTCACAATTAGAATTCCCAGCAACCGTGTGCCAAAGGTACATTTTTCTTATGTGGCAGTACTAGAAACACATTAACACGACTTTATTTTGTTAGAGTAGCACTTCACAATTAGATTCCATACAGCCATGTGCCAAAAGTACAATTTTCTTATGTTGTTGTACTAAAGATTCATAAGCATACCTTTATTGTAGCAAAGCAGCAGTTCACCATTGAAATTCCAGGCGGCCGTGTACCAGAGGAAACTTTTTCTTATGTAGTTGTATTAGGAATTTATTAAAATGCCTTTGTTGTAGCTAAACAGCACTTCATAGCTTAAGTTCCAGTCAGCCGTGTGCCAAAAGTACCTCTTTCTTATTTAGCTATACTAAAAATTCATTAGCATGTCTTAATTTTATCAAACAGAACTTTATAGTTTCCAGGCAACTGTGTGTTGAAAGTACCTTTTTATCCTTAAGGCTGTGCTTGAAACTAGTTGCTGTGTCTTTGTTGTGGAGAAAGAGCACTCCCGTGCATACAACAGAACATCTTCATCGCGTCAGCCGTACCAGCTGACAGGACGCATCAGCTTCTTTGCTACGTGACCTAAGTGCCATAGGCTGCTCCCACAGTGGTTTTCTGTCAGTCTTTACATGACCTTCCAGCCAGAGCCAGCGTACAGCGAACCTCGCCACTCTCTCTAAATACACTGCAAAGCTAGCATGCAAGTTTAAATATATTTCCACAATACTGTAAGGTGTAAAATGAAGTTACATTTTTTCAAGAAGTGGGAGCACAGAATCAGGCAGCTGCTTAGACATGTCCCCCAAGTTTTATCCTCTTAGTGAAGAGTGTGTCTCTGTCTTGAGGACAGCATACTGAGCTCTAGTGTCCATACAGAATCCAAAACTGACTTTACTTGTATGTCCCTCCAGATCTTCAGAACTGGACTCAGGATAGCTAGAGTACTCAAACACTCTTGGTTCCAACACAGGGTGGATCTCACACCAACTGTCAGAACATCTTCTATGTTCTGAGTCACCACAATGCCCAAACTTGGTGGATTCACTCACTCCCAGAATGCAGTCTGGTTTACACCAATCTGTGATAAGGGGTCTCAGTGACAACAAGGGGGGAGTTTGCCTCAGCAAATCTCCAGCTCACCCTTCTGATGTGGGGTCAGGTGAGGGGACACTAGGTCACCCTCACTGGAGCCATTAGAAGGGCTGCTTTGCCATAGGGCAGGGAGACGCACAGATCCCACTCTATAGCCATAAACAGGGCTCCAATTATATCTCTCAAGATAAAATTATCCACACCATTCTTAGGCAACTGCATGGCAACCTGTCCATGTGCACCAAAGCCATTGGCATAGTTTACCTTGCCAAGCTGTGAAACGTGGCAATAGCCCAGACTACTGACAAGTGTTCTGGGATTGGCAGATTAAATTTGACAGGAAAAGGTCCCACCTCCTTCTCTTGAGCCCACTTAAGGCTCCAATCAAATTTAGGAGAGAACTGACAGCTCTCTCTTTCAGACCATCCTCCTACTACCTCTGGGACTGGCATACATTAGGGTGTCAATGACTGACTTGGAAGTCATTCCCTGTGGGGGTGGCACAAGGGCATATGGGATTGGGATCAGTAATCACCAATTGAAACCTATTGCCTCAGATCTCCAGAGTCAAAGGGCTAATCAAATTAGGCCTTGTCTCTGGTAGCATTGAGTTTACTCCTAAAAGTGAACTCAGGAGTAATTGAATTCCTGTCTCACCCCTGTCAACCTGGCGACAGAGAGTGAGACTCCTACAGTGGTTTTCTTCTGGGACTACCATCATGGGCCAGCAGGAATGTGTGTTAGACCACACAGGTGATATCCTGACACTAGGATGCATCGCCAGAGGAATGTCATACACCAACTGTAGGAGGAAGGGTCTCACAAAAGGAGTAACCTCCAACCTCTCAATGTTTTCTCTGGTGGGCTCTGTGGGCTTAGTTTGCAGTAACCCACCTTTCTTTTGAATACTTTTCTTCTCTGGAGGAGAATCCCCCCTTTGGACGCAGGCCTTTCTCCAGACGCCTAACCATGATGGTTTCCTTTTCTGTTGGCCCACACTCCTCTCTTTTCTGGGACTCTCCTCTACCTGTATACTGAGGAGCTGAGGTGGCCCATAAGATTCAAGGTTTTCAGGGGGTCCTTCTTCCAAGCTTGGAATAGGGACTCTTCCAACTACCTCAACATATGTTGTAGGTATGACAGGGCGACTATTCTCCATCCGGTTTCGGACTCCACTAGCCGTGGGTTTCCCCTTAGGCCTAGGCGTTCTCTTAGGTTTGGCTAAAACAGCCTGATTCTGAGACCTGGTGCATGAAAGTTCTGGTGAGGGTCTATCAGGACCTAAGCCTTGAGGACTCAGCTCACCCAGCACTCTTCTAGGAACCACTCCCCTCATATTGACAGATGACCCAACCAATTCCCTATTCACAGCTTGAATGACAGGTGTTACTGGAACATTGAGAGAGGGTTTATCAGCCAACTCAGTATCCTCCACAGGAACTCTGGCAAGAACCTGTGGGTTTACCATGAAGGACGTTACATCAGTAGGACTTGGCGCAGTGTTCCTAATAGTAGAGGTATTTACACCTACTACCTGAACACTATTCTCAGAAGAAATATAACTATGCAACAGGACTGGGATGGGAGCCAAGGCTCCAGTACTACTAGTTTCCAAGGAATATAGACTGACTTCAGACTCTGAAGGGATGCAGTCTAAAGGGAATGACACACCTGCTATCTCTTAGTCATCATACTAAGAGAAGGCCAGACTGGTAGAGTGGACCCCCAAGGTCTTACCACTGGAACTTGACACATAGGGAGGCTTAGATAAACCACTTACATGCTTGGGAGGGTTAGTCCCACTACCCTGTCCTGACTCTGATAATTGCCCCTGCATAAACATTTTGTGGGCCTTCTTGGAAATACTTTTATCAGTACCCCAACCCTCTTTCTCTTTCTGCTTTTTTCCATCCTCCTGCTTACCCAAAGCAGGCTTGTCCTTATGGGACACACTATGTGACCCCCACAATTCAGCAGCAATGGTGAGCCTCTCTGGATTTAACTCCTTTGAGTCAGCCAAATGTTGCTTAAGCTCTGGTGAACAAGAGGCAACAATATGTTCAAGCATGACCAAATTGATCATACTCTTAAAGGTCGTTACTTGATAACTCTCTACCCAGCCACACACGTTTTTCAAGTAATATGCAACAAATTTGCATATGTCATACATTCTTTTCTTTTATACTCTCTAAACCTCCTCAGGTATTGGGCAGGGGTCTTCCCAAACTTGAGGATAAGAGTTTGCTTCAGTTTTACAAAGTCTAATCTATCAGCCTTAGACATTTACAAAATGGCACTGCAGCCAGAATGGGGCAGTCTGCTGATCAACCATACAATCCTGTCAGCATCACTCACTCCTTGTACCTCATATGCAAACTCAAAAGTTATAAGCCAATCAATTGTATAATTCTTCTCTTCATACATACTTATAAGATCTTTTGGAAATCTAGGATGTGAAGAGAACCCAGAACCACCTCCAGATCCTCTGGAAGAACTTTGTGAAGCCTGAATCTTGTCAAGCTCCAGCTGGTGATCCCTATCTTTCTGTCTTTCAACTCTGTCAAATTCTAATTTGGCCACATTAAACTCAAGCTCTTTTTCTTTAAGCCTGAGTTTCTCCTTTTTCAAATCAAAAAATGCCTCAGCATCTAGGGTGGTTACAGACAGTACTCCCGAGGATGCACTTTCTTCCTCATCCTCAACATTAGCCACTGCAGTGGGCGCAATTTCATTACTGGTGCTGGGTCCGGGACCATTTGCAAGGATTGACACAACCTTATTCTTTTCAAAATCCAGAATTTTTACAACTAACTCTGCTTTAGTGCCAGAGACTGTCACACCCCTGTGTGGGGTGCATTTAAGGCCCTAACACAGAAATCCCGTCTACCTGAAACCGCATTTAAACACTGCCATGAAAAACGGTCATGCTTTGCTTTCCCTGTCACGTGAGTGGCAAGCATTTGGACACTGCAACCTCAAAAATGGCACTGCTTTCCTTTTATTCCCTCTGAATGACACGAAGTTAAACATTACACCAAAAACAGCAGTGCTTTGCTCATTGTTTCATCTGAAAGACAAGAAGTTAAATGTATCCAAAATGACCTTGCGTTACTTTGATTTCACATAAAGGGCAAGAATTACAACACTCCAACGAGAAACGGCTTTGTTTTCCCTTTCATTTGAACATCTGCCCTTTAAAACATCGCAAAGGAAAAACGGTTTGGTGTTTTCTTTTATTCCGTGTCAAATTAAAGAACCCTGTGGAAGGGGGCCTACTCCTCATCATGAATGGACCAACAGAAAATGCAAACTCACGCCAAAGGGAGAAATTAGAGAACTGTGACCTGCAAAACAGGAGTTTAAACATTCTAAGCAAACGGCTTGCACAAGTGTAAAAAAATAAACAAATGACTTTAAAAAGCCACTAGAAATGTCAGTGAAATATGCTGTGGGGGGGGTTATTAAGCAAGGTTCATTATGTTCCCACCCACAAGACTTCAATCACCTGGGAAGAAGCTCATAATACTGGAAAAAACAGTTTATTTGGGCCCAGGCAGGAAATTTCTCAAGTGACAGCCCTGCTTCTCACTGAAAGTCGCAAATACAAGTGAATCAGCCTGCGTTGACATTTGATGCACTGGAAGTGCCAAAATTCCCTGCTCTGCCAGACATAAAGGCAGGGGCTCAGGAGTTCAAGGAAAGCAAGTGTGGCTAAAAACCTCACTACGAGTTCCTCCTGCACCCACTCTCAAGGACAAACTGACATCTTCAAAGGGGGTAATTACAATCTCTGGTCACCGGCTGTGGGGGATACAGCGCCTCTCCCACAAAAGGGAGACAGATGCTCCACATTGACATTAAAGGACTATTTTTAGACATTTTGTAACAGTTAGAATGAGAAATAATTGTTTTATGGTATGTTATTATGTAATTGTCAGGTGGTTCTTAGGAACTATAGTGCATTTTTCTAGGACTTTGGGGACTGAAATGGCCAGTTAAGACTAGTTTCTTGCTCTTCGGAAGATGTGAGAAGTATGACAGGTGCTGGAAAGATGGAGATCGAAATTATGAACATGCTTGATCATTTGCAAATTCATAACTGTTGTATATTTCATGAAAAGGACAAAAATGCTCCAAAGGGCCATACTACATCATATGGAGTTGGTGATCGGCTTACCTAATTCCCTATTACTAACGGAAACCGCCTATTTGATTCTTATGACGGTGGCTAGTAGAAATGTGAAGTTATGAGACATAGCTCGGTTTTTGTCAAAAAGTGGCCAAGAGAACAAAGAAGGGTAATAAAATGCCAATAGACAGTTGGTGCTCTCTTCCCTTGGACCAATCATGCCAGGGGGAGGAGAGAGGAATGGTAAACTGTCCTATCCGAGGGGTAGGGGTAATTATAGAGTACTCCGCCCACATTGTAAAGTGAGTAATGTCATTTGGGCGATATAAGGGGGGGCAGTACTAGGTCAACACACACAAAAAATCCGGGGAGAGAGGGGAAGGAGGACAGAGAGGAGGCAACTGAACCATACCAAGGAGAGTGCAGTGACCAGACCCCTTGCCTAGCTGAACCATACCAAGGAGAGTGCAGTGACCAGACCCCTTGTCTAGCTGTCCAGAGGGTCCTGAGATCCAGCTTACTTTCCAGGATCCCAAACCAAGGCTTACTTTGTAAGTAGAAAATAACCCCAGCCCTAAATTGCATAAACCCTTCCTTTTGTAGCATTGTACCCATTGAAACCCCCATTTACAACCTCATATTGCTAGTGTAATTCAGACACCTTCCCATAGAAGAATTTGTGTTAAACTGTGTATGTTAGCATATTCCCTTTGGTAAGCCTCTCAGTATCTGTGTAAATCCTTAGCATATTCTTAAGTAAATCAATTAATTCGCCATTGAAATTCACGGTACAGGTTGGTTAAAAATCAAAATTAACCCCCTTGTTCCTTGCGTCTCTCTTTAATAATTATAGTAATTAAAGTATTGCTTCAAAGGAATTAGTCTCCTTGTAACTGAAAACTGAAAACCGAATTTGCCCATATATTGTGTGCATTACCCCATGAAACCATTTGCATATATCCCATTGAAAACCCCAAACCATAGTCCCATTGAGAGCAATCCCTTTTGCCTACAAGCCTATCTGTTATGTGCCTCTGTCCGTGTAAATGAAAACCTATTTTCCTACTCCGAGCTATAGCTCTTCCCTAAACTGACTATCCTTGTAAATCCTGTGTAAAATGAATTTCCATTTGCCGTTTGTAGTTTCCTTTTGCATTTGTTTTCTTCCCCAAAACCGATTATGGGGAAGAAAACAACATCATTCTGGTGTGCTGAATTGTAATCTCTAAGCTTCCCTATCTCCTCAAGTGTAGGGACACAGATTTCCCTTCATTCTGTCCATAGCCATGAGGGAAATAATCAAAATCTGATTCTGCTGTTTTGCTCCAAAAACGGGTTTTCGCTTTCTTTGCTGACTTCCCATCTCGGGGTGGTGGGCTTTACCCAAAATCCAATTTTCTCTCTCTATCCATACTCCTTGCCACTGCCTTCCATACAAAGTAATCAAGTTAGCTAATGTTTGGGGGAATGTTGCAGGGGGGAGTGCTCAATCATTGGTTTTCTCTATTTCTAAAACTGCTCATTACATGTGTTGCCATTAAAGTTTGTGAGAAGTGTAACTGTATATCCTAACCAAATTGTTTTGTACAGATTAGTGCAATTGTGTACCACAACATTAGTGACTGTAAAATTGTTTGATTTTCATTTTCATTAAATAATAAATTAATAAATATTTTATTGATACACACCAGCCGGATTCCTGGTCCATTGGGACACAGGGTGGTTTAAGAAGAACCTGTGGTTTATTAAAAATAAAAAGCGCTTTATTGTACGCCACATTCATAGTCGGAGAAGGAGTCCCTGGCTGGAGTGTGCCGTTTAATAAAACCTGTTACACCTGTCAATACATACACATCTTATCAACTGATCCACTTTGGAGGAACTTAAAGTGGTGAAAGTGATTGTTTCCATGATATCTATTACAGTAGGTGACTGTTACTACAAGGAAATCAAACATTATAGGGCCTGATTCATGGAAAGTTTTCCTATGGGATTGCACCATTATAAAACACTACCATGAATCAGGCCCATAGTGTTCTGTTTAAGTATTATCTGGACACACCACCAGTACTCTACACTGTGGTACCCAATACAGATCATTTTCACAAAACACCCAGATGATATGTGGAGAGGGTCATCCCACCACTGTACAACAATTTGTTAGAACTGATTTTCTATACTCTGGCCTGGTGGACAGATGTATAGTAGGCCAACCTATATTGTGACAGAGACAACTCTGGGGAACTGTAGCCAAACCAGTTTGGGTAGCAGTGACAGGCGGTCCAAGCTAGGTTCATCACAGGTGGTGAGCTTTTAAAGGGTCCACACAATGGGAATCACAGATTACACTTAGACAGAATGTATAAAAATACAATTATTATTTATTGGCCAAAACACACTATGGACAAATGACTACTAGCAAGTAGAGTTATCACACAACATTGATCAAAATAGATACATATATGCATTCACTTATTATAGGGCATAATACATACCACAAACTCCTGCAAAGGAAAGGTAAGATTGATATTATGCACTCAAGGTCCACAGAGAATGATCCCTAACTTTAATTGTCCAGCCCTGAGTTTGCTGGGGCCTTTTGCCCAATAGATCAGGTAAATGTTTGAGAGAATCTTTGAAGCAGGAATAAAATGCAGGTAGGGGGCCTCATTACGACCCAGGCGGTAAGTTACCGCCTGGGCCGTGACTTTACCACCATGGCGTAAACTACGTTTACGCCATGGTGGTTGGCGGACTTACCGCCCCATTCCGAGGTTGGCGGGGGCGGTAAGTCCCCAATCCCCATTTACCCTTCCCCATTCCCATTTTTGCCCCATAGGGCATAATGGGAGTGGGGAAGGCGTTAATTACGCCACCGTAAATTACGGTGGCGTAATTAACTCCATGGTCCCTTAGCGCCATGGATTTTAACACCTGCTAAAAGCAGGTGTTAAAAGCGCCATGGCGCTAAGGGACCTCGTAATTGGCGGTAAGGGGTCGGCGCAGCTAACGCTGGCGTAAACCCCTTACCGCCAGGGTCGTAATGAGGCCCTGGGTCTCTGGTGTCCAGTTAAGGGTTCTTATGGTTAGAGTACAAGTTAAACTAGCTAACAGTAGTAGCCCCAACAACTTTCACAAGTCTTGGGCAAGCAAGCAGTGACAAAGCCAAAAGTTTTAGAATAAAGGTTTATTATAAACCCATTGACTTATAATGGGAGTATAGGAGTTGGTAAGAGGCTCTGTAACTTACCCCACATACTCCGATTATTCCGCATACTTGGCAAGACAACGAAAGAGGGTCTGAGGTTGCTTTTCCCACCAAAAGTCACAGTCCTCGATTCACAGCAGTTGCAGGTTCTAGCTGATCTCCAGATGGTATCTTTCAATGTTCCCAGGACTCTATGTAGAAGAATGCAGCAAAACTCGATGCAGGACCCCTCTCAGGAATGGACTCGGGTCAGGTAAGCAATTTCAGATAGTGGTCAACACAGCACGGCGACCCAAAGGGACTCAACTGCTGCAATCAGACTTTCCGTCCTATCTTGGGTCCGCTTGGTGCAATGACACTGACGTTTCACAGAGGTTAGTCTAGTAGGGCCAGCTGAGGATCACTACAAGTTCCAGGTGAGAACTGAGAACAGTGACGCAGGCAGCACGGTAGCCCAAAATCAGAGCTGGTCAGCCACAGGACTGTCCCGGGGCACTTCAGAAGGCTCTCCTTTGCAGGGTACCGAGCAGACGTCAGGAGTCGATGTTCCCTGCACTCCAAGGGTCGCAGCTCCTTCATAGGACTGTTTAAGATCTTCAGCAAGACAGGGCTCCTCGAGGACAGCAGCAGAAGTTGGTAGCCAGGCCTCCTTCAGTAGGGTCTCGGGTTTCTTCACAGGTTTCACAGCTGGAATGGATTCTTGGCTCCTTCAGGTTTCTCCAGGATCTCTGAGGAATGGGTGCAGGGCTCCTCTTCGTATCCTAAAAGCCATGTAAGAACTGCTGCTTTCACTAGCCAATGGCAAGACTAGCCCACATGCAGACCCCAGCAGTGGTCCAATTAGGACCACTGGAGGGAACATTCATGCATACCACTCAGACACAGTGAAATCAGTTTGTGGATTGGGACCAGACAGTCCCAGCCGACATCCTGCCAGCAAACACACACAGCCTACCAGTAGCTCGCCAAAAGATTCTGCTTTCTCGGACTCTGGAAGTCCTCATAAGGATTTTTCCGGCTAATGAACAAGGTGGCAAAAGGAGAAGCGAATATCTTGTGGCATGGCCAGGTTGGACCAGTAGCCACAGTTAGTAGCCAAAACGTGGTAAACGTGGTAAATCTAAAGGAAAAAGTCCATAAAAATGGGACAATGTCACTACTGCCACCAGCTTGTCCTTTTAGGACATCTAGAGTAACCAAAAATCCTCTGAGTGTTAGTCTAGGGCAAAACATAAATGTACCCCATTGTACTGCAGTGTGAGCTACATTGTACAATGATAAAATGTTACCAAGTGATACAAAAGTAACCAAAAGTAGCAACACGACTAAGGGAAACAAGGTTTCTCAGTACTGATAGTCTGAAGGACATGTCAGTTTCCCCAGGACATATGAGCAAAAGCCAGTGCTGTGAAGCTTAAAGCTTCACTGCACTGTAAAAAGTACAGGTCAGATTAAAAAATAGAAGCAAAATGTGTGGGGGTTCCATAAAGATGGAAGGAAAGGTGCAGTAAAGAGAAATCTTTCCTAACACCATCATGCACAACCAATTTGAAATTAAGAACTGTTTTGAAGGTGGGGTCACATATCAATCAGCCGCCCTTAGAATGTCTTCCAAACAAACTCCAGAGGTGAAGGCCTTAGATGCCATAACCCACTGCCAAGCTGAACGAGCTCCAAAAAGGAAGTGTCAATTCCTGCCACTCAGCCCTACAGATAAGGGGTGTATCGGCCACTTTTACTCCCTAAAAATAGGCAAATACTCCCAAAAAATTTAAATAGGGAATAAAAATACTCCCAACAAAAAATAGGAAACAGAGCTTTTGCCCCTGCTTTCACTCATACAGTTCCATGAATATGTTTGGAGCAGTAATGCACGTAGTACAACATGACGAATCTACAGTTATAACTGCCTGATAAGAAGAGGTAAAGCTGTAGCTTTTAATATGCATGAATAACTAGGTGAAAATTGCCTGTTAAAACATATTTTTCCCCCTTATAAAATACTCTAATTTGGAATGCGAGTTGCATTTCTACTCATTATAAAGTAATTTTACTCCCAACTTTAAAAAGTAGGCAGTAAAATACTCCCCCTACCAAATCTTATCTGGAACACTGCTGCTACTTGTAGAAGCCAGAGTAGGAGACGAAACTGATTAATGGGTTTCCTAAGGGGAATAAGGCATTGATGAGAGTAAAGACACCTGAGTGGTGCCTTAAACATCTCATATTCCCTGAGAAGCGTAACTACAGATAATGTGCTATTATCCCATATAAAATAAAGGCAGAGTTTCATTTTCCTATCTTGTTAAACAGAAACAAATCCTTCCGGAGAAAAAACGCTATGTGTAAAATCAAGTGGTTTAACATCAGAAACTCTTCTGAAGGATATCAGACATAATAAGGTAGTGAATTGGATAGAAACAGCTTTCCTTGAGATGCTGTTATTGGGCCAGTAGGGGATAAAATCTAAAGATCATATTGATGTCCCATAATTGTGAATAATTAGGCTGAATAGCCGACAAATAAAAGGGTGTACACCTACCGTCTTTTCATCATTGAAGGTGCCTGGAGGAAATAGCTAAATGAATCACATTGATGCAATGCGATAAATTCTGTTCATGCAAAAGGGGGGAGAGGGAACTGACAATGTGAATGATAGAGGAATGAGAGAAATCAAGATCATGTCCCCTACTCCATCTAACACATTTAGCCCAAGCTGCTTGACAATAATTTGACATAGTAGGTCCTGGTGAGTTTGTATGTCAAAATACTTTGGAGTGACCAATTTCACCCACAATCCACCATGCCATCATAGAAACAGATCCTTTTATGATCAAAGGGTGAGGATTTTGGAGTTTCATTAGAATGGTCAAGAAATGCAGGCTACCACTTGACTTGATTCACTTGGATGACTGCTTCCACATCTACAGTCTCACTCACAGGGAAAAGGTGATAAAAGCATTTGCCTTGCCAATATTAAAGCAAAGGTTGAGGATCAAGGTATCAAAGTAAGAACATCAATGTCTGACGATTCAGACTGGAGGCTAACAGACCTATGGAGATGGAACCTGGAAATGGGAGTAGAAAGGCATGAAGACCTTTCCTTAATCAGATTATGGGAAAGAGAAGGGGTGGGCACCTTCAAAGAGTTTGCCTCACTACAAGAAATAGACAGCATCCAGACAGGCCAGTTCCTATGGTATTGAAGGGTTCACACTACAGCACGAGGCAAATGGGATACGTGGCCTGAAGAACCGGACTCGGACCCATTCTTAACGATGCTATATAACCTGGGGGAGGGCAACAGACCAATATCCCAAATATATGGCCATTTGAGTGACATACCCAACCCCTGGAGCATGGAAATTAAAAACAAATGGGAAAGGGACATAGGCAGAGAAATGACAGAGGGGGAGTGGAGCAGAGCGCTCACATTTCCCAAAGAAGTCTCAAGAAACCACAGATTCAGACAGATACAGCTGAACGTACTGCACCGAACTTACCTGACCCCACACCGAATAGCCAAATTTAACAAGCAAGCTCAGCCGAACTGCACCTGGTGCATGGAGGAAGAGGCCGATCTGATACAAATGCTGTGGGAATGCCCCAAAACAAGGTGGCTGTGGGGCAAAGTAAAACAGACGTGCGAGAAGGCAGGCATGACCAAATACAAATGGACACCAGAGGAGTGCCTATTAGGAACTTACCCCAGATTGGCCAAGTTTAAGCACACGGTACGACTCATGGACTTGGCATGCATACTGGCCAAAAGAACCATTGCCATGTCCTGGAAAAAACCAGCGGGACCACAATACAAAATATGGCACAGTGAAATTGGAGCGGTGGGTGTTAGCTGAGACCAAAGCTTGGAAGGATTGCATCAGCAGATCAACTGATGAATCCAGCAGGGCGCTCGAGGCATGGAGAGAACTCACCAGACATATGTTCTACCCCTCTGACGATAAGCCCCCATGAACTAAAGGCCCCAGGCTAAGCATACCCGCAGGATAAAAAAGGGCAACCCAGGTGAGGCCACTGTTGTTTATAATAATGTTTAATGTTAAGTTAAAATGCATTGCGATCATATATGGGCACGGCACTTTTGAATGTCATGTAACTGATATCACTGAAAAATGCCAATAAACAAATTTAAAAATAAATGAAGATCTTTCCTTGGACAATCCAATTGATGGAGTTCATGAAGTGGCATGAGCTTTAGTCCACCACTATATTGTAGAGACCTGGTGGTATCCCGAATGAAGAGATATGTGATGATCCAAACAATAATGCCACTACTCTCTGACTACATCAACCAATACCTTAGATCTTGCATCACTGAGATGGCTTATGCAACAGACTGCTGATGCATGTCCAATCTCAGGAGAATTTATGATTGAGTGTGACCCCTAACAAGGCTCTTACTGGCAAATACCCTGCCAGAGGTTCAAGGCAATTTGAATTAAGGCAATTTTCCTGATCATATCACTTTCCTCCCATCATGAAAGCAATATCACAAATGCATTAGCCCTCATTGCTAGCATCCCACTCAATAATCGGATCCATTTTTGACCCAAAATTGGCCATGTCATTTCAAGTCACCAGTGTACTTCTGATCTGGCATCTGCATCCAGGGAAATCAGCATACAGTATGGAATAACTCTGCAAAGATGGCTAACCTTCAGTCTTTCAAGGGCTCTTTAATGAAGAGGTCTCTTCAAAATGGTCTAAATTTATGGTTGTAGGAGGCCTGCCAGACTGGCGATCTCCCTCAGCGATATCAAAGGTCATGAGACCATCTTTGAAATCTCTTGATAATCTCTCTGCAAATGGATAACATCTTCAGTGGGGGAAGTATGAAACAAGATGTTTGCGTGCCTGTGAGAAAAACTATGAATTCTAAATTCCGAGGAGGGGTGAGTGGCTCTTCCAAGTCTACCAAAAAACCTTGATGGTGAGTTGCCATTTCCACTGTAAAAAATAACTGCCTTTGGGGCAGAGGAACTCAGAAGCAGCGATGACCCATTGGAGGCTGCCTTCCAAACTTGCAATGGAGAAATGGATGCTTCTGCCCATCACTATTTCATGGGGCGTGAGGTAGGGGTCTGAGACTGGCTGATTGCGTAAGGCAAAAAGAGCTGGTTAAGGCAGCGTAACCAATTTTTATTTGATGTATCTCTCAATTTTGCAATGTGTTCCTTCAATAGGCTGTTGAGGCGTTCTACAATGCTGTTGGCCTGGGCTGATGAGCAGAACAAATCTTGTGCTTAATGCAAAGCACAGATGTTATTTCTAAAAATAACTAATTTACAAAGTGTGGTCTGTTATCTGACTGCACCACTTGGCACACTCTGTATCAGGGAAACACCTCACGTACAAGGAATTTAGCAGCTGACTTGACATCAGTATGGGTACATTGTACTGCTTCTATCCAGCATGAAAAGGGACACACCACCATGATCATATATGTGTATTCATTACAACTTTGGAGCATATCGACAGTCTATATGCAAATGCCAACATGGGCCTGTATGGCGGGGTATTGTTCCTGTCGGCATTCTCAAGGAATGCCCAGCATTATATATTGCTGGCATGTGGCACAACTAACAATAAAGTTCACAACATGTTCAGGCAGATTTGGGACAAACCACTCTTCTGAAATATCTGCTGCCACATATTTCCATGTGGTGTGTACAGGATAGTGTAATTGTTCTAACGCTACTGTAAATAATTCAAGGGCATTTCAAGTTTCTCTATGCTATTCTGTTACTGCAACAGGTCAGTGGGGGATAATGAGCATCCCCATTTTATCCACAGATCCTGTTCTGTCTGTGAATCGCGTCCTTGCAGTTCCACTATTTATGTCATCTGTAATGCATTATAGCACTACTTTACCTTCACGTTGATCATTATTTTGTGTAGGGCAATGGTTATCTCTGCTATGTGTGGTAAATATGCTGCCCTTTTTGCTGCTGCATCTGCTGCTTTGTTGTCACATGAAATTAAGTCTGTGCCCCTACAGTGGGCTGCACACTTCACATGAGAGCTGCCATGGGATATGCCGGTGCATCTAGTAATCTTCCTAGTAATGGGGATGCTGTACGGATGTGCCGTCTGTGTGCTGGAAGCCCCTCGTTCTCCATCGTGACAGTCCTGAGTGTACCGTAGACTTCACATAGGTGTAGTCAGAATATATCGTCACTATCTGGTCCTCATGCTTTTGGAATGCTAATATCATTGATACTAACTCAGCTGCCTATGCAGAAAAATGTGTTGATAATATGATACTTGTCACCATCTCAAAATCATCGTCCCTACTCCTTATCACTGCTGCTCCAGAAAGCCTCAATACAGTGCTCTGATCTATCATCAATGAACTGTCAACAAAGACCACCTCTCCCCCCATAACTTCATTTCTCTTACTTGGGGTACATGGCCATGTATGTCATTGTATGTAATACAGTCATGATCCTATTTTCCTCGCTCTTCTGGTTCAGCAAGGAATCTCGCAGGATTCACTGTGCACCATCTAACAAAGTTTATTGATGGTTTGGATATTATAATCTCATATCCAGATGCTCGCTGTGTAGTGAGTGTGGACATTTGTTTTTCAAGAATGGCAAACAGGGCATGCTCCACATGCAATGTTACTGAACAGCCTATCGTTATTGCAGATGATTTCTCTATTAGAAACGCTGCTGCAGCCAGTGCTTGTTCACATGGAAAATATCCTCTCATCACCGGATCTAGGATTCCACTGTAATATGCCAATGGTTTGTGCCCCATTGAGGTTTTTTTGCATGAGGACAGCCGTCAACACATATCCATTTAAATGTGAGAATAGATCAAATTCTTCGTTGTTATCTGGTATTCCCAGCACGGGAGCTGTACTTATCACTTGTTTCAATTCCTCAAATACATTGATCATCTTGTCTCTCCACATTATGGAAATTGACAAGGAGGGGTCCTGGGAGTCTCTCTGCCAGACATTAGTCCTGGTTACGAGAGACTTACCCAGAGTCTTTGGCTCACTATCTTTCACAGAGAAGAAATATCCCAAACATATCAGTCTTTGTCCTGCCCTGGGGCAGTCCAGCACCGAAATGCTAGGCAATTCTCCTCTGAACAAGAGTACCAACAGCATCCCCAGACACGTGTTTTGATCTGGTTGGACCTCATCAGTAGGGAGGAGCTGTGCCTCTCTAAGAATGGTGAGCAAGGGGTCCACGTCTGGATTCCCTAGTAATTTAGGGTGAGACCCAAAGTTACTTAAATATGCAAATTGACAAGGGGGGTCCTGGGAGTCTCTCTGCTAGACATTAGTCCTGGTTACGAGAGACTTACCCAGAGTCTTTAGCTCACTATCTTTCACAGAGAAGAAATATCCCAAACATATCAGTCTTTGTCCTGCCCTGGGGCAGTCCAGCACTGAAATGCTAGGCTATTCTCCTCTGAACAAGAGTACCAACAGGATCCCCAGACACGTGTTTCGGTCTGGTTGGACCTCATCAGTAGGAAGGAGCTGTGCCTCTCTAAGAATAGTGAGCAAGGGGTCCACATCTGGATTCCCCTAGTAACTTAGGGTGAGACCCAAAGTTACTTAAATATGCAAATTGACAAGGGGGGTCCTGGGAGTCTCTCTGCCAGACATTAGTCCTGGTTACGAGAGACTTACCCAGAGTCTTTAGCCCACTATCTTTCACAGAGAAGGAATATCCGAAACATATCAGTCTTTGTCCTGCCCTGGGGCAGTCCAGCACCGAAATGCTAGGCAATGCTCCTCTGAACAAGAGTACCAACAGCATCCCCAGACACATGTTTCGGTCTGGTTGGACCTCATCAGTAGGGAGGAGCTGTGCCTCTCTAAGAATAGTGAGCAAGGGGTCCACGTCTGGATTCCCCTAGTAACTTAGGGTGAGACCCAAAGTTACTTAAATATGCAAATTGACAAGGGGGGTCCTGGGAGTCTCTCTGCCAGACATTAGTCCTGGTTACGAGAGACTTACCCAGAGTCTTTAGCTCACTATCTTTCACAGAGAAGAACTATCCCAAACATATCAGTCTTTGTCCTGCCCTGGGGCAGTCCAGCACCGAAATGCTAGGCAATTCTCCTCTGAACAAGAGTACCAACAGCATCCCCAGACACTGGAGATACTGGAGTTTGTGGCGATATGTTCTTGTCGCATTTTCCGGACTGTGGATTCAGTGATTTTTGTTGCACTTTTGGCTGCTGTATCTGGGGCATGTGCTGCTGTGGTGTGTGGTGTTTCTACGGTTGCGTCTGTGGCTGTGTGTTATGTTGTAAAAATGGTTGTTGTTGCATGTATTGAAATGTGCCCTGCTCTTTCTGTGCCTGTGCAGAATATTGCTGGGGAAATGCAGGCCCTGCTCTTAGGCCAGGTTGCTGCCATCCTTCATTCATTGCGCCTCTGCTCCTAAACACCTGTGCGAAATGCCTGATCCTCCTACACATCCAACACAGTGCTTCAAAACCACCAAAACTTCCAAATCGTGATACCGTCCCACCAGCCACCTCTAAACACATACCGTCTTCCCCTTGGTGCCTATAGCCCGCCTCCCCCCTCCCCGAGGTAATTGTTTTCTTTAGCTGTTTCTGCACTTCAGTAAGACCCTGGCATAAAACACAAAAAACAAAGGTATATTTTTGTTGCACTACTCCCTTGTTTCTAAACACCACTTCTCCTTTATTTCCTCTGTATATGCTGCTGGATGCTCCTCTATCTTCATTTTATGTGTTATAATCATGCTCATGACTGAAGTATCTGGGTATTGCACCCTCAATGCCTTCCAAATGTCCATTCTGCAGTTGTTAAATGTTGAACCATCATGTGTGTTATTTTGTGCTGTCCCATCGGGATAACGCGCCCTTTTCCATACGTCATCTGACTGTTCTCCCAGTATAGAAGCAAGTAAACTCTTCACATCCGCTATGCCAATGTCATTCCTGCCGTCCTTTTTTCCAACTCATCAATCCGCTTTCCTGCCGGTAATGATGGTAAATTGGCCATCAAATTGTTTTTATCTGTTTGTGGCCATCTTATATACTGAGCCAGTCCCCTCCCCTTTTGGAGCAAGGGTAACTGTGCCATCCCTGCTTTGCGTATGGGAACAACCACACCCTTGTTTGACGACCAGGCAAATTCCTTAATCTGTTCATAGATGCTGTTTTCTTTCCTGAATTTATTTGGAGAAGCTCCGGGAGAGATGGATCCCCACTCCGTAGTAGCTTGTCACCCCGCAAATCTATTAGTGGATATGCTAGTGGTTTTGAGGCACTTGTTTGAGGAGTTTATGTCACCTCCTCTTCTTCCCCTTCATCTTTCCACTCATCTTCCTCTCCCTCTACTTCTTCCAGTGTCTTGTTGCGGATGCCTCCAAACCTTCCCTCACATACACTCCTCCCATCTCCTCTATTATGTTTCTGCTGATGCTGTCAGACACCCCCCTCATGCTCTCTTCTCCTTCTCTGTCCCTGTCACCCTTCTACTAATGCTAGCAATAGCCGCACTCCTATATTCTTCTCTTCTGCTTAGCCTCTCTTTCCAAGGCCTTCATGTTGTCATTGTCAGTTCGCTGTCTGTCTGCTTTGAATAATATCTGTCTTGCCACCCATTTGTCTGCTGTGACTGCTGCTCCTTGTTCCCCTCCCTTCATGCTTTTCACACTTTTCAATTCTTCTTTCACTTCCTTTATCTTAGCTGTGCCATGTATCATTTTGTACCTGTGTTGCTAAAGTGCTTTTTGTGCCACATTGTGCCACATTGTTTTTTCTTCTCCTTAATATCTCTTCCCAATTCCGGCACATATTGGGGGATTACTGTAACCTGCAACAGCTTGCAATGGATATAACCCTGGCGCGGTTGAGAATGGAGTGCATGGTTGGGGAGGAGGAGCTGTGGGCTGTACATTCCCTTCATTGTCTCTTCTACCTATGCCTTCTTTTTTTAATCTGTTCCTCCTCAAACATCTTCCATAAGTCGCATATGCTTAGTCTGCTCTGTCATTTATTTCCCTTGTGTGTGGATTGCATGTATGTGTGCATATGTGACAGCAGATGTTTCGAATGTGTACCTTGTTGAGGCCATGGCTGGACCATCTTGCCATGTGTGTCTTTGACAATTTGTACATGATATCTAAGGATATTTTCCTTATACTGGGGAATTAACTTACACAAATGAGCAATGGGGGTGTCTGCCATTATAATGATATAAAAACTCAACTTACCATAAAATTCAACAATTGCTGTTCCAACACACTCTCACAATTCTTGCCCTTTTCTCACCCCTCTTCCTTCGCAATTCTTTACAACCTCAACCTCCCTAACTCACATCAACAATAGACAATGGCCCTCATAGGTAGTTGGCGGTAACCATGCCGCATTTAGCGGCATGGTTGCCTCCTTACCGCATACCGGGCCGGGTTCCTCAAATGAGGACTTACCGGGCCATGCCAACCTTGGCAGACCCGGTAATTCCTCGTCCGAGGAACCCGGACCCGGTCCATCCCCGTTCCCATTCAAGCCCCCACAGGGCTCAATGGGATTGGGGAAGGAGCTAACAAAGGGCCCGTTTATAACGGGCCCGTTGTTAGCTCCCTGGTCACCTCGCAGGACACGTTAAGGACGCCTGGTTTTACCAGGTGCCCATTGCGGCTCCCGCGAGGAGACCTCGTAATATGGCAGAATGGGTTTACCGGCACCGGCACCATTACCGGTGCCGGTAAACCCATTCCTCCAATCTCCTAATGAGGGCCAATCTCTATTTCATACTTACCTCCAAACAATCCTAACTACCACTCTACCGACATATTAAAACCACCTCTACCATCCTGTTATATACCAAAGCAATATCAACAACAAATAAAATCTATTCTAAACAGCTGCCTTCCCTTGATATGGGGTATCTACTCTTTTATATCTTTTACTGCCACCAAAGAAGGCTGGTCTTTGTGCCCTACCTTGTAATCTTTCCCAAATATGGTCAGAAGTATCTCTCTCTCTCTCCTCTTCAAAACTTCTTTTCAACTTAAACATCAACAACACAATACCCTCCCCTGCAGGTATTTTCGAGCACAGATATACCCACTTCCTATTATTCCAGAGGTCTGGCAAAGTCAAGTCTCCTCTAGCTCCCTGCTCAGCCCTCTGCGCCCATCGTGCCAGACCGGGCAGAACTTGCAGGAACTCGGCTGCCAACCTCCTCATAAGTGCGCACTGGAACCGCTCCCTGTAGGCAGACTCTGCTTTCCAAGGGAGATTCAGCGAGGAGTCTTCAACCCTCCATCAGACACTGGGTATTTCAGCAGTGCCTCCAAATGTTAATATAGGGTACACCAATAAAGAGAATAAATCAATAAAGGAGTAACTCCAAGTGCACAAGAAATTCCAGCTTTATACGGATGCATATAAGGGTGGGACCTGTGTGAATGGAGTCTGAAGTGAACTCACATTCTGGGTTTTAGGTGTCTGGTTTCTATGTTTTTATTGGTTCCCAGTCAATTGGTCGAAAACATTTGGTCGACAGGACAACTGGTCGACACCATTTGGTCGAATGCCAAATGGTCGCATTTATTTATTTTTTTTACCCCTTTTTTGGTTTTTTTTGGGGGGTTCCCCCAACCCCTTTTTTTTCTTTTTTTTTTTTTTCCCCACACGAAAACCCACAAAACACATATATATATAAAAAAAAAAAAATTCGACCATTTGGCATTCGACCAAATGGTGTCGACCAAATTGCAGTCGACCAGTTTGCTGTCGACCAATTGACTGGACACCGTTTTTATTTTTTAAAAACTTTCTTTATTAGCATTTTAATAACAACAAAACTCCAAACCACAATCCTCCTCCCTCCCCCCACCCCCAGTGCCCATGGGAAAACACTCTACAATGCATGGCAAGGCGATAATTTCCAGAACTACAGAATTGCTATGGCGAACATTACATTGATCTTCCGCATGTGATGGATAACCGTTCAGAGGTTCCAGATTCTGTCCATAAGAGGGTCGTGTCGCAGGGAGCATTTACTCAACACCCAATATCCCCAGCACCGCAGCCACTACTCGCCCCCTACTCCCTTGACCAGGTACAGTCCTAGCGACCAGACGCCTCCGGAGATGAAGAGCAGTTGACAGTTTCCTGTGACGAAGAAGGCTCAGCATCCCCAGCTTTCGATTGGTTGAGTAAATATAACATATAGCCATGCCACATTTGTCTGTCCCCCCAGCAGTTTCCTTGCAGAGCCCCCCATATGGACTCCATGTCATTACAATACATGATGTCCTCTGCCCATTGAGTAACTTTAGGCCCGACCTTCTTACCCCACCCCAAGGCTACCCTCCGTTTCGCCAGAATTAAAAGGAGACCAATCATCTTCCTGGTCTCCTTCGGTATCTACTTGGTGTACTCCGGTAGAGCCACCATCGGATCTGGTGCGATACGGTCCCCTACTACTCACCAATCACCGTAAAGACCTGCTCCCAGTAATACTGCAGTTCCACACATTCCCACGCCACATGAAGGCAACCCGCTGCGGCATGTCCACATCTAATACAGGCACCCGTACGTTGAGGAAAGTATTCCTTCAACTGGGCCGGAGAGTAATAATACTGATGCAGAAATTTAAAATGAATCAGTTTAAATCTAGCACAGACTGCCCCCTTCATGGTCATATCACAGCAGTACCCCCACATGGCTACCAATATCTCCCTACCTAGAGTCCGCTCCCAGACCACCCGTGATTATGCTGCCGCCCCATCTGTGTGTCAGAGCCATCACGTACAGTACTGACGTTACTCGCTGCCCCACACCCCCTTGTACCATCTTTTCGAGCATATCCGCCACACGGGGCTGTTCAGGGAAGGATGGGAACAGCTGCTTCAGAGTCACTCGCAACCTGTGATAGGGAAACACATCTAACGCGGACATGGCCCCTCGCTCCTTCAATTGAACAGAAGTTATAAATCGGCCATTTAGGAAACAGATCACCAAACTTGGACACTGCAAGCCTTTTTCATCATATCCACGAAGCCCTTTTCACTGGACAAGGGGACCTCGGGTATATACGTAATAGGGAGTTCCGGTGAGTATAATACCTCCCCCTTAGTCTTCTGTTCCAATAGGGTCCAAGCCCTGCAAGTCAGGTCCACCATATTTCGGGCCCTGCCTAGTCGGTTCAGCGCAGTAAGAACCACTGCATGTAGCAGCGCCGGAGACACCATAGACCTCTCTATCTCCAAGTGTCAGTGTTCAGCCGCCATTCTGTACCAATACCATAGAAAGCTAGCCTGTGTAACCGTATGATACAGCTCAAAGTCCAGCAAAGCTAGACTCCCCTCCCAAACGGGTGCTATCAGTTTGTCCCAAGAGATCCTTGCACACTTACCAGCCCAAATAATGCTTGTCACCGCAGTGCGGAGCTCCCGAAAAAATGTCTTAGGTACTGCAATGGGCGCGTTAAGGAACACATAAAGAAACCGGGGTAGAATGGTCATCGTGACCACAGAGATCCTACCAATCAGGCTGGGCGGGAGTGGATTCCACCTGAGCATTGCCAACTCAGCTGCCTCAAGTGTGACCAGATAATTCTTATGATACACCACCCCTTCCTCCCTGGCTATCGTGATCCCCAAATATCGCGTGCTCTCTAGGTCCCATTGGAATCCCCATTTATCTCGAAATTGAACCATCGCCTCTGTTAGCGGAAATATGACAGATTTGCTAGGGTTCACTGTGAGCCCTGACAATTCCCCAAACAGCTGGACATCAGCCATGATCGGGTCCAGATTGACCTCAGGATGACGAATAAACAGGACCATATCATCCGCATACAGAGAAATGATCACTCGATGCGTGTGTAGCTGGACTCCCCGGTGCAGATGAAGTTTCCTTACCCGCTCAGCCCATGGCTCTATTGCCAAAGCCAATAACAGAGGGGCTGGCGGACAACCCTGGCGTGCTCCACGCTCCAACTGTATCAGCACAGTCATCTGTCCGTTCACCCTTACCCTAGCCACCGGACCTTAGTGTAGCAGAGATACCACGGAGATGAACCGTTCACCCAGCCCCATCCGCCGCAACACCGTGAACAGGAACGGCCACTCAACGGAATCAAACGCTTTGGTGGCGTCCAATAGGGCTGCAATTGTCGACTCACTGTCTGGGAGTGCCGTCATCAGGCCAAACATTCTGCGCAGCCCAAACAATGTTGACCGCCCCGGAATAAACCCTGCCTGATCAGTCCTTACCAAGGTCGACATCAACGGCGCCATTTTAGTCGCCAACACTTTGGCCAGTATCTGATTATCAAGATTAATGAGCGATATCGGCCAGTATGAAGAGCAGTCACCGGGAGGTTTGCCAGCTTTTAGAAGCAACACCACCACAGCTTCCCTAAGGGAGTCCGGGAGATGTCCCTCATCCACCGCCTGTTGATAAACTTGCAGTAAGTATGGGGCCAGTGTGGTCATATAGATCTTATAAAATTCAGCTGTAAAGCCGTCCGTCCGGGGAGACTTCCCGCCCGGTAATGACTTAATAGCATCGACCACCTCCTTCAGGGTCAGTGGTCTACTCAACCATTCCCGTTGCTCGTCGGAGCACCAGTATAAACCCACCACATCCAAATATGTGTTGATATCCGTTTGTGTGGCCTGTGACTGCATGGAATACAGGCGGCTGTAGAAGATTTGGAATTCCACGACTATTTTGTCCTCCTCAAACTGATCCACCCCCACAGCATCCGTAATTGCCGTCATTATATTTTCCTGCCCGCTCATTCGACTGGCCTTAGCAAGCGACCTTCCCGGGGCCTGACCCTCCCCATACTGACGAGGAGCTATCCTGTCCCACAGATATTTCACCTCCCTCTGGGCAAGAGCATGAAACTCCTGAAGCCTCTGCATTATTTCCCCTTACTGAAGTTTAGTAGGCGTGGGGGCAACTGTCTGCAAGTTACGAATCTCTTCCTCCTTGTTTGCCAATTCTTTCTGAATATATTTGATGATGCCCAATTCCTTGGCTATGCATACTCCCCGTATCACACATTTAAACCCCTCCCACAAAGTGGACACAGATTATACCGACCCCTCATTAACCCCAAAGTAGGAATATATAGCAGCTGACAGTTCCTCCCTAAAAACTGCATTCGAAAGGGCCTCACTCTTAAACCTCCAGGGAGATCTTGTCCCGACTCTCCCTGTCATCGCCATGGTTAAATAAACAGGTGCATGATCCAAGAGGGTATGAGCCAGTATCCCCACATCTCTTGTCAGCCCCAAGAGTGCCCAGGATACTAATAAACAATCTGCGATACGGTCCCCTACTACTCACCAATCACCGTAAAGACCTGCTCCCAGTAATACTGCAGTTCCACACATTCCCACGCCACATGAAGGCAACCCGCTGCGGCATGTCCACATCTAATACAGGCACCCGTACGTTGAGGAAAGTATTCCTTCAACTGGGCCGGAGAGTAATAATACTGATGCAGAAATTTAAAATGAATCAGTTTAAATCTAGCACAGACTGCCCCCTTCATGGTCATATCACAGCAGTACCCCCACATGGCTACCAATATCTCCCTACCTAGAGTCCGCTCCCAGACCACCCGTGATTATGCTGCCGCCCCATCTGTGTGTCAGAGCCATCACGTACAGTACTGACGTTACTCGCTGCCCCACACCCCCTTGTACCATCTTTTCGAGCATATCCGCCACACGGGGCTGTTCAGGGAAGGATGGGAACAGCTGCTTCAGAGTCACTCGCAACCTGTGATAGGGAAACACATCTAACGCGGACATGGCCCCTCGCTCCTTCAATTGAACAGAAGTTATAAATCGGCCATTTAGGAAACAGATCACCAAACTTGGACACTGCAAGCCTTTTTCATCATATCCACGAAGCCCTTTTCACTGGACAAGGGGACCTCGGGTATATACGTAATAGGGAGTTCCGGTGAGTATAATACCTCCCCCTTAGTCTTCTGTTCCAATAGGGTCCAAGCCCTGCAAGTCAGGTCCACCATATTTCGGGCCCTGCCTAGTCGGTTCAGCGCAGTAAGAACCACTGCATGTAGCAGCGCCGGAGACACCATAGACCTCTCTATCTCCAAGTGTCAGTGTTCAGCCGCCATTCTGTACCAATACCATAGAAAGCTAGCCTGTGTAACCGTATGATACAGCTCAAAGTCCAGCAAAGCTAGACTCCCCTCCCAAACGGGTGCTATCAGTTTGTCCCAAGAGATCCTTGCACACTTACCAGCCCAAATAATGCTTGTCACCGCAGTGCGGAGCTCCCGAAAAAATGTCTTAGGTACTGCAATGGGCGCGTTAAGGAACACATAAAGAAACCGGGGTAGAATGGTCATCGTGACCACAGAGATCCTACCAATCAGGCTGGGCGGGAGTGGATTCCACCTGAGCATTGCCAACTCAGCTGCCTCAAGTGTGACCAGATAATTCTTATGATACACCACCCCTTCCTCCCTGGCTATCGTGATCCCCAAATATCGCGTGCTCTCTAGGTCCCATTGGAATCCCCATTTATCTCGAAATTGAACCATCGCCTCTGTTAGCGGAAATATGACAGATTTGCTAGGGTTCACTGTGAGCCCTGACAATTCCCCAAACAGCTGGACATCAGCCATGATCGGGTCCAGATTGACCTCAGGATGACGAATAAACAGGACCATATCATCCGCATACAGAGAAATGATCACTCGATGCGTGTGTAGCTGGACTCCCCGGTGCAGATGAAGTTTCCTTACCCGCTCAGCCCATGGCTCTATTGCCAAAGCCAATAACAGAGGGGCTGGCGGACAACCCTGGCGTGCTCCACGCTCCAACTGTATCAGCACAGTCATCTGTCCGTTCACCCTTACCCTAGCCACCGGACCTTAGTGTAGCAGAGATACCACGGAGATGAACCGTTCACCCAGCCCCATCCGCCGCAACACCGTGAACAGGAACGGCCACTCAACGGAATCAAACGCTTTGGTGGCGTCCAATAGGGCTGCAATTGTCGACTCACTGTCTGGGAGTGCCGTCATCAGGCCAAACATTCTGCGCAGCCCAAACAATGTTGACCGCCCCGGAATAAACCCTGCCTGATCAGTCCTTACCAAGGTCGACATCAACGGCGCCATTTTAGTCGCCAACACTTTGGCCAGTATCTGATTATCAAGATTAATGAGCGATATCGGCCAGTATGAAGAGCAGTCACCGGGAGGTTTGCCAGCTTTTAGAAGCAACACCACCACAGCTTCCCTAAGGGAGTCCGGGAGATGTCCCTCATCCACCGCCTGTTGATAAACTTGCAGTAAGTATGGGGCCTGTGTGGTCATATAGATCTTATAAAATTCAGCTGTAAAGCCGTCCGTCCGGGGAGACTTCCCGCCCAGTAATGACTTAATAGCATCGACCACCTCCTTCAGGGTCAGTGGTCTACTCAACCATTCCCGTTGCTCGTCGGAGCACCAGTATAAACCCACCACATCCAAATATGTGTTGATATCCGTTTGTGTGGCCTGTGACTGCATGGAATACAGGCGGCTGTAGAAGATTTGGAATTCCACGACTATTTTGTCCTCCTCAAACTGATCCACCCCCACAGCATCCGTAATTGCCGTCATTATATTTTCCTGCCCGCTCATTCGACTGGCCTTAGCAAGCGACCTTCCCGGGGCCTGACCCTCCCCATACTGACGAGGAGCTATCCTGTCCCACAGATATTTCACCTCCCTCTGGGCAAGAGCATGAAACTCCTGAAGCCTCTGCATTATTTCCCCTTACTGAAGTTTAGTAGGCGTGGGGGCAACTGTCTGCAAGTTACGAATCTCTTCCTCCTTGTTTGCCAATTCTTTCTGAATATATTTGATGATGCCCAATTCCTTGGCTATGCATACTCCCCGTATCACACATTTAAACCCCTCCCACAAAGTGGACAAAGATTATACCGACCCCTCATTAACCCCAAAGTAGGAATATATAGCAGCTGACAGTTCCTCCCTAAAAACTGCATTCGAAAGGGCCTCACTCTTAAACCTCCAGGGAGATCTTGTCCCGACTCTCCCTGTCATCGCCATGGTTAAATAAACAGGTGCATGATCCAAGAGGGTATGAGCCAGTATCCCCACATCTCTTGTCAGCCCCAAGAGTGCCCAGGATACTAATAAACAATCTAGGCATGCAGCTGAATTGTGTGGCGCAGAATGATGTGTGAACTGACTCACTTTCGGATTTCTCACTCTCCATACGTCCTCCAACCCCCACACTACAAGCATTCCCCGGACCCAATCCGAGCTCCTGCTACCCAAACGCGGGACATTTCCGTCTGATCCTGGGACAAATCCAGGACCGTATTCAAATCCCCTCCCACATGATCTCACCCTCCGGGAGGTCCCCCAACTGCTTCTCGATCCACAAAAGAGAATCTGTTGTGTCCTGATTGGGACATTAATAGCAAATTAATGTATATAGCTTCCCTTGGATCGTCCCTTGTACTATTAATGCCCTACCCTCCCGATCCTTCATAACCGTGGACAGCCTAAACCCTACCGAGCTATGTACCATGATGGCTAACCCCCTGGAGTATGACGAGGGGGACGAGAAATACCTATGGTATCCCCAGCCCCTGCCAAATTTAGACTCAGTATCCGACGTCAGGTGGGTCCCCTGGAGAAAGACCACCCCCACCTGATGGCGCCTCAAGTATTGCAAAACTTTCTTACACTTAGGCGGGCTATTAAGACCTCTGATATTCCAGGTCATGAGATTACGTGCTGCCATTGCACAATAGTCTTTCAGAAATGTTCAGGTCGCCTCCCATCGGTCTACATGTCATGATGCCTACTCCCGGGGAGCCAGTTCGGGCCCAGCATCCCCGAAAGCAGACATCATGTCCCCAGGGAGGGACCCAGCAACCCCTTATAGGGGCACTTTGGACATTGTCCTGGCACCTTTGGCGCCAGGCTCATAGAAGGCATCAGTCCTGGCACCATAGGCGCCAGGCTCATTATGGGAGTGCTTGGATGGACTTACCTGATGCAGACCATGCTGCCGGATCCAGACCTCCTTGAGGTCTGAAAGGGACTATTTTACCTATGGGACTATTTTACCACTCGGCCGTGGCTGAGGAAGAATACAAACCTGGAACTACTTTGGGGGCTATTTAAAACACGTCCAGCCAGCAGCTCACGCTTCGCGTTGTTCTGCATCTAGCAGCTGGACGCTCACCGTGTCTGCTCCTGCATCCTGGCTCGAGCCACGCCCACTTGCAACCTGGAACACCTGAAAAGGAAGGAAAGAAGAGAAAGGTGAATAATTGAACTTTACCTACCTCCATCCGGAGTCCGGAACCATCACTCCGACGATCCTGAGAAAAGACATTATTTTAGAAGCGCATCGCATCGCTCTCTGCAGCGCCGCGTTCCACTCACCTTCACGAGGCGCCCTCGGGCTCTTCAGCGACCATTGGCAACATCCATCGCCTTTCAGCGCCTAAGGAAAAAAAGAGACAAAACAAAGGTGAGTGAAGGAACAGATTGAGGAAGGCCTGATTCTTCCACCTTAAGACTTACCTGATTATTGTTGGGACAATCTTTCCACACCTTGGGTCGGCGCCACTACTTTGGCACTGCCGTACCCTGGCCCCTAAGGGGAAAAAGAGACAAAAACAAAGGTGAGCGAAGGAACAGATCGAGGAAGGCCTGATTCTTCCACCTTAAGACTTACCTGATTATTGTTGGAACAATCTTTCCTCACCTCGGGTCGGCGCCGCTTCTTTGGCACTTCCGTACCCCGGCCCCTAAAGGGAAAAAAGACACACGCATTAGTGGGTGAAAGCAAGACCACTAAGGGAACCATCCATCAAAAAGACTCACCAGAGTTTACCTTTGGCGAATCCATTCCTCTACGCGGATTCTTCATCCTGCATCTGAAATAGAGAAAAGGACAACGGACAATTAAGGCTTGAACTTTTGCTACTGAATACTTACGGCCTCATAAAGTCAAGCGGAGTTGAATACTCACCAAACCCAAGATCCAGTGAAGTAACTGGAAATCAACGCGCCCCTGCATCGGAAGCAGGATGGAGAGCTCGTCCTTTCAGACTCTAAGGTGAGACTCTACGGGAATCGCGGAGGGGGTTCGAGGAGTGTGAGAGGGGGAAGGGGGGGAATCCGACACATTATCCAACAGACAGTTAACCCAGTTTTCCATCTACAGAAGGATTCTTCTACGGGCCAGACAGGCAAGGTTTGGGGGTCCGATCCAGTCTGTCTTCCGAGTCCTGCACATCACCTTAGAAGAGGTCACAGCAGTCCAGAACAGGTCGGCGCCTCCGTGGGAATCAGGTGAGCGTTACACTACATTCCCGTGTCATACGTGGTACTATTCCCCCCACCCCTACCAGCAACCCCCCCAACATCGGTGTCTCATCCTCACAAGTCAGTCCCCCCTCTGCAACCAGGTCATAGCCTGCAAACCCCCCTCCCCCCTCCCTAATAGCCCCGCCTTCCCCTCCATCAACAACCCCAACAATAAAGAATTAACCCGTTCTCGCTTTGGGGGCGATTAGAAGCCGACCCTCCCCGCACACAATGAACATACTGTAACCAGATTCACCCATTGCCGCGGACCACGGTACCTACTAATAGCCAAGATCATGCATCGAGCCGAGGGGTACCTCACACGTTTTCATTCCGTGGGCTGGGGGATTGCGGCAGCAGATCCAGAAAGGAGCAAGCCTCGGTTTGGAAAAAAATGGACTTGCCGTTGTGCTCCACTCTCAATTTAGCCAGAAACAACATAGCATATTTCATGCCCCTCTCCCTCAGTCTCTTTTTAACAGCAATAAATGTTTTCCTAGACGCTTGTACTTTATCAGAAAAGTAACGGAAAAACCTTATCACGTCCTCTTTATAGCAGACCGTGCCTTTCTCCCTTGCTTTACGGAGGACCGTGTCCCTGTATTGATAGTTTAACAGAGGAGCTATTACCGGGCGGGGCGGAGCCCCAGGGACCGGTTTCCTGCCACTCGGAATTCTGTGCGCACTCTCCACCACACAGAATGAAGAGAAACCCTCAGGGCCCAGCGCCACCCGGAGGATCTCCTCTACCAACTCCTCCATGTTTTTCCGGTGACAGGCCAACAATCCTGACATTGTTCCGTCTGGAGGACTCCAAATCCTCCTGTTTCTCTGCAAGTTCCTTCAAAGCCCTCTTAACAGCAGTCATGTCTCTAGATGTGGAAGACGCTTTATCCTCCACTCTCGAGGCCCTGCCCTCGTCCTCATCCAGCCTCTCCCCATGCTTGTCAAGCCTCACTTGCACATGGTCCACTTTGCACGTCAGTGAGTCTAGCTTCCCATCCAGGGATTGTATTCCCGACTGTAGCTGCGTAAACATCGCTTTAATATCCTGGAAGGCTGAGGCATGATCTGCAGGAAAGGATGAGTCTTGGGTCTCCAGTACCTCCTCAGCGGGTTTACCCCCATCCCCTGTGGCACCATATCAAAGTTCAGCCTGGCCTGCTGTTTATCACCTTTGCCAGTCTTGGACATATTGCACTGCGTCTACCAAGGGGGGCCTTAGTGACACCGGGAAGGGGCCAAGCACCACAACTGGATCTTTAGCTGGGCCTCTAGATGTCCACAAGCACAAGACACTGCCTGTCCACTGCCCCAACAGACTTCAACCCTGCACAGCAGGGCACACCAAGTGACCAGACTCCGTGAATGAGTAGAGCAGTCTGTCACCATCCAAGCACGAGTTAACACCTGAATAGCGGGGTTGTTGGCCCCCAGAGCCGGGTGCTCACCGAGTCCAGTCCACCACCACCTTCCACTGTGCCCGGCCGCCCAATCCACCAGGATACACCCTCTAGCAGCCACGTGTCTCTGGTCCCCCCGACTGGTACCCACAAGAGGCAAGCTCACACCACCCCTGGAGCCGCCACAGGCTCTGAGCTCCCTCCTTCCGACAAGGAGATGCCAGCAGACACCTCCAGAGGTACCAAGTGTCGCCAATCCTTCCAGGCTACACAGATGACCCAAGGCCCCTCTCCACCACCAGAGAGTGACCACTGTGCAGGCAGCCAGTTCCAAACCAGGGGGTCACCCCCGCACCCCTCACAGTTTCCAGGGAGCCCCACACAAGTCCCATCTCCCCCCGGGGCCCCGAGGTGGACACCAGCCACTGGATGCAGCATGTGGAGGACTGACCATAGGCCACTCAGACTCCCCCCTCCAGGCCAGAAAGCAGCGCCACAGAGGTAGTGACCCCCAGCGCAGGCACTCCGCGAGGCTCCCCCTCCTCCTCCAAGGAACGTCTTCTCCACAATGCTCACAGGGCTGCGATAGTCCGACTCCCAACTCTCCGTTTGCCACAGCCCACAGTTTGCAACGTCTTACAGAGAGGGGCTTTGTGAGAAGCAAAGTTGCGGCAAAGTGACAGCAATTCCAGTACTTTTCAAAAACTGTTCAGAGCAGTTTGCAGCCCGGGACTAGAGGAACAGTACAAACCACTGGGGAACCAAGAGTGTCTCGCTACCCGGGTTTACAAAAGAACGCTGATCTCAGGAGATCCGCAGAATTGGAATGCACCACCCCCACAGACCTGTCTGGATGGAAGTGGAAGCTCCAAATGAGGCGAAGCAGACCGCCAGAGAGATCCAAAATCGAACTCCGATCCTTAAGCCATGTCAGTATATAGAAGAGAGGGAGGCTCCTTGGCAGCAAAGACGCAAATAATCAGGATACAATAACATCAAAGAAAACTGCAGGCGTGCTACACCCGAATTCATTTTTCCAGTTCATTCTTATTAATTATTAGTCAAGGTTGTGCCAGTTTGAAAGCACAGAACATACGGTGGGGAGCCTACTAAATCCAGGCAGATCTGGGTACAGGATATGCACATCTAGTAAGCTTGTCCGCCCTTCAGTAAACAATTAGGAGGATAAACGGTGCAGCAGAAATTACCTCCAGTTATCTTGAGCCTGTAGCACAAACTGCAGTGACTTCCCTTATCCGCTCTTATCCACCCTACGCTGTGGCTCCACTGCAAAATGCAGTTTTAAAATGGTCCAGAGCAGGTGTGCATAATCAGCCCCTCCTCCTTGCACACCCAGCACTCCGCAGTCCGCGGTCGGTGAATACAAGGGGTGTGATGATTAAAAATGAAGCCTTCTCCCATCGTATGAACTGGACTGGCACTTGGATCCTTTTATTGTGTCCTGTAACATCGAATGCACCTTATGCACATGTGCACTGTGTAGGCCTCAGTCCGGGGCGTACCATCCAGGGAGGAGGGCCCGGGGCGTACCATCCAGGGAGGAGGGCCCGGGCCACAAGGGCTCTCCCTCCGCAGGCCGGCGAGCCCGCCTCCTGCTCGCGGCCCAGACAGGGGCGCAGACCACCCCGCGCACGGCTATACGCCACCTTGCCAGCACTGGTCAAGCTCCTCAGTCCGGAGGAGCCACCGCTCGAATACACTACTGGGCAGCACCCTCCCAGGTACCACAGATGGGCCCCGCTGCCCGGAACCGCTGCAGCCCTTCCCCCACTCGGCCATGGCTCTCGATCTCCTTCAGCTTCCCGCTGCACACGGAGCTCTCGGGCTTCTCGATCTCCGATCTGCAAGGAGAAAACAACCTCCGGATCCGGGCACTCTCCGCACCATGGTGCCGACGTCCGTAGGCCAATGGGGATCTGAATAATGGCCGGATTTATGACTGGATTTGTGTGTGCAGCAGAGCACTACGGGCTCGTGGTCATTTTGGTCGGGCTCGCTAGCGCCCCCGTCTGGTTTCTATGTTTGATACAATGACTAAGACAGCCTTAACTGAAACTGACATGAATGTAGTGGAGTGTGCTGAAAGGCTGGGTACTTGCCCCATTCCACATTCTTTGTTATTGGTGTCTGAGTGGAGTGAATGCCCTGAATGCCTGTGAGCCTGATTGGCAGCCTGCCTGCATGAATGCCCTTCTGCGTGACTGGCTGACGGAGCCTGGCTCAGTCAGAGTGCATGGGGAACAGATGTGTATATCAGGGGACCTCTCACTTACCAATTGAAGTCGAAGCTGAAGGAAGAAGAAGTTGTTCCTTGAAGCCCAGCTGGAGGGGAAGTCTGCTGTTGAATTTTCTTTGTGTAATCCAAAAGATGCTGGCCCTCATTACGACCCTGGCGGAAATCGACCGACCGGACCGCCATAGCGTAAATAGCGTTTCCGCCATTGCACGACGGAGCAAAGTGCGGCTCATTCCGACCCATCGGGCACGAGCACCACGCCATGGCGGAAGTGCAAAGTCCGCGATGGCGGAAATGACCCCAAAACGGCCCACACCGCCGCCGTACGGCGCCCTAGGTGCAATTCCGCCACCCATCTTAGCGGTCACCGCGATGAGCGGCAACCGGAAAGTACGGTGACCGGAAATATACGGAAACGGAAGTAAAAACATGGTCCCGGAACGGGAAACATCACGCCGTACACCTATAAAAACACTATTTCCACACAACCATTAAAAACACTACCCTGAGACACATCCCAACCCGTCAGCCACCCTAGTGAAACCAAGAACAATGGGAAAAGTAGCGAAGAAAGCGTGCGACCGCAAGCGGCAGGTCCACTTCTCCCATGAGGAACTCACCGTGCTCACAGAGACCCTTCAGGAGAATGCTGCCGCCGTCTTCTCCACGCAAATGACCAGGACGGCACTTGCGAACAAGAAGGCCATATGGGCCCTGATGGCACAGCGGGTAAGTGCGGTGGGGACCGCACCCCGCAACCCACAGCAATGCAGAAAGCGATGGGACGACCTGCAGATCCGCGTCCGTAGCATACTTTCTGCCAACCGCAACATTGCCACAGCTACCGGTGGGGGATCGGAATCACCCATCAAGTTGACCCCCTGGGAAGAAATCTGTGCCTCCACCATTGGGATGGAGAGTATAGAGGGAGTCGGAGGGATGGAGAAAGGAGTGCAGACAACCGAAGAATCAGGTAGGTGCCCCAAATAAAACAATGCCATAACCACAATGTCCAATCATGTGAAGTACCACGTGTCCACATAGTGCAACAGTAACACATGTCCAGGAGAACGGCCACATGCATAGGCCTGATAGCACACTTTAAAAGTCACATTAAATACATAAATAATTAAAAATCCTAAAAGCACCCTCTACACGTGCAGCAGGCACACCCTAACTGCAGGCTGCAAAACAACTGCACCCTCACTCCACACACAAATGAAACCACCTCCAAGGCCCTAACCCAAATCACCCTCAGGTACCACCCCAATGCATGTGATACATTGCCATTCCAATTTCCACAGACCCATTAATAACGCTCGCCCTCCTTTACTCCACCACAGGGTCCGATTCAAACGACGAGCTCCAGGACACCCCTACCAGCACACCTGCAAAGAGGGCCAAGACCAACGGCCAAAGACCCTCCACCTCAGCTGCACGCATCAAGACACGGCAGCAGCACAAATCGAGTGGCAGCACACAGGAGGGAACTCCAACAGGCACCCCAGCAGCCAGCATGCCCACAACAGCACCACCACAGGTCCCCCCAATGAATGCCACAGTAGGCACTGCTTCTGGTGGCAGCAGCACCATAGGTGACACTGCATTAATGGCAGCATGCTCCGACACAGAAAACGGGGATGTCGAAGTTAGATCCATCCATGACCTGTCTCAATCCCCCTGTCTGTTTCATCCCGTACACCATGAGGATACCACGCAGGGGCACCCACAAGACGACGACTGGCCATCCCCCACAAGCCCTGTGGCAAGGCAACATGAGGTGAGCAGCCCCTCTGTGACACCACCGCAAATGGCCATGGCACAGCAGAGGCAACAGTCCCTCGACCAGGTGATCGTGCAACAGCAGCAACTGGCCACGCTCCTCAAGGACCATGCAGATGAATGTGGGGGTACTAAGGCAGCCATAGAAACATCAACTGAGACACTTAGGGCAGAAATGGAGAGAAGCACCGAGAGCCTGAGGGGGGAACTGCATGCGACGTCCAAAGACGTATGTGCTGAACTTGCCGCTGTGCGCCGTGTGCTAACTGAGCTCTCACAAACCCTTAGGGACATGCATGGACGTGAGCAGGCAGAGACATCATCCGTTGCAAGTTCCGTCCAGGGCAGCCCCCAACGTAGATCTGGGAGGAACCTGCGCTCCACAGGCAGGGGTGCCCCTGATACCCGGAGAGGGGGCTTGCAATAGCGACTGCCCTGACAATGAGCATCTTTGGACACTGGTGTTCGGGGGGGAGGTAGGAGGGTGGAGGGGGTGTGTTGGGCTTACTTGGGTGGCGGGTCGATAGGGTGTTTAACATGATATCACATATGCCATGAACAATGCACGATCATACAATGAGATGCGTGGACATTGATCTTTGTGTACGAGGCCATTATAGGCGTACAGTCCATATAGTGCATGTTCCAGACACACACTGTCCCACAAGTCCCGTGTCCATGTATCAGCCACCAGGCGTGAGTGCTAGAAGCATGCATCTATGATATGCTGACGAATGTCACGGCCCTCCTGTGCCTCGCAGACTCCTTGAGGTGCTGTCACATCCCCACCCTCATCATGACCATCTTCAGGTGCTTGCAGTTCTGCGTCAGGGGGCATGGGCACATTTCTACGTACGCACATGTTGTGTAGCATGACACATGCCATGACCATCTTTGCAACCTTCTCATGGCGGTACAGGAGTGCCCCGCCAGACCTGCTGAGGCAGCGGAAACGAGTCTTCAGTAGGCCGAATGCCTGTTCAATGACTACACGGGTACGTGAGTGGGCATGGTTGTAGTCCTCCTCATGCTGGTCCCGTGGGTTGCGGACTGGTGTAAGGAGCCATCTCTTCAGTGGATACCCGGCATCACCTGTATGTGGACAATGAAGGTATTTTGAGGAATGCCATTGCTACGTACGCACCCCCCCCCCTTCCTGCCAGGTCATTGCCGCATCACATACCCCACACTATCATGCTTGAAATGAGACTCACCGAGTAGCCAGGATCTGTTCCCTGCGTGTCGCTCCATGTAGCGTGGTATAGTAGAGTTCTTCAAGACCATAGAATCATGGGTTGATCCTGGGAATCGGGCACAACAATGTGTAATGATCCTGTTGGAGTCACACACCATTTGTACATTCAGGGAATGAAATTGTTTTCGGTTGCGGTACTGGGCCTCCATGGCATGTGGGACAACCAATTCCACATGGGTGCAGTCGATGGCACCAATGCAACCCGGTATGCCGCCAAGTGCATGGAATCCCACTTTTGCGTTCGTAATTTCCTGCTCCGAGCGTGGTAGAGAGATGTAGTCGTCTGCGTGCAGCAGGAGGGCATCGAGCACTTGCAATAGTGTCCGTGAGAACAGTGGCTGTGAAATGCCATGCAACTGTCCGACTGTGTGCTGGTAGGTCCCTGTGGCCAGGAAGTGGAGTACAGACACCACCTTCAGTAGGGGTGGGATGGCGGTTGGGCTATCTATCATGCTGACAAGGTCAGCCTGTGTCATGTCCACAATGGCGGTTATGGTGTCCCGGTCCAAACGGTAGAGGGTGTGGATCTGCTCATCAGTGAGGTTGAACGGCTGTGCTCGGAGGCGTGGGATAGCGGGCTGCCTGCGTGGTGGTAGTGGCTGTGCTGGCGGCCCTTGCTGGCCCTGCCTTGCCCTCCTCCTCCTCCTCCTCCTCCTGCGTCTCCTCCGTGCGGCCGGTTGTAGTCGGTGTTCGTCTTCTTGAAGTTGGAGTACTTGCAGTGCTATCAGGTCCCCCAGGGCCAACATGGCTAGTCCTGCCGGTAGCATTTCGGAGTGGGTGTGGTTGTGGGAGGGGGTTGGGTGTGCAATCAATGTGTTTCCAGGCTGTATGGCCTCCACCTGTGGTGATTCATTCCACCTGTGCAAGCTGCTCTCCCCTTTGGGCGAGCACGTCCCGCACACAACGCTGCAATTCGACGAATGGCATCTAGCCATTACAATCATGTATTTGTACCCGATGGCAGTGTAGCATTGGTTGATATGTTCATTCTGCTTTGGTCCCATTGTTTCACATACTATCTATGCAGTCGCGAACAGACTTGTGAAGGGTCAGTGGAACGTAGTACTCCAGTAACGGTGGACCCTCATGCAACACTGCACCGAGGTTCACCGACGGGCGGGGCGTCCCATTTGTGAGTGAAGGCAGTTGCCATTTTCACACACAGCTGCACTAGATGGATTAATTTGTGATTTCAAGCGGCCACAGATGCCTTTTCGACGTGATGTTGCAAATGAGGAATTCGAAGGACGGCGCTTTCGGTTTTCAGCTAGCGGCGAGGAGATGCCCACAGGTCTGACTGCGAATATAACGTTCTATTGTTCAATGTCCTTGGGACAGGGGCCATGGCGAGGATGCAATGATTGATATGAATAGTATGGGATGCGCAATAGCGAAGTGGGCGATAAGGCCGGACGTTCCCAATTACATGTTGCTTCACAACACTGGAATTACGGGCTGGGGGAACAGTGGATTTTGCAGGCTGCATTACGCACAGACTCAATGGAAGTTTCACATGTCATGTGAGTATGGAAGCAGGCGTTTGTGATAGTGTTTTCACCTCGATATAGATAGTTATGATTCGCTAGTGGTTTTTGGTTGGTGATGATCCTTTGGAGTGGGCTAGCATGCATATGGCTGTGGATTTGGTGTGATCACTGAAGTGAGTTATTCAAATGTAGTTCTGATGGCCATTCTATTCTTTTTCATTTCGTTTGGGTGACAGGTACCTCCTCCCCTTTTGCCACTGCCATCTGTATGCCACTCCTGCAGATGGATTTTACTCCCGACACCTGCTGCTTCGTGTTAATCAGTGGAGCAGCATTACGATCTTATGGGACGATCGCCAATGGGCCACATGCCCTTACGCAGTACTAGTGGCTAGGAGCAACATTTCGGCCTTTCAGCTGGACTAGTGCCTCCCTATTGGGACGGCCCTGCGGGTCGAGGCGCTTCCATGTTGCCTTTTGGTACGAGAATGTAGCCCCTGTGTGCCATGAGGGTACAGGGCGTCACACAAGTAGTAGCTGGTCATTTCTTGCGGATGCAGGCCACAATGGTGAAATGTATTTTGGAGTTCATGGCCTGATGGCTGTATGGGCTTGGTGAATTTGTTGTGCATTAAATTCCTATTCTGATATGAACCGTGTAGCGTTCTTCTTTGCAGGTGATGTGTCATTTTCCTATTTGGGGAGCGATGTATTGTGAGGAGATCTGCATTGGGTTCCAGCTTCGGAGTATAGTTGCGTGGTACTGTGCTGGGCGCGTTTGCCTACGAAGCCCAGTGAGGTCAGGGATGTGGGCTGCCAATGTGACTGTTTTGGTGATGTGATGCTCAGGGGCGGGGGAATGGCTTTTGTGTAACAGATGCCGGTCAGCCAGTTGGATTGGTGGTATGATGTGATTATCAGAATATGGCTGGTCACAGGTGCCTGTGTTTGCGTGCGTTTCTTGGAGGGAGACTGAGGTCATGTCCATTTGTGTGGCTTCTGTATTCGTGCCATCTGTGCCCTGCAGCTTCCATTGGCCCCTCTTGAGATTCATTTGTTCGTTGGCAGGCATGGATGACTTGTACATTTCACTGGTTGCATTGTGTGGCTTCATTGCACCTACGGGGAGTTGTACAATGTGGCCAGGGAGCGGTGTACAGGCACTCAGTAGGGCCGTTTACGGTTGGTTCGCGATGCCGTACTTCTCACCATGGCGGAATGGTACTTTCCGCCGTGCTTGATGGCGTTAGGTGCATGTCCGCTGGGGTCAGAATTCGCGTACCGTTGCGCCATGGTGGTAATTGCGGTTTGGCATGGCGCGCACGCGCGTACTTGGTGCAGTTTGCGTTGGCGTTCACTGCGGTGTCGCTAATGGCATCGTACTTTGCGGTGACGGGTCATAATCGCACCGAGCGCTATTCGATGGCGGTATTGCATTTCCGCCATCGTTTTTCGATTTCCGCAAGGGTCATAATGAGGGCCGCTGTGTTCTTGCAAGGACTAATCCAGAGAGGACCTGCAAAGGAGATCTCTCTCTGAGCTACGAGGGACCATTGTGCAAACTGCTACTCTTCATCAGAAGTATCCTGGAAGCCAGTACTGTGTGCCTGCTGCCTGGAGAAGGGGTCTTTCTGAGTCCTAAAGTGGAGTGCCCGGATATTTTGAGTCAAAGAAGTCCATTGGTGACCGCTGGAAGCCATTGCTGTCTACCACCTAGAGGAGGTGGTACCCTGGGGTAGTGCTGCTAGACACCCAGAGATTAGAAAGTTCCAAACTGCCTAAGGCAATTCCAAGGGACATCCTTGCCATCAACACTGCCCACTTTTACCCACTGGAGAGTTCAGAGTCGCTGATTGTTAACTGCACTTTTCACTTCCCGTCCCTCTGGCACTTATAACCTTCCCTCTTACCCGCACTTGCGCGATCTGAATGACTCAAGGCCTAGTAAGATCCTTCATTTGTTCTCCCTTGTTTCCCCCTCCTTGTCTTGTAGTAGGTCTAGAGTTCGTGCCGAGTTCACTTCTGGCTTGTCCAACAATTTGCTTATGGATCATCCTCAGTTTAAATATAAACAAGTTACAATGGCAACAGTGTTTTCTCGGATTTAACAATAAGCCTTAACACATGTCCTATACAATGCAGTTCAGCTAGTGTCTATGTTCAGTATTTGTATAACATTGTAGTCGATGTATGTCCACGGATCGGAGTTGTTGGCGCAGACAATCCTCTGTCTACAAGTCAGGCATGGGACAAGGTCTCTTTACTCAACCCAAACATTCGGCCAACGGACAGTTTATACATTAACTCACGTACAAGGTTCAGGACGGTTCAGTTACAAGCGGGAAACACTGTCCACCATTTTTTAACACAGAATTACTTTGAAATCGAAATCAAAATGGCGGATGGACCTAAAAAAGCGCCAAAGTCGATCTAGAATTGGAACTTTGCAACACGGTTTTCTTCACAGAGTGACTGGGCTTAGGCCAATATATACAATAAAGGAGGCACAATATGATATCCCGTTTAACAAACCCTCCTTTTGGCCTAAGCCAAGCTACTTCTATTCACTTTACGAGTAACTCCACGTCTCAATGTCCATACATCCTGAATCACTATCGGAGATATCAATTGCCATGAGGTCGGATACTGAGATTTCCTTCAGCACGAATTCATTAGATATTTTCTCTGGTGCGTATACCTTGTGCCCTAATGTACCCATCGCTTGTGCACAACATCCTCCTAACATCGAACACATACCAGGAAGACATTGTATACAACAACTGAAAAACAGAATACCTAAAATAATCAGTAAGACCGAAAGTAGCTTCCATCCCCAAGATCGCAAGAAGTCCCAGAACCAAGCGCTAAGATCCCAGTTTCCCTTGGGAACATGCACTTCTGAACTGAGAACATGCAGATTTTGTATCGCCCTAAAGATAGTTGGAGAGGAATCTGGCGCGAAAACACAGCAAGCGGTCCCCACTAATTTACATACCCCACCATGCTCAGCCAGGATGACGTCTAATGCCATCCGGTTCTGAAGTGCCACTAACCTTATTGCTTTTTGTTCTAAAGTCATGTTATAGAGTATGTCAGTGGTCCGGTTGATGGTCCTCTCCAGTACTCTCGCTAGTCTTCTGATATCTTCAGAGTTCAGTATTTGCCCCCAAAATGGCACAAAAGATTTAGCTACATCAACCAGAACTTGTGCTGAAGTATCACCATTCCCATCCCGCCATGGACAAGTCTTTGAAATTTCTACAGTGCTAGCAATGAATACCCCGGGCAACAGAATCCCTAAATAACAGGTTCCCTGCCAATCCCTATGTAACCATGGAAATGCTACATTACCGCAAACAAAGCAGACAGGTTCGCCTACATACAAAGGTCTGTCCTCACTAGTCAAATTCGCAACGTTGGCGCAACCCTTGAAATCACCCATTGATTGAGTACCATTCCACTGTATGCAGAAAGAAACTGAATCGGGCTGTGGTTAACAGTGTAGGAAGGTGGCGTGCCATCCAATTGCCTATAGGAGCCATCTTGAAAGAGATCAAAGATTGAAAAGGACGGGACAGTCTATCAGAAGGCCTAATAGAAGCAACATTAGGCTTGCTCCTATTCACAAAGAGTGAGCATCCCAGGGGCGTTAGAACACGTTTCTCAAAATCATTCAAGTTAGTTCCATCAAAGTTCCCTGAGATGCTATCATTCCATCGGCCAAAGAATAGTGCCCTTAGAGAAGCATAGCATGCAGTCGTCAAAGGTAAAGGATGAATATACCAACCCAGCCCCTTATACCCGTGTTGCAGTAAATGCGAGCAGAGCCAACAATTGGACTTATTAAAAATGGCATTTGCAGCATTCATAATGAGTAATAGAGTATTGTTATGGTAACTCTGTCTGTGCTGAGAGTCTCTGGGAGATAGAGTGTGCAGATGCACGAAAGGTGTAGAAACAGTGGGTACATTTTCAGTGGGTAACAGAATTTCAAGTGGATGTGCTTCTTCCAGATACCAGAATCCTAAGGCAATGACTATTGTAAAACCAGTTAACATTATCACAAGACAACAATATGTTTTCGGGGCCCAAGCATTCGATTGTTCATTTTTACGATCGGTCACACAGTCTCTTATCTGTTCCGTACGAGTGGGAGTGGTTGCAGGCATTGTTTCTTCAAACTAATGCACCAAAGTTAATGTGCTGGTGATCTCCAGATCGAGCATCTTCTTAGTCCTTTCACAAACCCTAGCCCACAGAATCCCCTTATGTACAAAAGATCGGGCCAAAGAGACAAGCCCCTTGAATGATTTTCCTTGATGGCACAGCTGAACCGTGCAGTAAGTCTACTTCCTCGGACGCAGATCGTACCTTGTGATCCCTGGTACTGAGTGATCTGTAAACAACGTGCCGTTACTTCCTGATGGAAGCGGTGAATTCAAAGCAGGATTTAACACAAGATTCAAAACAGATTTTGAAAAAGGAACTGTTGGAGAGTGTGGAGATGAAGTGGCTGTTTCCCCAGGCCCCACGGGCTCAGGGAGAGTCTCCAACGCACTCTTTATGCTGTTTGATGCTTCGTGATCATTGGTTACGGTATTGATGAGGCGTTCTGTGTCTTCTGTATCGTGTGGCAAAGGGAAAGGAATCCTCTTGATGTGGGACGCGTGGATCCAGTGCTTCCAGCCCTCCACTAGCACCGCTGTCTGTGTGACCAGGAGAACTTGGTGCGGGCCCCGCTACGAGGTGCGGGGCAAGAAGATTGTTCTAACGACTTGATGAGGACCCAGCTCCCCGGCCGTATGTTGTGGCCTGGGCCCTCATACCTGACAGGTAAAGCCTCTCGCACCTGGTGGTACATCAAATACAGATTTTTAGTAAACTGTCCACAATAGCCAGAAAGAAGTACATGGTCAACATCGTGTAGCGAACAGGGTTTTGGCAAATTCCAAATGTTAGCTGGCCTACCCATGACCACCTCAAATGGAGAGAGCCCAGTCTTAGTTCGAGGGGTCGATCTCATAGACAATAACACGATCGGTAAGGCGTCCAGACATTTCAGTTTGGTGCCGGCACACGTCTTAGCGAGCTTGTTCTTCTTGATGCCGTTGTGTCTTTCTACTAAACCAGCACTCTGAGCGTGCCTAGCCGAATGGAACCGTTTATCGATCTGTAATCCCACGCATATCTGCAGAATTACAGCAGCGATAAAATGTGGAACGTTGTCCGACCAGATGAGGCAAACCAAACATAGGAAAATATTCCTTCCACATGGTCTTTGCCGTTGTCATAGCTGTGGCATCATTGACAGGAAAGGCTTCAACCCATTTACTAAAAGCGCAGATAACAACTAGTACGTACTTGTAGTCATTGCAATGCTCCATTTCAATGAAATCGAAGTGTATAACCTCAAAGGGGACAGAAGGTGGACCAAAACTACCCGTAGGAGTCGATGTGCCCTTTCCCACATTATGCTTCAAACAAATCATACACACTCTGCTACCTTAGAGATTTTATCATTCACCCACACATTTTGCAACATTTTAGTAACTTTTCGTGCACAAATATGAGTGGGACCATGAGCCATAACAACCATCAACGTAATGTAGGCATCAGGCAGTAACCATTTCCCTTCTACTTTGTCCACCAAACACCCATCATCATCCAATTTGCCAAACCCTCAGCCCATTTCTTTGATTCCTCTTTGATTCCTCTTTGAATGTTTTTCACGGATTCAATACCCTCATCCAAAGTACAGGCATTTGTAGCTTTCCTTGAAGTATACATTTCTGAAGAGAGATCAGTGCCAGTCTGTTTGGCTATCTGGTCAGTGAAAGCGTTCCCTTTTCCTACATTATCTATGATCTTCTGATGTGCTGCGCATTTCATAATTGCTAGCTGAGTAAGGAGTGCAAGTGCTGAGAGTAACCATACTTTCAAGAAGCCATACTGGATTTTAGTGCCATGCGAGGTCAAGAACTGTCGTTCTGCCCAAAGTCTGTCGAAGTTGTGAACCACCCCAAAGGCATACTGACTATCAGTATGTATATTTACGGTAAGTCCTTCGGAAAGTTCACAAGCTTGGGTCAATGCTATAATCTCTGTGGCCTGCGTGGAGTTATGCGTGATTCTTTTGGTCTCCAAGACCGTGCTCAATGTGGTGATTGCATAAGTAGCTGTGGATGTTCCATCCGGGAGTTTGAAACAGGAGCCATCACAAAACAGCTTGTGGGTTATTCAAATGAGCATCTTTTAGATCGATTCTGCCTTTGGTCTCTTGCTCTGTAGTGTAAAAGCCGTCATGTGACTCTTCATCACTGCAAGCAGTACCTTACGGGAAAGGTAAAGGTTCAGCCAGATTAAGGACACAACACCTCTTTATTTGAATATGCGGTGCAAACAAGATCAATTTTTATCTCGTTAATCGTGCAGAGGTGAGGTATTGCATTTGTGTTCTGTTTAATAGAACATCTACAGAGTAAGGTACCATCAGGGTTAAAGCATGGCCTACGACAATTCCCTCGCTCTGTTTTACAGACGCAGCAGCAGCGACAGCTCTCAAACATATTGGCAAAGTGCATTCAACAGGATCAAGGGCGGAAGAAAAGTAGCCGAAAGGCCTATTCTTCCCTCCATGTTCCTGCATTAATACAGCCAAAGCACATCCATCACATTCATGCACATACAACACAAAGGCCTTTTCATAGTTTGGTGTGCCCAAAACTGGTGCCGAGCACAATGCAGTATTGAGCAGATCAAATGCTTGCTGCTGTTCCAAGTTCCACTGTAATGGCGAAGAAATGCCCTTCTTCGTCAAAGCCAACATTGGTTTAATCACTAAGGAGAAGTTCGGGATCCACTGCCTACAGTAAGAAGCCATTCCTATCAAGGCTCTGACTTCCTTCTGTGTATTTGGGACAGACATGCTAGAAATAATTTTTATCCGCTAAGGTGTCAACCTTCTTCCCTCCTTTGACAAGAGATAGCCTAAATAGCCGTCCTCCTGTCGACAAAACTGAAACTTTTTAAGTGAAGCTTTGTGTCCATGTCGTGCTAAGTGGATAAGCAACAACACGGTGCCCTCCTTACAGGCGCTCTGAGTCAGCAGCTAAGAGTAGATTGTCTGCATTCTGAAGCAGTGTACCAGTGGTAGGCAACTCGAGTGGGTCGAGCTGCTCTTTCAAAGCCCTACTGTAAATGCTAGGACTCTCTGTGTAAGCTTGCGGTGCACGCGTAAAGGTAAACGAGCGTCCCCCTAAGGTGAACGCAAACAAGTATCTACTGTCTTTGTGTATAGGAATACTAAAGAAGGCGTTCTTTAGATCCACAACACTAAAGTGAGTAGCTGAAGCCGGAATCATAGTTAATATTGTCGTCACATCAGGCACAATGGGAAATTGTGGAGCAACGATATTATTGATGGCGCGTAAATCAATAAGGAAACGGAAAGGAATTGCATTATCACCTTTTTTGTACACGGGCAAAATCGGACTATTGCATAAACTACCTGCAATTTCCTCAATCACCCCCACGAAGCACAAAATCAGAGACTTTGCATTTCAAAGCTTGCTCACCATCGACTGAGATCTTATACTGGGGAATACGTGGCAACTTTACTCCATGTTTCAGAATAATCTTAACGGGCTCAATTGCATCTATTGCCCATAAACACTCCGGAACATTACTGAATTCCGGCGGCAAAAGGTCTGGTCAAGAACTGAGAGACAGAAAGTTAATGTGGTGAAATCGTCAAACGCACTCCATCAGAAGAACAATGAATTACCGCATTTAATTCCTTCAACAGATTCAACCCCAACAAATTCTCTCCGCAATTCGTAGTCAAGAGGAATGGACAGTGGTCCGTAAATGGACCCAAAGTAATGGGTACCAGCGAAGAAACCGGACAGACTACTTGTGTGTCAGAAAACCCGAATGTTTGGGACCCGTGAATGGTCAATGGAAAACCTCTGTGCCCCTGTATCTATGAAGAATAGATGTTTCCTTTTCCCCACTATCATCATTGCTTCGGGCAATCCTAGCGAAACAGAATACGTCAAAAGGAAGTTCTTCAGAGAGGTAAGCAGCAGAAGGATAATCAAAAATGTTTCTATTATCCAGACTTGGTGCCTGATTGTCCTGTGAAATAGGTTGCTGTGAATCCTGCGAAAACGGACTTCTACCAGGACCCCCTGCCCCAGGGCGGCCTCTGGACCATCTACCCATATTACCAAATGTGTTATTCGACCTCTGCTGGAGGATCGGGCATTGTGCACGCCAATTACCCTGTTGTCTGCAATAAGCACACTGGTTTATGTTTACAGTACCCAATGGCTCATTTCCCTGTGGAACATACTGACCCCTAAATTGCAAATTACACCCTCTAGGGCCTCTAACAATTTGCTGCAATAGAACTTTTGTTCTTAAGTCTCCTTTTCTCTTTTCAACTCTTTCTTTTTCGTTATTGACACAATTCTCATAGTACTGAGCCATATGCAATACTTCTGATTGAGACTTTGCTTGCCAGGCGCTCTCTGAGGACATAATTTGCGACTGGATGTCAGGTAGAAATCCACGCACAAATTTGTCCACAAATAGTCGTTTCCCAGACTCTGTGCTCAAATCTTGTCCACTGAAATCTGAAAATACTTGTTCGAACCGATTAAAGAACTCGGTAGAACCCTCAGACTTTCCTTAGACACAGGCAGTAAGCTTCTCCCAAATAATCCTTCTTTCAGGAATTATAGCTTTCAATTTCATAACTATTCTATCAGGCAAAGTTAGTATTACCTGTGGTAGTCTCTCGCCAGCTGGACTTTCTCTATCGAGTCTAACCATGTTATCCCATGTATCTCCTAACCCTGGTACATCATTTACAGTCCTAATCTGCTTCCACAAGTCAATAGGCAGGAGTACGGGAAATAACAAGTCAATATCGCTTAAGGTAAATACTGATGATTGCAAGACACTCTATGGGCCTCATCACGAGTCTGGCGGTAACCCTTAAATGCAGCGGTAGCGCTATTACCGCCACATTTAAGGGGCCGCCAGATCATGGCTTTGTTGGATTTCCCCCCAGCTCCGAGCTGGAGGGAAATCCACGGCAAAATTGCTGATTTTCGGCACGATTACCGCCGGCGGGAAATCCGCCGGCTGTAATAGCGCGAATTTCCCCCATTGGGCCCAATGGGGAATGAGGAATTGCCGAATGGGCCCAATGGGGAATGGGCAATAACCCTTCCGCCAAACCCGTGATCTGGCGCTAATAGCACCGGGGGGTTTGGCGGTAGGGCTATTAGCGCCGGCGCTAATAGCGCCGGCGTTACCACCCAACTCGTGATGAGGCCCTATGTCTTTGTAGAACCCTGTAGGATTCTTCCTAATATCGGGAATAGATTGTTTAATGATGTTCACTTCCTGTCTCGAGAACGGGACGTGAACAAACTGCGACACATAATGTGCAGGAATATCTTGAGCAGCTGCACCCGTTGCAACATTAGCGGGAATCTCAACTTTTGGGACAAATGTCTGAGGAACCTCTCTCATAGGCAACTCCGAACGCTTACTAAGCAACAGAGCTAGATCGAGCGCTAAAGCAGCTGAAGAAGTGTCAAATGAAAAAGCTCTCTTATAAATATTTAATAATTTTGCGGGACAACAAATCTTTCTTTTTATACATTCATCCTGCAGGTACTCTACCATTACCTGTATCACTTTCCTCTGCATTTCTGGCGTATACTGACTATAAGTTTCATATACTTCAACGGGAGTTATCGGCATGTCTGAAATCCACCTAATCAAATCTTTTATATAAATTTGTGTTTCCTCATTTATCGATTTACGACAAGGAAAGAACCATTTCTGAACTAACATAGCGTCCAAACTATCACCATCTATATCTTCATTCCGTAACGTTTCCAACTCCCTTCTATACCCAAAAACCGTCTCGACGTGCTCATGTACTTTCTCCGCAGTATCTCTAGAAAATGCTACAATATTCAGATCCCTTAACCCTTGTGGGAGATCTATATCATTTAACCTGTTCCACATTATACATAAATGAACTGCCAATCCTTCAATCAAAATGTTTTTCTCAGGAAAATTGTCTAAGTTATAGAGTGTGGCAAAAACATCAGCTTGTTCACCCTTCTCCATGCAATGTCTGGCCCATGCAATCAATTCATGCTTTCTCTCTGGAGACACAGTATTATGAGTTACAAACCTCGATCCCGCTCCCTGATCAACAACAAGCAGTGCAGAACCCCTTGGAAGAGGGAGAGTAGGCAAATCTTGTATATTCGGGAACAGTGGTGCTATCTCTGGTGCAGCAGGCAAACCCACCGGACCCGTAACAGCAGGCAAAGGTGGAGGAGCAGGTGGAGGAGCAACGACAAGAGGAGGAACAACAGCCGGAGGAAGAGGAACATTAAAAGGAGCCATAGGAGGAGCAGGAGGAGCTACGGGAGGAGGAATAACAGCAAGAAGAGGAACATACGGAGGTGGCGCAGTGGCACCAGGCCTTTGTTCATTCAGAAGTTTGTCAATCAGCTCATCAGATACATGAAAGTCTTTAGAAGGATACATTTTCTGGATACCAAGTGAAAAAGCCCTATCCATATTCCTAACTGACTCAGACTGTTTATTCTGGTCATATAACAACGCTTTTTCGGCGTTTGTCATATGACGGCGCGCATATTTTTCCCTACTCTTAAATTGCTGCATAGCTTCTTTCTTCCAATTCTGTAATACATAAAATGCTGCAGGTCTAGCCTTTTTCTTTAATAATATGGATTCTAAATATTCAATACAAAATATCAATACAAGCAATTTCAAAACTACCTTTGATTGGGCACTGAAGTTTGGAAGCATGTCTAGTTTGTCTGTGCCAAATATCATTAAACACTATGCTACCAATACCGTGCTTACAGTACATAGTACACCCCGGCGACCCCTCCATTGGCGCTGGTCAGCCAAATTCCAAAGATTGTCTGTCACTGCGGAATAACGCCCTGAAGCAGGCAGACAATTTCCCAGGCATATCAGAATACAGGTGTTAACTGGTCTATAATTGCACTTGCAAGTGTAATACGCCAAAATGAATTATCAGGATACTTAAGAATGGGGTCACGACTCACCTCATCAAATCCTAAGGAGGTCCGATCGGATTTCAAAGAACTATCAAAGGTCCCACGTGGTTGGTGATTTCGGCAAATCTGCCCTACTCGATATATGGACCCTCGTCAAGATGCCGCCTCGGACCGCTGGCTCACACACCAAGCACGGGCTTATAAAGGTTCACAGATCTTTATTCTAAAACTGTACAGTTTACAATGAAACAAAGTATCAGATAGCTATCTGGCCCTCAGTACATCACAGCGAATACCAGCCCTTTCGGTGTGAGAAGTGAGAGGTACTGAACGTCTGAACAGTTGGACATTTTATACATTTCCAATCATAATGTCCAGCCCCTCTACAGGTTAATAATCCATGGTCTAGAGTTTGTGCCGAGTTCACTTCTGGCTTGTCCAACAATTTTCTCATGGATCATCCTCAGTTTACATATAAACAAGTTACAATGGCAACAGTGTTTTCAATGATTTAACAATAAGCCTTAACACATGTCCTATACAATGCAGTTCAGGTAGTGTCCATGTTCAGTATTTGTATAACATTGTAGTCGATGTATGTCCGCGGATCGGACTTGTTGGCGTAGGTAATCCTCTGTTTACAAGTCAGGCATGGGACAAGGTCACTCAACCCAAACATTCGGCCAACAGACAGTTTATACATTAACTCACGTACAAGGTTCAGGACGGCTCAGTTATAAGCGGGAAACACTGTCCACCATTTTAGAACACAGAATTACTTTGGAATCGAAATCAAAATGGCAGATGGAGCTAAAATGGCAGCTAAATCAATCTAAAATCGTGACTTTGCAACACGGTTTTCTTTGCAGAGCGACTGGGATTAGGCCAATATATACAATAAAGGAGGCACAATATGATATCCCATCTAACACTGTTACTGCATCTAGTACTGAATATAAGTATTGTGTGGTACCACATAGAGTGTCAATATTTGCCATTCTTTGAAAAAGTATTTTCAAGTACTGTAAGGAAGGCATGGTATCAAAGTAAGACAAACACAAGTGATCACATTTGAAGGGTGATTATTGAACTTTTATCAGGGGTTTGAAGAGGGGTGTGAAGAGCACCGATCTTACCGTAAATCTACGATGGGGGCAAGCTACGACCATCAAATAATAATAATACAGTCCAGTCTAGTCAAATAAAAAGAGCCTATGCTAAAAAAAATATTGCCAATCCTTACTTCTATGTTACACAATAGTGTGGGGAAACTGTTCACAAAGAGATAAGTCAGGACATTTAGGCCAGGTACTCCCTTCCATGCATTTTTAGCATGGGCCAAGGCGGGTCACTTGAGCACAGCACACTCCTGGGCTTCTCTTGCACAATGTCACAGTTCCTTTCACCAATATCGGGGCCTCTGTGCCCACGTGTCTTTGGTGCAAATTCTCTTGCCTCAGAGGATCTGATGTCCCATAAACAATAAAGAAAAGTTCCTTTCTTAATATTCACATCGGGCAATTTACTCTTCACCATGGATCCCCCTCTTCTGGGCTCAGATCACCAATATTCACAATTAGGCCCTCTCGGCCAAGATCACACCAATTTAAGTTTGTAGGCATTCCTCGGTCAGGTTCACAGTTGCCGCAAACAATATTGACTTGGGTGAGTTTTACTATTCACCCCAGATCCCCTTCTACCTGGCTCAGATCCCCTTTTTGCACAATTAGTGCCTCTCAGCCGGGCTCAGACCAATTTCAACTCGTAGGCAATCAAAGACTTTCCGAATGTGCATGGGATTCAACTCAACCCGCTGCAGGACCATTTTGATTCACCGTTCAGTAATCTTTTATACGCTGTTGGGTACCAAACAGGGACCTTCAAGTGAGCACCCATGTGGCGCCGGACCACTCTGTTTCTGGTACCTATTTTGGTTTCTTACAGGCCCTTCCTTTTGCAGTTGGCACATGAGGTACGCTTAGCTGGTCATCTTGAGACCAAGAAGTCCAAGCAAAGGCTCTCAGCCCACTTATATTGGCCCAGAATGGGAGTAGGAGCGGAAGCTCACAGCAAGACCTGTCCCACTTGTCAGTTGTCTGGTAAGACTGGAGGCCGTGTCATTGCCCCACTGCAGGTTTTGCCAGTTGTTGGCACACAATTTGAAAGGATGGGCATCAACATTGTTAGTCCCCTTGACCCTGCTACATAAGGTGGACACGGGTTAATCCTGGTACTGGTAGGTCATGCCACCAGGTACCCTGAGGTTATACTCCTTCAGGCCATAACAGCCAATGTGGTTGCCAGGGCTCTGCTGGGCATCTTTAGCAGAGTTGGATTTCCTAAAGAGGAGATCTCTGACAGAGGAACCAACTTCATCTCTAGTTACATGCAAGCTGTGTGGAAGGAATGTGGTGTAACCTACCATCTTCAGACCAATGGTTTGGTTGAGAGATTTAACAAGACTTTCAAGGGCATGTTGGGTGCTTTGGAAGAGCACCTAAGGAGGAAATGGGATCTCCTCCTACCATGCCTGCTGTTTGCTTACAGAGAGGTGCCTCACGAGGGTGTTGGTTTCATCCGCTTTGAGCATCCAGTGAGGGGGTCCCTTGTCTTAGTACGAGAAGGTTTGGAAGCCACCCCTCCAGGTCCTGCCCAGCAAGTGGGGGACTATGGGTTAGGCCTCAGAAGGAGGATGGCACAGATGATGTGCCAGGCAACAGCAACACTTAAGGCAAGCCAAGAATTGAACAAATACTGGCATGACCTTAAGGCCTCACAAGTGGATTGGACTCCTGGTCAGGAGATCCTTGTGATGGAGCCTACCAAGCCTCGAGCTTTGGCAGATAAGTTGACTGGACCCTTCAGGATAATCTCCAAGATGGGTGAGGTCAACTATCTGGTTGACATTGGTGTTCCTGGGATAGCCCCTTAAGTCTTACATGTCACCAGGCTCCTGCCTTTCCACTGGAGAGAAGAAGTCTCATGCTCATGTTAGCTTCAGAGAAAGAAGAGCATGAGAGTGAGCCCCTTCCTGATTTGCTGCATAGCAACCCTCAGGATGGCTCAGTGGAGGGAGTACAACTCACTCCAGATCTGACACCAGAGCAGCAGCGGACCTGCAGGGCATTGCTCCGGCAGTATGCCCCTCTGTTCTCACTGACACTGGGCCTCAAACCATGGTGTAGGCATGATATTGACACTGGTGACAGTGTACCTGTCAAAAACAGATGCTACAGGATGTCAGGCACTGTCAACAAGCGCTTCCAGGAAGAGGTTGGCAAGATGTTGGACTTAGGTGTCATTAAACCATCAAAAGGCCTGTGCTCCTTGTCCCCAAGGCAAGTTCCCAGGCAGGTACCAAGGATTGGAGGTTCTGTGTGGACTACAAAGATGTCAATGCAGTCACCAAGACTGATGCACACCCACTGCCCAGCGCTGATGAGCTTGAGGACAAGATAGGTGCTGCCAGGTTTGTGAGCACCATTGACCTCACGTCAGGCCATTGGGAAATAGCTCTGACTGACCAGGCCAAGGAGAAAAAGGTTTTATCAACACAGGAGGACTTTACACAGTTTAGATGTATGCCTTTTGGGGTGAAGAATGCCCCTGCCACCTTCCAAAGGTTAGTCAATCATGATGTGGCTGGAGACCTTTTTTGTGGCCTACCTCGATGGCATTGCTGTCTACAGTTCCACCTGGGAAGAACATTTGGCACACTTGGATTTGGTGTTGCAGGCCATTAAAACGGCCAACCTCACTATCAAGGCAGTCAAGTGCCAGATAGCACAGGGGAAGGTTACCTACCTTGGTCATGAGGTAGGAGGGGGTCAACTCCAACCTCTCCCTAGTAAAGTACAAGCTGTACAGGACTATGAGACTTCTTCTACTCAAACCCAGGTGAGAACTTTTTTGAGCCTGACAGCTCTAACATCACCCAAACAGCCTAAGAAGGTTAATTGGAGTGAAGACTGTCAAAGGGCCGTTGATGGCTTGAAAGAAAGTCTGTTCAGGGCACCTGTCTTGTGTTCCCCTGACTACAGTTAACTTTTTATTGTTGTCATGATTCCTGCCCCCAGCCCTCTGAGGTATCAGGCTGGAGCCAGGCCACGATCAGCTACATGGCCCCTAAGGGCCTCTACACCCTCTCAGAGACCCACTTGGAGTCAGACCTGGCGCCTGTGGCACCAGGCTCACACACTGCCCTAGGATGGCATTGAACTTATAATGCATAGAGGGCCAGATGTATGCCCCCACATATTCCAGTTCCTTGAACTGACCTTTCAGTCTAGCTTTTTGGGTGTGGTTCAACCCTGGGATACCTGGGATACCTAGAGACTTTTTAAGGTACGCCCGGGCCGAGAAACATGCTTTGTGTTTCTCTGCACCTGCAGCGTGACACTCACCGTGCTCGGATTGGTCTCCAGAAGGCCTTCTCCTTTCCTCCGCGGCCAGCGCCCCTGCAAGAACAAGAACACCATTAATAATAGCCTTACCTTGAGAGCATCCAGCTTCCATCCATCGCTTCTCCAGTCCGGTGGGCAGCTACGGCTGTGTCTTCTTCACCTCGGCATGCTGCATCCTAAGAAAGGGGAAAAGAACAAAGGTGAAGACATTAGTAAGCATTCTGCATACCTTAGCTTACTCGAGAACTGTACTAGATTCAAACACTTACCTGAATTCAAACCGCTCGGGGTGATTTCTACTCCGGAGCATCTCCTCAACCTGCGAAGAGGGAAAAGACATAACAGATCAGCGTGGAAAGCATTCGGAAGCGCCGCACATCGCACTTACTCACCGCATCTCTTTCTCTCAGCTGGCAGCCACTCTGGGATATTACGGCACCTAAAAGGATACAGAGACGAACACTGGTTAGTACAAATAAGAAGGGGGCTGCATCGCGCATTGCACTCTCACTCACCGTTAGTGCAACTCACCTCAGCAGAACGCCGCCATCTCCGAAACCCCTCCATCACCTAAGGAAGGAAAGACACATTAAAAAAGGAACGAGAGTCAACAGAACTGTTCATAAGACTCATTCCACTTACCGGCCGGGCTGAAGTTACAATAAGCCCAGTCCGTCAGGCTCATGCCAGTGAAGCAACTAGGCAGCATCGAGCCGCATCAGTCAACACACCCCTGCACTGAAGGCAGGACAGAGAGCGCGTTACACCAGAAAACAAGGTGAGGAGTGGACCGAGGGGAAAGTTGGGACCCCAGGGAAGAGGGGGTCAAGCAAGCCGAGACAATAGAGAGTTAAACTCTGACAACCCTGTGTTTCAGGCCCACTCTTCAGTCGAACAGACTCCAGGGAAGGATTTGAGGTCATAGGGGGTCCAAACAGGCTGAGTGGCATCCCTGTAGATACCAGGTGAGCATTACAGAACGCAAATCCTCACACCAAAATTCACCTGGGCGTCATGGAAACATCAGAAACTGACCAGTTAGTCCAAATGTTGGGGCAGCTACGTTCCGAAGTGCCTGCAGCCAGGCAGGAGACCAACACCCTGAGGAGAGAGTTGATAGTTGCCAAAGAACCTACTGATGATTTAAGCCGGCAACTTCTCCAGTCACAAGCTCGGCATGCACCGTTGCCGGGTAACGTATCCTCAATGCCAGTGCCATCAGCCAACCTGGTTCAGATAACCCTTCCTGGGGCAGTCCCCTTGGCCCCGCCCGAGTGATTCAAGGGGGATCCCAAGAAGTATGCAACATTCATAAGTCAATGCCGCCTGCACTTCCTTTGTAGACCAGGGGCCTTTCCAAATGACCAACCACAGGTCGCTTTTGTGCTATCCTATCTGAGTGGAAGTGTCGCAGACTGGACCGTACCCTTTGTTAATCAAGACAATCCTTTGCTACATGACTTCAGGGGTTTTCAGCAGGAGATGGAAAAACTTTTTGGCCATCGTACTCATGGGTCGGCATTAGACAACAAACTTCTGTCTCTACATCAAGGGAACCAAGACCTAATAACATACATAGCCACGTTCAATAGACTTGTGGTTGAAGCTGAATGGCCTGAGGAGAAGAGAACCACGTTATTTCATCGGGGTCTGCGGGGAGAGCTCAAAGATGTTCTCGCACAAGTAGTGAACCCCCCGAAAGATTGTGCAGAATTTATTGACCTTGTCGTTCAACTGGATCATAGGTTGCAAGACCGAAGAGCAGATCGAACCAGACCGGACCCTCTCCCTATGTATGTGCATTCAAAGGGCAATGTCTCTCGAACAACAGAAGGCTCAGGGGAACCAATGCAAATCGAGGGGGTCAGATCCCTCTTGACTAAGGCGGAAAGGGATAAAAGGAGACAGCAGCAGCTATGTATGTACTGTGGAAGGTCAGGCCATTTCCTTAAAGAGTGCCCTGTGAAGCCACCGAAGAGGATGGTAGGGACCATGGACAAGGAAGATACCATCAAGGAATCGGAAAACTCCCACGCCTGGGAAGTGTAGGGGTCCACTTGTCGAGCGAAGAAAGTGAACTACAGACCTCCCATTTTGCACTATCCGTGGTCTTGATCAATCACCAACAACCATCTCGGATGCACGCAGTAAGAGCATTCATAGACAGTGGAACCGTTGGGAACTACATAGACCAGGATCTCGTAGCAAAGATGGGGCTTCCTTTATGCCCTAAGTCAACCACAGACACTGTTACCACAGTTGATGGCACGGAAATAGCTTCTTGTCCAGTATACCAATACATCGCAGCCTTAACCCTTCTGTGCCAGGATGGACACCAAGAATCTATCGGTTTCGACCTCATCAAGGCACCTCAGTTCTGGTTGATTTTAGGAATGCCATGGTTGGTAGCTCATAATCCTCAAATATATTTCCGAGCAAAAGAGTTGGCCTTTTCCGAGAGTTGTGCTCACACGTGTTATCACCAAGGGAAACAACCGATTGATACCAGAACTTCTACACTTGGGACAGTGGCAACCGGTACCCTACAAAGTGAATACCAGGATTTTCAAGATGTATTTCAGAAAGAACAAGCTAATACCCTACCACCGCACAGACCATACAATTGCCAGATAGACCTGATACCCGGTGCACAGATCCCTTGTGGAAGACTCTACGCACTCACAGAACCAGAAAACCAGCACCTGAAGTCCTATTTCGACCAATACCTGGCAAACGGGTTCATTCGTCCCTCGAAATCTCCAGCAGCCAGTCCCCTATTCTTCGTACCGAAGAAGGAAGGGGACTTGAGAATGTGCATCGACTATCGCGCACTGAACCAGATTACTGTAAAAAATCGTTACCCTCTGCCACTAATCCCTGAACTGCTTAATCAAGTCAAAGATGCCCAAATATACACAAAACTAGACCTGAGAGGAGCAAATCACCTCGTTCGTGTGAAAAGCGGTGACGAATGGAAAACTGCCTTTCGTACCAAATACAGCCTGTACGAATATCAGGTAATGCCCTTTGGCCTTTGCAACGTGCCCGCTGCATTTCAATACTTCATGAACAATGTCTTACAGGAATGTATTGATGTCTGTGCTCTTGTGTATATTGACGATATTCTAGTATACTCTGCATCGAAGCAGGACCACGTCAAACATGTGCGATCTGTATTGGCGAAACTCCGCCAACACCAGCTCTATGCCAAGCTTGAAAAGTGCTCATTTCATGTCTCTGAGGTGGAATTCCTTGGCTTCGTCCTCAGCCCGAATGGAATCCAAATGGATGTACACAAGGTAGATGCTATCCTGAACTGGCCATCCCCAAATTCATTCAAGAGGGTCCAGAGCATGTTGGGTTTAGCAAACTTTTACCGCCGGTTCATCCCGGGTTCTCGCAAATAGTGCATCCCATCACATCATTACTAAGGAAATGCAATAAAAAGTTTCATTGGACAGAAGAAGCAGAAAAGGCTTTCCAGGAACTCAAGGCAAGATTCACTTCTGCCCCAATTCTACGTCACCCTCGCCCAGACCTACCGTACCTGGTGAAGACAGACACCTCGAGCATGGCTATGGGAGCCGTCCTCTCACAAAAGGACACCGAAACGGGTCAATTACACCCTGTTGCCTTCTGGTTCCGTAAATTCACACCCACTGAGCTCAATTATGCTATCACGGACAAAGAACACCTGGCCATTAAGTCAGCCTTTAAGGCCTGGCGACATTACCTCTGGGCGCCAGACACACAATCACCTTAATAACTGACCATTGGAACCTCCAGTACCTGAAAACAGCAAAGGCTCAATCTTAGCGACAACTACGCTGGGCCCTTTTCTTCGCTGAATATGACTACGTGATCACGTTTCGACCTGGGGTAAGAAACGGGAAAGCCGATGCCCTTTCCCGTATGGGTGTGGAAGAACAGGGGTACAGGACCCCTGACCCGATAGCCATCATCCCGAGTGACAAACTCCTAGGAATCACGGCAACCATAACTCAGGAGTTACATGAAGAAATCCAAAACTTGCTGAGTCCTGAGCAATTACAAGAGTGGAGTACACAAGGAGAGCACTACATGATAAAGGACCAGTTGCCCTACTTCAGGAACTGTTTATTCCTGCCCAACCAAGAACTACGAGAACAAGTCATGTCCGGTTATCATGATTCTTTAATCAAAGGCCACCCCGGAAATGCAAAAACCCTAGCCAAGGTGAAGCAAAATTACTGGTGGCCCACGTGGCGTAAATACATTATCCAGTTCATCCTATCTTGTGGAGTGGGCGCACAAAATAAATCATCCAAGCAGAAACCGGCTGGGCTTCTACAACCCTTGAAGATTCCACCAGCACCCTGGCACACATTCTGCCTCAATTTCATTACCGACTTACAACCCAGTCAAGGGTTTAACACCATACAAGTAGTCGTGGACCTGTTTTCAAAAATGGCACACTTCATTCCTCTTAAGGGGCTCCCAAACGCTTCCACTCTGGCAAAGGTATTCCTAGAAGGCATCGTACGGCTCCATGGGTTTCCTTCGGTACTGGTCTCAGACCGAGGTACTCAATTTGTGTCTAACTTCTGGAGTAGGTGCTGCTCTATGGCCCAAATTGACATCCGGCTATCCACCAATCACCATCCCCAAATGGATGGTCAAACGGAGAGAACAAATCAAACGTGCAAGCAGTATTTGCGCTGCATGTTACATCAAGCTGAATGAAGCTGGTCAGACCTATTATGGATAGCTGAATATGCCTATAATAACTCACCAGCACTGGGCAGACGCCCTTTTATACCATATATGGCAGGCATCCACGCACTTCCGAGTTAGACGTCCCTACAACCTTGGAAATGCCAGCAATCAAAACCTTATACACAACCCTTTCTCAAACCTTCAAAAGGGCAGCTGAACACCTACTTCAAGCTAAGGATCGCCAGAAGAGGTTTGCTGACCAACACTGAGTGGAAGCCCCCAATTACCAGATCGGAGACAAAGTCTGACTGGCATCTAAACATGTGCCCATTAAAGGAACCCGGACATTCCGTCCAAGATACCTGGGTCCATTTACCGTCACCTCAGTGATAAATCCAGTAGCTGTCAAACTGGCCTTGCCATCAAACATGCAGATCCATCCTGTGTTCCACGTGTCTGTCCTAAAACCTGTTCAACCTGGAACCCGAGTAGCAGCGCCACGGAAGCCAATAGTAGTCGCAGGAAAGCCAGAATTTGAGGTCAAGGACATCCTGGATTCAAAGTATGTCAGATCCAATCTATACTACTTGGTGGACTGGAAAGGGTATGGTACACAGGACAGAACATAGGAATCTTGTGAATATATCCATGCACCTCGCCTGCTTAGAAGATTCCATCAAAACCATCCAACCAAGTTAGGACCAGACAGGATAGCCACCTTGAGAGGGGCCTTGCGGTTGAGTGCTGTCATGATTCCTCCCTCCAGCCCTCTGAAGTATCAGGCTGGAGCCCGGCCACAATCACCACCATGGCCCCTAAGGGACTCTCCACCCTCTCATAGACCCATTTGGAGTCAGACCTGGCGCCTGTGGCACCAGGCTCACACACTGCCCTAGCATGGCATTGAACTTATAATGCATAGAGGGCAAGGTGGATGCCCCCACATATTCCAGTTCCTTGAACTGAACTTGCAGTCTAGCTTTTTGGGTGTGGTTCAACCCAGGGATACCTGGGATACCTAGAGACTATTTAAGCCATGCCCGGGCCGAGAAACACGCTTTGCGTTTCTCTGAACCTGCAGCGTGACACTCACCATGCTCGGATCAGTCTCCAGAAGGCCTTCTCCTTTCTTCCACGGCCAGCGCCCCTGCAAGAACAAGAACACCATTAATAATAGCCTTACCTTGAGAGCATCCAGCTTCCTTCCATCGCTCCTCCAGTCCGGTGAAAGGGGAAAAGAACAATGGAGAAGACATTAGTAAGCATTCTGCATACCTTAGCTTACTCGAGAACTGTACGAGATTCAAACGCTTACCTGAATTCAAACCGCTCGGGGTGATTTCTACTCCGGAGCATCTCCTCGACCTGCGAAGAGGGAAAAGACATACCAGGTCAGCGTGGAAAGCATTCGGAAGCGCTGCACTTCGCACTTACTCACCACATCTCTTTCTCTCAGCTGGCATACACGCTGGGACATTGCGGCACCTAAAAGGACACAGAGATGAACACTGGTTAGTACAAATAAGAAGGGGGCTGCATTGCGCTCTCACTCACCGTTAGTGCTACTCACCTCAGCAGCAAGCCGCCATCTCCGAAACCCCTCCATCACCTAAGGAAGGAAAGACACATTAAAAAAGCAACGAGAGTCAACAGAACTGTTCATAATACTCATTCCACTTACCGGCCGGGCTGAAGTTACAACAAGCCCCGTCCGTCGGGTTCACGCCAGTCCGTCGGGCTAAGCAGCATCAAGCCACATCAATCAACACACCACAGCACTGAAGGCAGGACGGAGAGCGCGCTACTCCAGAAACCAAGGTGAGGAGTGGACCGAGGGGAAGGTTGGGACGCCAGGCAAGAGGGGGGTCAAGCAAGCAGAGACAATAGAGAGTTAAACTCTGACAACCCTGTGTTTCAGGCCCAGTCTTCAGTCGAACAGACTCCAGGGAAGGGTTCGAGTTGTAGGAGGTCCAAACAGGCTGAGTGGCGTCCCCGTGGATACCGGGTGAGTGTTACAATTGTGCAAACTGATGCTTGTGATACTGGAATCAGAGCTGTCTTGTCTCAGACGACAATGGGAGAGAACATCCCATCATGTTCATTAGTAGGCAACTCAAGGGTAGGAAACTTAGGTGGGCCACTGTTGAAAAGTAGTGTTTTAGTATAATGTGAGCCCTTAAGCATTTTAGACTTTACCTTACAGGGTCTGCATTTAAGGTCCAAACTTCACATAAGCCCTTAAAGTGGCTTATGCAGATGAAGGGGGAAAACCCCAAACTGCTCAGGTGGTCCATTAGCCTGCAAGGGCTGGACTTCACCATCATGCATAGGCCAGAGAAAAGGCATGACAATGCAGATGGCCTTTCCAGAAGGTATGTTGACTGTCTGGATGAGGGTCATAATCTTGTGGGAGATCAGTTGCCCTACCTGTCAGTCTAGAAATACGGATACCTCTACTTTGAGACCGCAAACGCATTTTGGTGGCCGTGGGCCAACCGTCTCATGCACGATATATGACAAAATATAGTTTTTCGAGTTTGCCAATGAACGGCCATTTTGATGCAACAAGAATTGCCATTTTGTTTTCTAACCATTGCTCATTGCTTTCTGTTCCTATCGCTTCGCAGTAAATTTTCCGCTTACACTGCTCGACTGTGAAACATTGTTGTCTGTATGTAAAAACGACAAGGCCCCAGGGCCGTGAGGATAACAAGAGTTTGCTGAAACACAAAGGTAGGCAGCGCCAGGAAGAAAGCCCAGCTCCCTCCCGAATGTAGCCTTGAAGCAGAGCTGCAGGGCATCTAATCATTTCACAGCTGCCAGCCAGTCTCTTTATATGGTAGAATATGTTAGAATAATACCGCTGAAGGCTTGAATTATGCTTTTCTTACGGCCCCCCTTTGCTGAGCCTGCTAGAGCATGTCAGCTCCCAGGACGCAAATAGCACCTGACGGATAGCAAGGTCCGGAATGCAACGCCCCCCGTATGTAGTTCGCTTCCAAGAACAGAAGCGCTGTGTTCTATTCAACAACTGAAAGATGCCTTTGCACTCACAAATTGCAAATTGTTACTAGAATAGATGTTTCGAAGGTGTCATAGTGGTCGGAGATGTCCATCATCACACCAAGTTCAAAGAAACCCAATAAAGGGGGGTGTTAAACATGTTATAGCTGCTTGTTTGATATGCATTTTGTATATATGTAACTGATGTACGTAATTCACGCTCTTGCGTCCCTCAAGGTCTAGAGATACACGTCGCGGGGCGTGAGACCGAGTTGGCCAACTGAGACTTTTGCTTTGCAATAAAACCCTAGCTTTGGGAATACAACCTTGTGTCTGGCGTCTCTATCGTGTGCGGTGACTCGCTTTGTTTCCATAGACGTCAGGGTCCCTAGGGGCCCCTTTCAAGATGGTGCCCGAATAAGGACCCTCCCCCACTTGTTCCATCGCGTAACGTTGTAATTGAGTAAGGCAGAGAACGGCGAGGACGGGACGATCGAGCCGGGATCAAGAGGTGTTCGGGGCGCCCAGTAAAAGTGAAGAGAGACTCCTTTGCAGATTTGCACACATCTGATCCCTGATCGATGTGCCTGGCTAGAGAACAAGGAGGTGAGGGTCCCGAAACGAGGCAGAAGCCAAGAAACGCAGACACAACGTCCTTTGGTGCGTCAGTATACAGACGACTTGATTTATCAGGTGAGTCATTCCCCGATTCAAAGTATCCTCATATTGGTTGAGAGTTGACTTTGCAAAATCAAACGCCCTAGGTAAGGTTGATTAACCAGGGGGAAGGTTGAAACATGCCTGGGGTATTGTCCACCCTAGTCGGGTTTTTCCGCTGTGGTAGACAACCTTTGGAAGATGGCCAAATTGTACCACCTGGGGGAACGCCGGCGTATGAGATGTATGTGAAGTATGGAGTGGGTGCGATAATATTCTGTGAGACTTGGCATAGGCAAACCAGAAAGCAACAAGATCATCAGTGGCCAATTAATGGTAGTTTTGAGATAGCGAGGATAGATAACCTGGAAAGGGTGTTGATAAGAAAGAAAGCGTGTCCTGCAGCATTTGAGACTATTAAAGACTGGAGAAAGGAAGCAATGCTCCGATTTAAAAGCAGAGCAAAGCATGCGCGCAGGCATAAATCGAAAGGTGAAGTAGCGGAAGAAAAAGAAGAGGAGGAGTAGACTGAGAGTCTAAGAAGGACAGGTAGGCATGACCCGTTGAATATAGAAAAAATATATCCACAACGAGAATTGCACATAGCAGACGAATTGATAGAAAACATATTGACCCATACAAAACAAGGCCCAAGATCAGAAGTAAGACCAGACACGTCAGTAGCTATTTCCCAGACCCTGCCCGTAGCTCAAGCTCCCCCTCCGGTAGCTCAAGCGCTCCCGCAGCCACAGACCGTGCGCGTAACACTTCCTATTAGCCAATCAGGCCCACAACAGACACTCCCTGTTCCCATTGTCCCATCCACACCTCCCGCCTCAGGCACAGACTCGGTACCGTCCGTTCCTCCAGGGGTTGAAGTTGAAACCGCGGTGCCAAGAGGCACGACTGACCAAGGGGGGTGCACGAGGGTAACCCGCAGCGCAATCAGCAAGGAAAGGAAGGTGGAATTGCAGCAACAGGCAGAGATGTATATAGACGGGAATGATGGGACGGCAGCAGTGGCTTCGATATATGACTTCCGTAGAAGCAACAAAAGACAGGTAGTGTTGGAATGCATCAGTGAATATTTGGTGAAGAAATGGAAACAGCTAATTGGGAAATTACCACCGCAGCGATTTTTAGATTTGAATGCATTAGCACGCTGTAGGGAGAGGGATGAAGAAGTGAGAGAACAGGTAGATAGACTTTTTGAGCTTAAAGATGAATGAGATAATGATTATGTCGAAATGTTTACTGCACCTGTCAAAGTGTTTACTACACCTGCATACAGGAGTAGGGATATCGGGAGATCTGGGAAGGGGAAAAAGGGGGTCGCATAATAAACGGCAGCAATTACCAACGCCGGGGCAGAAGGAGATGGTGAACAAATTATCATTGCTAAAACAGGGGGGGGGCAGACTTGAAAGAATGTCTAATAAGAACACAGCTACTATTGCAGCAAGTAACAGGACATAATAGAGGGCTAGGGAATGCACAAGGAAGGAGTAATTTGAATATGCATGGGGGAACAGTGGGACCGAATCAGTGTGCATATTGCAAAGAGGAAGGACATTGGCGAATGCAATGTCCACATCTACAGAATAGAAATGGGTCTGGTCAGAGGAGACAGCATAGATGACACCCAGGAGCAAATGGACCAAATAGGAATAGAATGCAGCAGCATCATAATAACAGAGGTAATCAAAACCAAGGCCAAAACCAAAATGCCCCAAACCAGAGTCAGGGACAGCAAAATCAACAATATGGAAATCAGAGTGGGGGAAATAGAGGGAAGAGTGGAAATGTTTTTGATACACAGCCAAACACGTATTACAGTAATAGTAATGATTACACATTGGACGATGTGTTATTTCCCCAATAGGACAGCCTAGGACAGGGGTCGGAACCAGTGTCTATTCCTGTGAATCAGAGAGGACCCTAGGTAGAAATGAGAGTCGGGAATGGGGAGCACTGCTTTCTTGTAGATACAGGAGCACAGAAGTGTTCAATAGACCATCACTTGGTTCCGGATATACCACTGTCAGGGCGAAAGAATATTTCCGTAGGGTTCGCAGGTAAACCAGTCATAAACCCAGTGTCCAAATCAGTCCCAGGTACCATAGGACCATTTACTGAACATTGTCCTTTCCTTCTAACAGAAAATTGTGGAGAAAATTTGTTGGGATTAAACTTGTTGAAAAAACTAGGTTCTGTTATACATTGCACGGCAGACAGAGTGTTTCTAACGATATGGCCACACGATGCCCCTGTGTCAGAATTCATGTTCAAAGCGTTACCAGGGGAACTAAGTAAAGTACCAACCTGTATATGAGCAATGCATGACAACGATGTAGGATGTTTAAAGATAGAGCCAGTAAAGATTATTTTGAAAGAAGGTGTTACCCTACCGCGAATACCCCAATACAAAATTTCGGTTGAAGGTGAGAAAGGATTGAAGAGTTTTGTTACAGATTTGGTGAAATTAGGGGTAATCGAGGAAATCACAGGCAGTACATGCAACAGCCCGATTCTTCCGGTTTATAAAAAAGGAGGTAATGAGGTACCATACCGTTTCATAATTGATCTACGCGCATTGAATAAGGTAGTAGATCCACAATTTCCACTAGTACCAGACGTCACTACAATATTGACAATGATACCAGTTTCAGCAGAATATTTTAGTGTAGTAGATTTGAAAAACGCATTCTTTAGTATTCCAGTGGACAAGGACAGTAGATATTTGTTTGCGTTCACATTAGGAGGAAGATCATTTACATTTACGTGGATTCCGCAAGGTTACACAGAAAATCCAAGTATTTACAGTAGAGCATTAAAAGAGCAGCTAGACATGCTGGAATTACCCGTGGGTTGTGCACTTTTGTAATACATAGACAATCTATTGCTAGCTGCAGACACAGAGGAGATTTGTAAAGAAAGCACTGTATTACTTCTGTCACACCTAGCGGCACATGGCCATAAAGCTAGTTTGAAGAAATGTCAGTATAATCGAAAGGAGGTGGCCTATTTGGGCTACCTACTTTCGAATGGAGGGAGAACACTAACGCCAGAACGCATAGAATGTATTTCTTGTATGCCTATTCCAAAGACAAAAAAAGGAGTCAGAGCCATAATAGGCATGGCTTCATATTGCCGACAATGGATTGGTAATTTTGCGTTAATTGTGAAACCATTAGTGAATTTAACTAGAAAGTATGCGGTTATGCCTTTGCATTGGGATGAGGAATTTCGGAAAGCATTTGATGGATTGAAAACTGCAGTATGCTCGGCTCCAGTTTTGGGTACGCCGAACTATGAGAACATTTTTAGACTATTTGTGTGTGAAAGTGAAGGATGCGCATTGGCGGTTTTGACACAGGAACAAGGTGGAAGAAATAGTAGGCCGTGCGGCTATTTTTCTTCTGCGCTGGACCCTGTAGCGCACGCACTACCACGATGTTTGCGATCTGTCGCGGCGGCTGCTGTGTCAGTGAAACAAACGGAAGGAATGGTATTGGGGCACACTTTAATTCTGTTGGTGCCCCATGCCATAGACGTTCTATTATATAGGACACAGACGCAACACCTCACCTCTGCTAGATTGACGAGATATGAGATGATCTTGTTCGCGCCCCATATCCAAATTATGAGGTGTAGCGCTTTGAATCCTGCAGAATTAATGCCACTAACCATAAAAGAAATTGGGGAGAATTAATCACCCCCCACGATTGCTTAATGGTCACTGAGGAAGAAACTAAAGGAAGAGTTGATTTAAGTGATATTCCACAGAAAGAGCCGGATGGAAAGTTGTTTTGTGGCGGCTCATGTTTTAAATTACCAGATGGCACTACAACTGCCGCATACGCTATCACTACTCTAGAGAGTGTTGTAGAAAGTAAAAGAATTCCCTATAATTCAGCACAAGCCACGGAAATAATAGCATTGACCAGAGCCTGCGAGATTTCTGAAAATTTGAATGTGAATATATATGCTGATAGTCAGTATGCTTTTGGAGTGGTTCATAATTTTGGTCGACTCTGGGCTGAGAGAGGGTTTCTGACATCACATGGCGCCAGAATACAACATGGCCCTTTGATTGTACGATTGCTGTCTGCACTCACGTTTCCAAAGCGCCTAGCAATAGTGAAATGCACGGCACATAAAAAAGTAACATGCAAAGTAGGAGAGGTAAACGCGTTTGCAGACAGAATTGCGAAACAAACTGCCACTGATTTGAATACCAGAATGATGACGGTTCAGACAGAGGAAGTACCCTGTATGATAGAAGATGGAGTTGCCACTGTCAAAGAAATGCAGGCTGAGGCTACGGCCGATGAAATACAGAGGCGGGCAGAGGGATCTGCTGAGTTGGATCTGGAGGGTTGTTGGGTGGACAAGGGAACTAGAAACTGGATGTTGCCAAATTCGTATGTGACTGCAATGGTCACAATGGCCCACAGCCCTACGCACATCTGTGCGAAGAAAATAATACAGCACCTTTCTACAGTTTGGCAGAATGTAAACATAAAAAAGAATGCAGAGAGGTTGGTTCAGAACTGTATCACGTGTTTGCAACACAATGTAGGGAAGGGTACGGTGACTCCAACAGGCAGTTTTGGCCCGCCCTCCATGCCATTTGAGGTAATTCATTTTGATTTCATAGAGATGGAGAGGTGCCAAAACTTAAAATACGTCTTGGTGGTGATCTGTGCATTCAGTAAGCGGGTGGAGGCATATCCTTTGAAAGACTGCACAGCAATGAGTACGGCAAAAGTAATGTTGAAGGAGTACTTCTCCAGATTTGGCTTGCCCCGAGTCCTATGGTCTGATAATGGACCGCATTTTGTGGGTGCAGTGGTATTACAGATATGTGCTGGTCTCCAGATTGATAAGAGATTCCATAGTTCAAGGCATCCGAGTTGTGCCGGTCTTGTGGAGAGGCACACGGGATTCTTAAATCAAAGATTAGCAAAATTTGTGCGGGAAGCAAGTTGAGTTGGGTGGATGCATTACCAATAGCACTATTATGCATGCGTACGTCTGTACAGGCTAAAACGGTGCTCTCCCCGTATGAGATCGTAATGGGGAGGCCGGCAAATGTTTGGTGCGCACCTCAGCCAAAGCGACTAAGTGAGATAGAACATCCTGTGCTTAGTACTTATTGTGGCCTTTTAATGCAGAAATTGCGTTTGATTCATCAGCAGGTGCAGGAGGCATTACCAGTGAGATACACCGGTCCGGGGCACGCGCTGGAGCCAGGAGACTGGGTGCTGCTAAAGAACTTTGAAAGGAAGTCATCATTAGCACCAAGGTGGCGCGGGCCCCATCAAGTACTTTTGACAATGCAGACGGCAATACGGGTGGATGGAAGGAAGTCGTGGATCCATGTCACCCATGCCAAGAAGATTCCAACTGCACTGAAAGACTTGCCTGACACTGATGACCGGAAAGAGACAGTGGTCCCAGAAATGAAAGAAACTGTTGCCAGTGAGCAACCACCTAATCTGCCAAAATGGGAAGTGAAATTCGAAACAAAGACTGAGACGACTGCCAAAGAGGGGGAAGGGCAAAGAGTGCCCCAACGTTGCCCAGGAGAATCGACATTACTGCTGGCCAACACGAAATCTGCCTTGCAAATACCAGCAGAATCAGATTGTGTACCCCTTTGGCGCCCACCAGCACTTGCCAGCACACCAAAGAACGGATCTGCATCATTGGCACAGCGCTCACCAGCACCTGCAGTAGCGTCACAGGCTGACTTCAAGCCTGAATCTGGAAGTGCACTGGCACTGTTCACGGATCATACGATACCAGGAGCAAGGCGATACAACCTGCGACCTCGGAAGACAAAGTGATCCGCAGTTCTTTTTGGTGTTTATGTCAAACCTCTGGTTCAGCTCATGGACGGAGAAGGAACCTGAGGTGTAGAGGAGAGAAGCGTGAGAATTGTGTAAATCGGTCAATTCAAGACTCGTGGCTCCTCGGTGCAATCATAAAAAGTATATGTGTCCGGAAACAGAGCGGACAAGCTGGGCACACATGGTACTATGGCAAGTGAGATAACTGATTAACAATACATGTGTCCGGAACCAGAGCGGACGAGCTGGGCGCACATGATACTAAGGCGATAAGATAACTGATCGAAGGTCCTCTGAGCAGTATAAGAGGGGACAAGTGATCTCGCCTAAAAACGAATAATCGAATCCAGGCTAAAAAATAGACAGGCAGAACTGAACTGTGACAATTCCATTGAACTTATTAACATCAGAGCAAGCGTGACGAAGAGAGATATCCACAATGAGCTGTGATAAAAAAGGACGACGACGAGAAACATGCCGGGACCGGTTCCAGCCTCCTCCTGCACCACCACCGCTGAGAATGAGTCAATTATAAAGACTATAAGCTTAAGAAAAACGCATGGTAAAACAAATTGTATGCTGGTACTAACGATAATAATGTGCTTTATGAGCGTGGTAGCACCAATATCGACAGCCCTAATATTATGGTGGGTAGAAACAATACACACATTAGAAATGTTTTTACCAATAAGTAATATATCCACTACTGAAAGCCCGGTTCAGGTGATCACTTATACCCTACCCCCAATGGAAGAAAAACACAGGGAAGGTTTTGGAAATAACACCTTATTGCTGATAATGAACATGACACATGCAATTCTGAAGAAAACAAACTTCTGGGTATGTGCCCATTTACCACAGCATGCCGGGAAAGGAATAGGGTGGTATGTGCAGCCATTACCATTAAGTTCTGCATGTAGTGCATTGTTAGGTGCAATGTTCTATGGGAAATGGAATGTGAGTAATACGGGTCAATTAGACAGAACCAACATGAATGAGTTTGAGGAGATAATAATGAAGCCTGTGGGTTGTTCCATTTTCCATAAAGCACAAGTAATAGCCCCAGAGCCCTCAAGGAAAAATACATGAAAGATAACACGACAAAATAGACGAGATTGTCTAAAAAAGAAAGGCTCTTTTTCAGTCGGAACATATGCTGTATGTATGAATACAGTGGTACTAAAATGGGAAATAGAACGAGTATACATAGGTGATCCAGTTTATTTTATATGCGGAGAGAAAGCATACCCTTGGTTGCCCAGAAACTGGGGAGGTACATGTTACCTAGGGCTACTGTTCCCAGGAGTATTCCTCTTAGAAACAGCAGCCATGGCCAGATTATCCAGAACTAGAGTCAAAAGGACTTACAAAGGTGTTTTAATAGCAACTGATGTAGCAAAATCATTAATTCCATTCTTAGGGCAGATAGTGAACTCCTATAATATAAGGCAACTGTCCAGAATCCTAAAAAATACAATAAACACAACATCAGATATTACATGGACGCGGTAGCGTCCATGTAGTTATGGTTAAGTTGGTGTTTCCATAGGAAGAACATTTTTTGGGTGGCTTATAACTTCGCTCCCTCTGGACGAATCCTCACTAAACTTTGCAAAAATAGTATATGGCCGACTCTGAATTGGTTTGTAAAATTTGGTGAGGATTCGTCCAGGGGGGGGGGAAATTATAGGGGGTGTCCCAAAACTTGTGTTTTTTCCTATAGACATAATGGGAAAAAACTTTGCGCACGGCCACAGGCCAAACCGCTGGACGGATTTACACCAAATTTGCGGCAGGAGCAGGGGATTGGTCCCAAAAGCGTGCTTTTGCAAATTTGGTGTAAATCTGTCCAGTAGTTTTTTATAAAATGACCAAAACGTAAGGCAAAAAAATTAGTGATATCTGTGTCCGCTTCGCAGACGGACTTCCCTGTTCGCTCCACGGACAGCACCCCGAGTGGCCCATGGCCTTGCGTCATGTCTGCGGACATGCGACGTGTTCGCTGATTGGACGGTGAGGGGCGTGGAGCGCGTCAGATTTTCTGTGGCGCCCGCCATCTTGTATTCGCCGTCGACCGCGTACAGCGCGGTGAAACGTGGATAAAAAATTGTATTTAGTGCCGTGTGTTGGTGTGTAAGAGTGTTTGGGGAGGGTGGGGGAGTATGAGATAGGTTCAATGTTTTTTTTTTTTATGTGCTAGACGTTTTTGTTGCATTCGATTTGTCCGCGGAGAACACGGCTGTTCTGACATTTTGTAAATAAACTAAATGGTGGGGTGTTTAGAGGACGCTGTCCGTATTGTAATCTGTCTAGTTGAATGTGTTCTAAGAACACTCGCGGTGTCCCGAAATGGTTGCAATTACACAAAATGGGGGTGTTCTGAGAACGTTGTTTGTATTGTTCGTTGTCAGGTTGAAAGTGATTTAAGACCGCTCCTTTTGTCCGCTAATAGTACAATTTCCTATGGGCGTCAACCGACTTTTTGTCCACTAAGGAAACGATAAATCCGGCTGGTGTGCACCGACATTATGTGATAATCCTATGACTGGTGCTATTGACCTGGCTGACTTGCTTTTGCGACACTAAATCATATCTCCCGCCCCTAAGCCTGATATTATCAAAGCATTCATATTCCCCGCCTCTCTCCTTGACGTTACAGGGTGCGTCATCAAACGCGCCCAGTCCTCTGCAGTCCTAAGTGACTTTACACAGAACCCGGAAGACAACACATATTATGTCACAACACAGCGCGCCACAATTCGAATATGAAACAGTGATTTAAAAGCAAACATCAAGATTGTAAATTTTGTAAACGTACATTTATTTGACATCAAATGTTTAGAGAATATTCAGCAATTTGCATTTGTCTTTGTTGTCGATCCGCAAAAGTTCATGTTGAGGCACGCTATGTTCCTTTGCGGTATAGAGGGTGTTAGATCTGCTTACAACTCAGTGCGCCACAATTCGGAATATGAAACTGTGGTTTAAAAGTAAACAGCAGGATTGTACATTTGGTAAAGTACATTTATTTCACATGAAATGTTTAGTGAATATTCAGCGATTTGCTATTGTCTCTGCTGTCGATCAGCAAAAGTTTATTTTAAGCCACGCGTTGTTCCTTTGCGGTAGATAGGCTGTTGGTTTATGATAAAAGCAGTAAATGGTCGCTCTGATAATTGGAAGGTTGCTCCAACAACGAGCCATTAGACCACCCTATTGGTTGGTATGTTGTTTGTAGCCGCTAGTACTGCGTAAGGGCATATTGGTCCTTGGCGATTGTCCCATAAAATGGTGAGGGTCATGAAGTTGCATATTTGGATCTGCACCTGGCAGTTGAAGACCCCATCCGCTGGAGTCTGTAAATCGGGACATAGGCAAAATGGGGCCACATACCTGTTTTAAAAAACATAAATTAGTCCCACCAGCCGATCTTCATTAAAAATCATCATTTTATTTATTACGGCGTGAAACTATTTGCTATCGAAGATAGTGCAACGGAGTATGTTAATAATAAAATAATAATATTTTCCCATTCATATAGTGCTAAGAACTGTGAGGTATCTAAGCGGTGCTTATTATTAACCACGGTGTGTGGTGCTCATTTATCGACCACGGAAGGATGAAAGGCTGAGTTGGGCCTTGCCGGGATTCGAACTTGCGTTAGCAAGGTGTGCACGGATGTCAAAGCGAGCGTCGTACTCGCTGTGCCACTTGACAGGCTACAGTGAAGTGGCACAGCGAGTAGAGCGCTTGACAGCCTATAGACCAGTTAAATTATTTCTATTAACCCACCCTGTGTCATCTGCCTTTTTCAGAGCCCTCTAAACGACAGGGGTCAATTTGGCAGTGATAGTGCGCGGTAGAAAACATTATGCCACTTTCAACGAACAAGTTCAACTTGAGCGGTCTTTAATGCTACGCTATTGTAATTATATTTGGTATAAAATAATCTAAAGATTTACTTACAGTACAATTGCAATTTCCACTGTCTACGAGTAGTGCAGTCCCAAAATACGACTCCGTGTGTGTGCGAACGATCTTTCGCATAGTGATATAATATATAAAAGTGGTTTTGTTTCAGAAATTTCATCCTTATCTTCTCTTACGTTTTAGCAACACTCCTTCAAGAGAAGTCTTTCATCACAATCTCCGTCTGTCAAGGTCAAAACACAATACAACCTTATAGTCTGCTTCGTGAGCCTCTCCGGGGCCCGAGAAAAAAATGGAAGCAGCTGACCTTCACTGTGAACGAGCATAAATTCTTACTTTGCAACATTCTGTGTAAAGCCATCTGTGAGAAGTTGGTTTTTGCACGCCATGTTTGTATATTGTTTGCGTGATATTAAAAAAAGTTTGTTTAAGGGACGTTATGGTTCTAAGTACAGCCGAAAGACCCCTGAAAATCGCAAGTTATGGTAAGCTATGAAAAATAACTCACGCCACCACCGTGCACTGCTAAGACTAACACCAAGGACATCAAAGATGACATCGCAAATGTCATTGATGAAATCACTGATGACATCACATGTGTATGTACTTTTCATGGAATTTGTGCACTAGGGATTTTTATTATAATGTTGCGAAAAAAGTGTCAAGGATATTGCAATAAATATCATACAGTTATTAGTGCTTTGAACAATGCATTGATATAAATAGCATTGTATTATGGGTTTCTATCTAGTATACTGAGCTACTAATGGAGAAACATAGCATTGTGTGCAGAGTACAAGATGAAAGTATAATATTTGTAATGTTAATATGTTGAATAATGAAATGATAATTGTCCTGAAATGTTCGAAAATTCACAAAATGGGGGTGTTCTGAGGACGTCATTCGTATTGTATGATTGCTTAGCTGTATGCAATGAGGGAATGGCACAGAGAGTAAAGTGGACGCCGTCCGCGGACACCGCGGCTGTTCGTGGACAGGGCGTGCTACATCCGGGTTTTTCCAGGAAATCCAACATGGAAAGAAGACTGTACAGATCAGCCAATCAGATGTCGAGGTTGTGGATTTGTGTTGAAAGAGACTGTGTGTAGTGAAGATGGCAGAAGTGGAGAAAGTCAGGGTGTTGGTGCTCGGAGATATGTTTGTGCATGGTTTACAACAGTATGCTCAATGCAGGCATGTTGCAAAGAACTTTGATGTGAAAGGAGTGGAGGTGGTGTGGGGCACTGTGCCTGATTGCAATGTACAGGGAATTGTACAAGTTTGTGAGGACATGGCCACGATGAACAGTCCGCATGTGGTAGTTTTGCACTATGGTGCTTTCCATTTGGGCAATGTCAGTGCCCTTACTTTGTTGGCTGATTTGGAACGCTTGGTTCAAGCCGTAAGGAAGATCCTTCCAAATGCGAAAGTAATTTTTTCTGGATTACTACCTAGGGCAATATGGGACAATAGTTCCGTTTTTGTACTCAGTAAAACATTGCTAGGTGTGTCATCAACCGAGGCATGTGTGCCTTCATGCTTAGAGCTGGTATGTTCTTCTGTAATAATGAGAATATTGATGCCAGTAATGCTGTTAATTTTAAAGAAGATGGCATTTCTTTATCTTTTATGGGAAATGCCTTTCTATTTTGGAATGTAAGGGTTGCTTTGGAGAAGGTTATGTGAAGATTTTAGGAGTAAAGTAAGAAAAAAAAACAATAAAAAAAATACAAAATAACAGGTGTCTGTCAAGCATCTGTAACAAAACAAAAAAAACGGCTCTTTTCAGAGCCAACTTCAAAGGGGAAATGGGGCACACTATTTAAATTTACATTCACCACGCTCATATTTTCGATATGTCCGCGGACATGGCGGTAGTCCGCAGACATGAAAATCACTACGAGGGGGTTAGTATGTTCTATGTTACATGTATATGAAGTCAGGGATATTATGGTTAAGTTGTGCTACTAAAAACCTATGAAATTCAGTGAAAAAACTTTGTTAAAGGGACGTTATGGTTAAGTTGTGCTACTAAAAACCTATGAAATTCAGTAAAAAAACTTTGTTAAAGGGACGTTATGGTTAAGTTGCGCTACTAAAAACCTATGAAATTCAGTGAAAAAACTTTGTTAAAGGGACGTTATGGTTCAAAGTAAAACCGAAAAACCCCAGAAATTCGGCAGTTATGGTAACATAAGCAACCATAACTCGCGCCACCGTTCACTGCTAACACTAACACCCAGGACATCAAAGATGACATCACAAATGTCATTGATGACATCACTGATGACATCACAAGGCTGGCTCTCCCTTTTATCCTTTACTGACATATCGAAGCCACATAGTTTTCTTCAGTAACATTCAGGAAGTAAAAATTGAAAAGGTACTATATTTGTAGACTTAGGGTCAAGTCACATCATATGAAACATATACATAGCGGAAGACACAGGCTTGAAAGAGAGCAATCCTTTCTGTGCATGAAGATAATCATTAGGGTTATCAGCACTTTCTCATAGTTTTATTTTTATTACTCTACCTTCCCTGTATATGCTCATATTTGTGTACATTATACTCACTCTCCTTTCCTTTGGGTGCAGTCACATCATGTGATACACATACATATGGTAAGTAGCAGCTTTGAAACAGAGCAATAGTTTCTCTGCATAAAGACAATCAGTTAGGTTAGGAACTCTTTCTGCTACTATTTCTGCTTTTTTGTTTACTTCACTGTCCCTGTATATACTCATATTTGTATGTGTTGTTTTCTCTTTGTGTTTCGTCTGTAATAATTATGTATTAAGTGGGTATTATTATCTACTTATTACATGTTTCACAGTACGCAAAACTCTAATAAGAAAGCAGTTATCATTTCAGTATTCAACATGGCAAGATTACGAATATGGCACCTTCATCATGTATGCTGCACACACTGCCTATGTTTCTGCATGAGTAGCTTAGTATACTGGATAGAACTTCATAATAGAATGCTATTTATATCAATGCATTGCTTAATGCACTAATTAGCTCATGATATTTATCCCAATGATCCTTGCCACTTTTTGGTCAGCATTATAAGAATCCCTTGTAGAGAGTTTTTATGAAAAGTAAATGCACATGTGATGTCATCAGTGATGTCACCAATGACATTTGTGATGTCATCTTTGATATCCTGGGTGTTAGTGTTAGCAGTGCACGGTGGCGCGAGTTATGGTTGCTTATGTTACCATAACTGCCGAATTTCAGGGGTTTTTCAGTTTTACTTTGAGCCATAACGTCCCTTTAACAAAGTTTTTTCACTGAAGTTCATAGGTTTTTAGTAGCGCAACTTAACCATAACGTCCCTTTAACAAAGTTTTTTTACTGAATATTATTTAACATGACGTTGGAAGAAAGAGGAATCAGGTTAATGACGCTGAAAAATAGAATAGCTCTCGATGTGATCCTGGTAGATCGTGGGGGAATTTGCAAAATAGTGGGATCAGCATGTTGCGTTTATGTCGATGATTATTCCCCCACGATCTTTGAAGCAATAAAGAAAATGCACGTTCAAAGCTCTGAACTCCCTACTGGAGAAGGGAGCTGGGGAATAGAATCTTGGTTTTGGGGAATACTACGATCTTGGGGATGGAAGTTGATCTCAATATTAGTAGTGGTGTTTGGAATATTCCTAACGTGCTGTTGTTGTATACACTGTTTACCCATAATTTGCGCTGAGGTAACTGAGGGATGTACGGAAGGATGTATGCATATGATAACAAAGAAAAAACAACCTCATGATCGAACTGAACCAGACCCAGATGAGACGAGAGCAGTAAAAGAGTTGATGGCAATAGATATTGATGAGGACAATGATGTCCACGATAGCATGCGAGACTCAGACATAAGTACTTCAGATTCATCATCACTAGAGGAGGTTTCAATAAATAGATGAGACGTTTGGCATACAGCCAAAGGAGGGTTTGTCAGTCTAGAAATACGGATACCTCCTGGGAAGCCCTGCCTCTGTTCCCTTCCTTCTGAGTGTCTGTTGGGTGGAAACACTATATATGTCTCTGTTCCCTTCCCCCCTGACGAGCTGTTGGGTGGAAATACCATATGCGGCTCTTGGGCTGCCTCCTATCAGACTGACTGGACCATTCCCAGGGGCTGTGTGTTCTGGGTACACCCGAGGGATGGGACCTATGTGAACGGAGTCTGAAGTGAACTCACATTCTGGGTTACGGGTGTCTGGTTTCTGTGTGTGACACAATGACAGGCAGCCCTGACTAAAACTGACATGAATGCAATGTAGTGTGCTGAAAGGCTGGGAATGTGCCCCAATCCACATTCTTTCTTATGGGTGTCTGAGTGGAATGAATGTCCTGAATGCCTGATAGACTGTTTGGCTGCCAGCCTACATGAATGCCCTTCTGCGGGATTGGCTGACTGAGCCAGGCTCAGTCAGAGTGAAAGGGGAACAGATGAGGATTTCTGAGGACCTCTCACTTACCAGTTTGTTTAGAAGCTGAAGTCGCAGCTGAAGCAAGAAGAAGCTGTTCCTTGTAGACCAGCTGGAGGAGAGGTCTGCTGCATTTTCTTCATGTAATCCGAAAGCTGTCATGTTCTTTGAAGGATTGATCCAGAGAGGACCTGCAAAGGAGACCTCCCCCCAAGCTATGAGGGACCATTGTGCAAACTGCTACTCTTCATAAGAAGTACCCTGGAAGCCAGTCCTGTGTGCATGCCGTCTAAAGAAGATGTCTTTGTGAGTCCTGAAGAGGAGTGCTCAGACATCTTGAGTCAACAAAGTCCATTGCTGTCATCTAGAGTCCAGAGGTGCTTTTTGTGACCGCTGGAAGCTGTTGCTGTCTAACCCCCAGAAGAGGGGGTACCCTAGCATAGTGCTGCTGGGCACCCGCAGCTGCAAAAGTTCCAAATTGCCTAAGAACATTTCAAGGGACATCATTGCCATCATCACTGACCACTTTTCCCCGCCAGAGAGAGTTCAGAGACGCTGGGTGCGGAGGAAGGTCCATCGGTGGGTTTCCCTCCACCAGAAGCTAATGAAGATGTCCCGAGGGTGCACACTTTTTGAGGTTCTGTGGTCGAACCCTGGTCAACAGAAGCCATCCAGAGGTCTGTGCTGCAGCACCAAAGAACTGAAAGACGGAAAACAGCGAAATTCCAAAACCCAACACCAAAAGTGACCTATGCACCCATCACCAGCCAGAAGTATCGAAGGGCCCCAGGGGTCTTACTCTCAATGGCCAAGCCTTTGAGAAGCCCACAGAAAGTTTAATCTTCACAGGATTTATACAGTCGGAGAAATCATTGGGCAAAGGAGAGCACTGCAAACAGTAAAGCTTCTGCAATTCAGAAAGATGTTGGTTCCATTTCTCTCATGGACTCAGCATTCAAGGGGCTCCTTCTTCCAAGGGGCGTCCATCCTCGGTGGGAATCATTGAGTGAAATCGAGAAACTCTGCCATTTTGTCTGCCAAGGCACCAAAGGTACTGTGACGAGGAAGAGCATCGTCCGGCCTCAGGAGTTGTCCAAGGGTCCCAGATTTGTCTTAGATCATGTTCTCCTGTGGCCTTTTAAGAACTTTAGGGTGGTAGAACATTTTAAAGAAAACAGAAGGTTATTGAACATTATTGGACTGGGGTGTAAAAGACAAGATATTCCCTAACTTTTCCATTACAGGTTGCCCAGTTGGGGGGGTGGGATCTTCACACAAAATTGTATTTTTAGTCTACAGAAAGCATTCTGCCACTATTCACAACTAACCTGCCTTTCTTCCCTATTCTATGCTGATACACTTCACTTAAGAATTCACATGCCTATTTAAAACTGTGTGCAGTTAGTACAGATATTCCCCTCCAGTGTTTACCATTAGTTTTATTTATTTTATTTTATTTTAATGTGATACAGTTCTTTAAACAAAAACTTTACACATAAATCAAAAAAAAAATTCTTATTACAATAATGTAAAACAACAACTTAGAATTTCTCATCCAATTATAGAATGTGAAATTAAAAGAAAGAGGAAATGTATTTAAAATATTTAAAATATTCACTTGCATTTCATTATTGCAAATTTCATGGGTAACAAGCACCTTTAAGTTTTCATATAACTTCGTAAGGCAACTCATTTCCTTCTGTTATTTACCGGGAGGTTGGCTAATCCACCTGTTTCAAATTTCAAGTTTTAAGTTTCAAGTTTTCCCTTAGCCATATACCATACTCTATATAGAGCCAAATGTAGACTAGGATTCAAAGTATTGATACATACATTCCAGAAGTCTTTAGATTTAATATTGTCAAGATTATGTACATATCTGCTGTAGTGTTTTATATAGATTAAGCTTAGTCTAGGACATAATGTGAGGACATGTCTCGCAGTTTCAAGTGAGGTTTTGTTCTTACATATCCTACAGAAACGCTCAATTTTGGGGATGGCCCGTTGTGGGCCCAACACCGTTAGAGTAGGGAGGTGGTTGATACGTAGAAGTAACAGAAAACGTCTCAAATTATTCGAAGGGCAAAGGTTTAGATATCTTTGTGCCCTACTAAAAGTGTTTAATACATGAGATGTGAACCCATAACTGTGAAGACTCGCAAGATGTCTGACATTATTCTGCCAATCCCAGATTTTAAGAAGTTCCGCCATTTGGGCCTTCAGATGTTCATAATTATCTCCCCAGTTAGGGGTCCATGCAATCATCTCGAATAAGACAGTCATTTCTCTCACAAAATAGTCCTGCTTATTCCCAACAATGTCTTCTTTTACCGTCCTCAGGAGAGGATTAATCAGGGTGACCTGCACCTTGATGTAAATTTCTGCTCTTTTCTTTAAGACCAGAGCTTTTAGGGAGGGTAAGCCGAGCTCTAATCTTAGAATTGCCATTGGTATTCCCTGTGGCAAACCCAGCAGCTTTCGCCAAAAACGACCCTCCAGTACCTGAAGCCAATCCAGATCTAAGTGGACTAAAGCTTCCAACCCATAGGTTACCATAGGAATTAGGCACTGGATGTAGAGTTGGCGAGCTGCCCACACAGAGTATCCACTTTTATTGCGCGAGAACTGACATATCATGGAGGTTAATTGTGCTGCTTTTATTTTACGGGCTTGAACACAGGAATGGAAATTTCCCTTACAATCAAATTCAACTCCCAGGTATTTATAACAGTTGGTATATTGAATTTCCTGTCCTCTTATTATCATTCTGAGGCGGTTCACTTTGCCATGACTATACAGGATCAATTCAGTTTTCGTTTGGTTGATTGTGAGTTCGTTCTCCTCCGCATATTCCCAGAGCCGCTTAGCCGAGCGTAAAATGCCACTGAATGTGTGGTCAAAAATGACCACATCATCCGCATAGGCCAGGACTAAGCAGTGCTGAGCACCAACTTTAGGAGGGCAATTACTCACAATTCCCAAGCACTCGGGGATATCTGAGACGAACAAATTATATAATATGGGCGCAGTGACACATCCCTGTTTCACTCCTCTAGTTTGCTCTACCACCCTAGTAATAGATCCACTTCCGTCCAGCCTCAACTGTACAGAAGTGTTATGATGTAATAGTTGTAGGTAATAGAGCAATCCTTCAGGGCATGCCAGACCCCTAAGCTTCCTCCATAGTTTCTCTCTATTCACCGTGTCAAACGCAGCCTTAAAATCTACATATAGGGCATACAGAGGCGGGTTATTAGGGGATAAGGCTTTATCTCTGAGGCTATTCATAATATAAAGATTCTGGACAGTAGAATAACCGACTCTGAATCCATTTTGAAAGCGGTCCAGAATCCCTTCCTTCTCTGTCCAGATCTGTAATTTCTGCAATAATAAGGAGGCAAATAATTTGCCAGAACAGTCTAACATGGAGAGCAGACGATAATTACCTGGATCAGACCTGTTACCTTTTTTAAATACCGGCACTAAGATTGCTTTTTGCCATGTCTCTGGAATTATCCCGTCCTTTAGGACTTTTTCAAAAAGAATTTTCAGAAAATTAGCCCAGAAGACTGGATTCCTCTTCATAAGAAGATTGGAAAGACCGTTTGGGCCCGAGGCTCGAGAGGCCTTAAGTTTGGTAATCTTGTCTATCAGATCTTCCAGATGAACAGGGAACAACTCAGGGACATGGCAGGTAGTAGCACATATTGCAGGATAAGCTACCGTCGTTCCATTGCGTGTCTCCAGGAAGTTAACCCATTCCTCGGCATCAATTGGGTTAGTCTGGGGGGTTGCCCTGTTCCCCCTAGCTTCTCCCAGAAGTGCCCAGATGTTCCGGGTGTTTCTTGAACAGATAGTTCTCACAGTTTTTTGCCAATTAGCGATTTTTTCCAGTATTTTAACCATGACCTATATCTGTTTTTTACCTCTCTAACCTTGGTATGTATATCCATGATAGGATATGTGTTAGTTCTAATTCTACGTATACCCCTTCTCAGGGTCCGTTTGGCATCCCGAATTGTCTTGTCATAGACCTCAGTCGCGCCCCGTTCTTTAATGACAAATAATGATTTTTTTGTTACATATTTAGCTGTAAAATTATAAATCCATCCTTCTAAGTCTTCAGCTGTACAATTGACAAACTTAGTATAGTAATCATTATTCCACTCACCACAATCATGACAAGCTTTAAATATATTTTCCTCAGACCATATTAATTGCGAACAGGCATGGTTGACCAGCAAGCTTCCTACCGCTATTCTTGGGGGAAAATCAAAGGCACAATCCAAACTTAGACTTAAGCCTCTGTGATCACTCCAATCATTATCTATTATTACCATGTCATTGACTAAGGATGCCACCTCAGGACTGATGAAACAGTAATCTAAGGTGCGACAAGCAACACCTGCTCTCCAGGTGAAATGTCCCGGTCGGTCACTCATAGTTCGACCGTTCAGGCATTCCAATTCCCAACTTTTCATAAAACACAACCACTTCTCCCCTTCAGCATCGCTGAGATCTTGAGACATAAGGGGGTGCGGGTGTAAACGCTTATTATTAGTCGTACCTCCATCCCTTTTCATAGAGCAATTAAAATCCCCAGCAAGGATAATGAAACTATTTTGACATTCATTGGTCCACTCGATAAAGAGATCATGCAGTTTATCTTGTATTTGATCGCTCTTTGATGCATCGTAGGGGTTATATATGTTGACCAACAAAAGTTTAGTCCAGTTATTCTTATAGGGAATAACCACCTTCACCGCATTGATGTTATCCTCCGAATCGGTAGCTATTTCTCTGGATGTTATAGATTTCCTTACCCCTATCATCAGTCCCCCAAAAGGTCTCCCCATCGGCCCTTTTTTGGCATAGGTCTGGTACAGTTTATACCCATCTATTATGATTGGTTCAATTAACCAAGTTTCCTGCAACATAAAGAAAGAATAATCCATAATAAAAGATAATGACCCATTAGTTACAGTAAAGTGCTTAAAACCCCTGGTATTCCAAGATAGTAAGGAGCAAGTTCAGGGTCTATTTATTGCCAATGGCAAAGCTTCCGCAAGCCACTTGAGAGTGTTCTGAATGTCGCACATTTGCACTTGATTTCCAGTGAGGGAAGGCAACTTAGTTTTATTATCAATTTTAATAGACTTGGGATCATCTTTGATCAGGGGATCAGCATCGTCAGGGTTCACATCTACTCCTAGTCCTACCTGCGCTAAGTTGACTCTGTGTTTCCGAATCAGCTGAGCCGAGGCCAGGACCGTGCAATGCAATGCTGTCACGTTAGGATTAGTGGTGCATAAAGGCTCCACAAAGGAAAAATCCTCAGATCTGATGACTCTTAATTGGGGTATTAAGTGGAGTTTCTCGAGCATGGCTGCACGAGCTAGCCATTTATCACGACATTGCTGATTTAGGTTCTTCACAATGCAGATCTTGTTTTCTTCTCTGTTCTCTTCCCTCACCGGTATCTGAATATCCCTTTCAGTGTCCGTACTTTCAAATGAACTGTTAGAATTGTTCCTTTGAGGAGTAGAAAATTGATTAACTGCAGAATGATTGTCTGTAAGAATGGAGTCTTGGCTCGCATTACTCACGGCTGAGATTTCTTTAGCTTTCTCCTCTAATATCCAGCTAGTGAGTGTACCCCGGCCTTTATTTCGATTGTTCTTTCTTTTGAGTGCCCTTTTTTTTGCCTTTTTCGATTTCTGCTGGGGAATTGCTGTGTCAGGGAGTGGGGAGGCCGTCTCTACAGGGACATTTCTTAGGGCTGCTCTTTTTGCCATTCTGCGCTGTTTCTTAGTCAGATGTATAGTTTCTTCGCCTGTGGGTTGTTTAGCCTCCTCAGCATTAGGTAGCCCAGCCGGCATCTCGGGCTCCTTTGCCTCTGCAAGCGCTCCTTCGTATTCTACATCCGGAGGGGGAAGATTCAGCTGTAGAACTGTGTTCACATGTATTCTCCCACATAATTTAAGGAGAATTTTTAGCGCAAATTGGAGGGAAACTAAGGAGGCCTGTATCTCGGTAATGGCTACCGAGTTAAGCTGGGAAAGCTCATTAGATTGGTCAGCCTTGGTTTGCCCCTGCTCGTCTAAATCAATCAAAAGGTTTGGTGATTCAGATAATCGACCAGAACACATAGTTCTCGGAGAGGAACTCGCGGGTTGCAAAACTTGTGCCTCCACTGTAATACGTGTAGCTTTCTTGGCTGTCCCCATCACAGTGGTCCCCTGTTCTTCAGAATTAGGTGGAGGAGCCATAGATTTCTGTATGGACAGGCATAAGTCTAATAATGAATTGTTATCGATGTCGTCAAAGATCGTAGTATTCAATGGTCGGTTTCCATTATATGCTGCCGGTAACCTCTCCTCAGTTTGATCGTCAATACATGCAGGAAGGATTTTTTTGAATAGCTCCGGAATGGTGGCTCCCCCGTTTACTGGAAATTTCAGGCTCTCGCCCCCAGTATCGTTACTAGTAGGCATATGAAGATGGTTTGTCCTACCTTTTCTCAGATTATAGGACGCTTTCGCCCCACGTGTTTTAGGAGGCATATCGACTTAATTTAAAGTCTTAATAGAGAGATTAAAGATATATAACCAAGGGAGAAAGGGTGTTTCACACAGAACAAGTTACTCAATAGTCAATTACGAGGAGTGGTAGAACAAAATACCTATATTGTTGGATTATCAAAATCACTTATGGGTTCAAAGGAGATTATATTCTCCCGCAGTCTCCCATATACTATACATGTGAAATAGAGCGCGGCTTATAGTACCTGTGGGTGGCAAATATCCTCGCCGAGCTGATCAAGCATGTAATACGAACTCCAGATAGCACAGCTGAATATGGCGCCCCAGCGCCAAACAGCCGCACAACAGCCAATAGGCTTGTCTCCAGCCGGGCTTAACGCCACAAGGGTGTCTTCAGGTGGCTCAAATAGAGTTCCAAAGTCACGTGATTGAGCACGGGAGCAACACAGATCCTGCCTCCTCCTGGAAGCACGTGACCAGTGGCAGGAGCGCGACTCGCTCGCAGTGCCACTCAGAAATAAATTGCTTGTGCAGCTTGTACCCAGTTCAAAAGAGCAAAAAAATAAAACACACGTTCTTTCAGGTCGGAACACAAAGTTTTATTTTGTGTGACTTTATTGTGCATTTAGTTAGATAACCTTAAGCACATCATAAAAACTTCTGCTCTCTCACTTGATTGGTTAGTGGAATATAGAACATGTAGTTACCTATCGGTGTACCTTTTTGATATTGGTTATTTCACAACTAATGATTACTATTAGATATATCCTTCTACAAATGATACATTTTAATCTACTGTGCCATTGGTTGGCACTCTACTACACTAGTCGATAAGGAGAACGCAACTTGATTGGTCGCTGTTTGCTCATCTGACCTTAAGCATAGTTTATATAGTGCCAAGGTATGTGATGGGGAAGGAGAGGTGAGCATAGCGCTATGGTCCAGTTTAAAGAAGTTACTCCCTTTTCGTTCCCAGGCTTGAGGACTTATCTAGCAATATATTTGTGGCCTTGGCATGTCGTATTTGTGTCTGGATGTGCTAACGAAGTGGTAGGTGCACTATTTAATTGGGCCTGGAATAAATTACATTTGTTTTGATTATGTGGTGGAGGACCACTGTTCAGAGCTCAATTTCATCTATTTAATGGATTTTCTGCTGTCTTAACATGTGTGGGCTTGGCTTCAGCAGCCACTTGGGGTACTGTGTATTCATTCATTATAGGATCAATTGGCAAGGTAGCTACTTGCACGTGGCATTCAAGGATATGTCTAATTCTCACTGCTACAAACAGCAACTAATTAACCTTGATAATGACATGCTGTCTACCCTGGGAAACGTTATCTGGTGTGGTTTCACCTTATTAGCAGAACTCCTCACCGCACCCCGACCTTGGTGCTTGGACTATTGTCTGAGCATTGTGAGCCTGGAACTTTGCGTTAAGTAATTTTATGTCGGTATTTCAGAATTGAGGCCTTGCAGGGTTTGGGCTAAGTAATGGTGGTAATTCTGCTTGTTCTCCGCTATGTGAGTGTTCTTCGTGTCTTGCATACCGTCATTCATTATCCCCTGCCTGTGTATGCTGCAACCTCTTCCTACCTGCCCATTTCTATACTACTTGTAAAACCCTGTCTGGGTATTCTGAAACCTTTCCTTGCTTCTGTGAATGCAAACTACTTCTCACGCTACTTGTGTCTCACATCCAATTCTACTCTTCATGGTGGCTGTGTGACCATTGGTGTTTTGCTGATAATTTCTCATCTTGTACCTTTGCTCATGCTCAGGAACAGGTGGGGGCATGGCCAGACCTGGTGCAACTCTCATTTCCATTATCACACTGGCAATGCCTGACAGCTCAGGGGGGCCTTCCAGTCCGACTCCCCCCATCAGAACTGAGGACCAAAGACCCTCAGATTGGGTTTAGATAAAATGGCCAGATAGACCTTGGTGCCAGCCCCATTTGTGCCCTCAATACAACAGATCTGCGTGGCTATCAAGGTGTGCGCTGCATCCTGTGCACGGAATTCCCCGCAGATTGTAGGGCTCCCTTAGTCCAACTACCCACCCTGGCGCAGCTACCATTCACACAGTTTCTTTGGATAAAATTTGGCACGACGTAGCTGTTGACAGATTGTGGCTTCACTTTTGTCATGCAGGACCTCAATGTGGCTTTGCTGCCTTGGCCGATGGACTGTCAGTACCTTAGTTCTTGGAAACGTATCACACTTTTCTATGCTGGTCCATTGTGCATTAGTCCAGCGCCGAGGACAATGCAGTAGGGCATTCAGGGATGCAGGTAATAATGTAGCTTGTGGGTCACGTAGAAGAAGACCTAGGGTATTACTGTGCCGCAGGCTGACAGGCACCTTAGTCGCGCCGCCCTTCTTTGTTGTATCACTATGGGGCACAATGTTAGCGGCAGCTCTGACCAACAGGGCAGGCCAGTCTGAGAGCCAAAAGAGCACCAACAGCAGCCAGGCAGCCCAGTTTGCCATGGCTGGAGGTGGTGACAGAACCTAAGAGGCTCCAACAGGAGATCAGCACAGCACCAGGGATCTACCGTGGGCCAACGCAGTGCCAAGCAAGAAAGCCACACCAACTCCCTCAGCCAAGCTGGATGCCAGTAGCCAAAAGCAGGAGAGCACGGCACACAAAGCCACACCAGCGAAAGCATGTGAGCCGGTCCGCCGAGCACCGCCAAGCACCTCTAAATTACTTGTTACCAGATACTTTTCCGTGTCCAACAAATGCAGTGAGAGAAACAAGCAGTCATTTTCTCCTCGGTGAAAGCCTCACACCCAAAATAAAAGCGTGTCCAAATTATATATGAGGCATTTTGCTGCTAAGGTGAGTATTGTGACAAATGAAAACCAAGACCACTGCACATTGTGTATTCTCAAAATAGTTGCATGTGTGCATCATTATCACTGACATTTGTTAAATATAAAAACATATGTCAATCTTTGTTATCAAAATGCTCTTTGATTTTATGCAAGGCAGCCAGTAACTAGTATGGCATTTGCCCCCATTCCATTTCCCATTGGAGATTTTTTTACAGAATGAAAAAGATGGACTCACTTATTGAACTGAGAGTATATGTTATTTATAATCAGCAATGTATTACGAGACAAAGAAATGCCTGTGCTGTCTGTCTGGCAGAGCAGGCTTTGGTTGGGCCAAGCCTTTCTAACAGGGTAGAATGGCTGGCATTACACCCACCGGGAGAGGCTTGCCAATCGGAGCGAGTGCCCAGACATTTCGCCAAACTAGTGCATGAAAAAGCTCTAGGCATGTTGCAAGTATTGAAAACATAGTGGCACGAATGCTGTTTGGCCATAAGAAATGGCAGTGCCCTGCCCTTCATTGCCTCCACTGGCTGGCTCTACCTGATGGAATTAAGTTGCTCTGAATTACAGAGACTGGGCGCTAAGTATAATTCTAGGCTGTTCATAAAATATACTCCTCCAGAGAGTTTTACTCCAGTGTTGAAAAAGGATCCCCACCTCCAATATGCAGACTGAAAAGAATAGGTAAGAAGAGAATTGGCAATCTACAGTTCTGAACTATAGAACTCACGCCTGCTGGACGCATTGCTTGAACCCAGACACCGTACGTTCAAGACCGTCCTAAAACGTGTTTGTGTTAGAGGAGAAACCGCGTGATCATCCGGCTTCCTTATCGCACGTATCATTTTGGTGCGTTGCCTTTCGTTGTTCTTTTCAACACTTTGCAGGTTGTTGGCTCCTATAATATATTTACCTTCCCCCACCTCATCAGTATTGTCAAGTGTCTTCTATATGGGTAAACATCGTTTTAGCAAGATGTCTGGCTGTCCCCAACTCCTGTCACATATAATTAATATGCAGTGTGTTTGTTATTCTCTAAAGGCTATGACACATGTTCGGAATACATATCATATGGTGGTAATACATAATTCTGTGGAAGATATTTATTTGGGAATTTCCTGAGTATACAGTGCACACAGAAGTGCTCGGTGTACACGTGTTTCCACTAATGCATAATTAAGGAGACTTAATAACTGTTTGCCCATCACCAGTCTAGGGAATCTATAATTAAGCTATTTTTCAGCACAAAAAAATATGTGTATGCTCACACAGAGATTGATTAAAGAAAGCAAATATGCATTTGTAATAAACAACTTTAGCACATGCGTTTGTGCTGTTTTTTTCAAGGAGCACAGGTGGCCTTCATGCCATAGAGGACGCGCGAATAATGAATGATATGGAGATTAATCTACGCTAACTGCTGACTGGGCAAAATTCCTGAGAGCGACAAATTACAGCAATGATTAATATCCATCAATGAACACGGTAGAGGTGGTCTTGCAAGAAGTAGAGTCACCCAGAAAACCCAGCAAGTCGAGCACTTAACTTCATATAATCTCAATGGTGTTATTTAAATAGCACTTCTATCGAAAGGGGCTTGCAATTTTTGTATGTGAGTGAAAAAACAGGAACGAGCGTAAAGAGTGATGTTTTTCTGTGCCCAAACTGTGTGCCCACTTGCAATTGCTCTGACAGGAAGCATATTCAGGATTTACCGACTGATTACTCTCTGGGGATTGCTGGGTTTAGCCACAAAAAGGACAGAAGGATGTGACACCGGCTTGGACTAGAGCCAGGGGTCTGCAACCTTTGGCTCTCAGGCTGTTTTGGACTACAACTCCCATCAGCCCTAGCCAGCATATTCAATGGAAAGGGGTCATGGGAAGTGTAGGCCAAAACATCTGGAGAGCCACAGGTTGCAGATCCCTGGTAGACCTTCACTTTATTGAATTCTTCTTAGGGAGTATACAAAAAGGAACTGCCCATTCCACATCCTGACTCCTCCCCTTCCTCCTGTTCCTCCCGCTTCCGGGCCTCCGGCTCGGTGCCTCGTCAAGTCACAGAGGCTCAAAACAGGAATTTGTCAGTGTGGGCATTTTCTCTCTGATAAATTGACTATAGTTTCTCCATTTGGATAGCCCAGTTTGTGGTATTCCATGTTTTTGATTGCAATTATGTGTCCGCCTGCTCATCAGAAGCACTGTAGGTCCATTTTCCAGACAGTTGGCGAATGGGAGAGATTCCAGAAGCGTATTGCCAGGGCTCGTAAAAACGTAGTGCTGCCTTTGTTCTTTCCTGAAGTAACATGTCATTTGCAAAGAACTAACGAGGAACACCAACTGCCCTGGCATTTCACACATGTGTACCTCCAAGCTCAATGCGGTCTCTCCAGTGTATGATTGTATGGAATAGTGTGGCTGATATTTTTATAAAGTTAAGGGACCACCATTAACTTTGATTTATTATTTTGAATACAGCAGTATAATCAGATCAAGCACAGCCTGTTTGTTGTCCCAGACGTTGAGATTGTTGTGGTAGGAAGTTTTGGATTAGAGTGTGTAAAACATATTACATTGCTCACAAGTGGTTTGATGGTTTGGCCTATATGGTGAAACATTTGACATGGCAACACAATGGCACAAACAAAGCTGGTGGTACATTTTATATTTTTGACGATGTTGTCAGTTTTGCAACTGTTGTGATAGGCAGCGGTCAAGTCCTAAAAGAAAAAGCGGGTGGACTCAATAACATACCAGTTGAACGTAGTGTCACTAGAAATGATCATATCAAGCTGCCCTCTAAAACAAGTGGGGGAACTACTGAGAAAAGTAGGGTGAATCCATCACCCATGTGTTCCCTCGACTAAAGCCCTGGTGCTAGGTGAATGAGTGTTTTGATGTAGCAAGGTTACATGATGAACAATTCAGACATCTGAAACTGGCATATATTGGCAGAGCCAGCATGAAAATGTCTTCCTATGTTATCATTGCTGCACAGCCTCATAGATGATGCAGCAGGATTTTTTTTCCTTTTATTGTGATTTTGGTTTTCAACAATAAAACCTTACACAAGAAAATTCAATTCAGAAACAACAATACAATCTTACACAAGAGGATTAAATCCAAAACACATTCATAAATAAAAAGCATTGTGTACAATTAAAACGTAAAAAGTAATAGAACAAAACATGCAGCTAATAAGAACATTCCCACAAAACATTTTAAATGCATTAAAAATAGCTATGTGTTGCTTGGTTGATAATGATGGGCCTCACCCGCTACAGGTACTAGTTACACTGATATGTTGGAGTCATTTTAGAATGCCTGGCTATCTTTAAGAAACTACTATTCAAAAGACTCATGTGTTCACACTGTTCACTTGCACTACCGATTACCACATTACCACACCTGCTGGTAATCCACATATGCAGCAGTTCACTTCTAAGACATTTTGTCTGAACTGGAGGTCCGCCCAGCCCTTTAAGACGAGGTAGCAATACCCTGGAGATGAATTGGGAGGCAGAAGATACTCAAACATCAATAATCGAAACAACTCAGGTAGTTGGCAAAAAGGAGAACTGTTTTAATATCAATTATCTGTACACCAGACATCAACGTATGTCTCAGCGCATGGTTTCTCAATGCATCTTAAAAAAAAAAAGCTTGCTTCATTGATGACGTCAACCTATGTATCTCCAAACGTCATCCTACGTGGCAAACTACGAAAAGCTATTGAAGAAAGTGATAGGACTGGAGGGAACATCTAAGTATACGATCCATACTAGTCTAAGAGAATAATAGGCTCCTTAACATCAGGTGGGGCAACTAAGCCCTCCCCCAAAACAGGTCACTATGAACGTCACAAAATACACAACGTCCCATTGGTCACACAATCTATAGGACCCTTAATCACGTGGCCCCCTACAATTGGTTGGCACTCTAACCTCCATCAGTACTTTTCCACCTATGCTAGCAGCACGCAGGCTAGACTTCCAGGTGCTGGTGGGTTGGTCTTGACCATAGCTTCCCACCAATTAGCATATCATTTATCATCACCTCAGTGGTCTGCTGTCAATTAAAGCTTTGAACTTGTCCTTTGGAGTGTTCTTTGCTCTGGAGAATTCAGGGGAGTGAAGGCACGCTCAGCCTCCATGCGTCGGTGTGGTCGTCATGTTTGTCCAACTTCATCCTTCCACGTGACTGAAGACCACAAAATTGAGCTTTAGTGTATTTAAAATACTATTTTCTAATAAACCTCTAACGTCTTCCTTGTTTTTGTCCATGCCTTCTGAACAGGAGTTTCGTTCTTTCACACGATTTGTATCCAATGTCTGTTCATCCCAGTCTGATACAACCTTGGCTTCTTGGGGCTCATCCAGCCTCCCCTTTCTGAGTTTCACTCCTGTTAATTCAATTTCTTTTATAACTGCGACACACTGGAAAGGCCTTCCTTTTCCAGCACTGCTATAATGCATAGTGGAAACATCCATTCTTTACTTACTCCTATATATATATATACGTTGGCGCATGCCGCAATCTATTCACTATAAAGCTAGCCTCAAGAATACTTTGTCTGCTTGCGTTTCCTTGCATGTGTACAAGTATAAAATGACTTGCTATCTTCATCGTCTCTGTAGCATAGGTTTCTTCATCTTGAGCCCAAGATGTCACTTATCTTTGATACTTTCTTGATGCCTTATAGAATATCAGCATTATCTTGTCTCTGCATCTCTTCTATGTATGCCAGTCGTGCTTCATGTGTGACAACACCATTCTTGTCTTTCATTCATTTGCCCTGTTTCTTCTGGGATTTCATTCAAATGGCCATCATGCTGTCGTGTATGCAGGTATGGCTTTCTCAATGGGAACCTTGCTTCCAGGATTCTCCTTAGTATCTGTATTTTCAATGGTGCTGAACATGTCTCACACTCTGGTTCCCAACATATAGGCAATGTGGGCGAGGTGGTTGAGGTGGGGGTACATGGCTCCTTCTCTACACTTCCCCTTCTCGGGAGATTCATCAACCACTCTCCCATCATCCTTCATGTCTAGACAACCTCTTCTGAAGAAATGCTTCTTTGGGATTCATATCTTTATGACTCCTTTCAGGCATCCAGCTGATTTTACATGCTCATCCTTGTTCCAAGTCATGTGCATGCACTGTCCACCTGGGCTTCAATAGAACACTTTTCCCACAAACGTCTTATGTTTATTTGGATACAGGAACTCCGTTCCCTCAGGTGCATGGGTACTGGCCTTCACAAAGTCTCTGATTTCTTCACCTGTCAGATCTCTGGCCTTCCATCCTGATTCAACATCGATCATGATTTTCATCCCTATGTCTTTCTTTGCTGTCTTCTTGCATTGTGATATTATTATCCTAATCACACACAATCCAAGCAATACTATCACAATCAGGGCTCCGAGGAACTTGAACAGTTTTGCCATCCACTGTGTAACCCAAGAAAAGATTGATCCAACCAGCTATCATCAGCAATGTCTTCTACTTCATCCATAATCTGGACGTGTAGCTTCGTCAGCATCTCTACGGCCTCTGTCAAGGAACTTGGGGTTGGTCCCCCTAGGTTACCTGAGGGCAACCAGGCGTGGACTCCCTGCTCACTGTGCTTAGAGATGCTCAGCTTCACCTCACTGATGATGCCCAACAAGGCTGAAACACGTGTATGGGGTTGCTGTTGGTACTCTTGTTCAGAGAGGAATTGACATAGCATTTTGGTGCTGGACTACCCATGTGGGCGGGACAAAGACTGATATGCAAATGGTATTTCCCATCTGTGACAGGTACAGTGAGCAAAAAGCAGATGGCTGTGAACTCTCAATGGGGTTAACAACCACTGAACAGGTTATCATGCCTTGTTCTTCTGAGAGAGGGGCGCCTGCTACCTTTGTTGAATTCTTTGAAGGAACTTGGGGTTGGTCACCCTAGGTTACCTGGGGGCAACCAGACATGGACTCCCTGCTCATTGTGCTTAGAGAGGCTCATCTTCACCTCACTGATGATGCCCAACAAGGCTGAAACACATGTATGGGGTTGCTGTTGGTACTCTTGTTCAGAGAGGAATTTCCATAGCATTTCGGTGCTGGACTGCCCATGTGGGCGGGACAAAGACTGATATGCAAATGAATATTTCCCATCTGTGAAAGGTACAGTGAGCAAAAAGCAGATGGCTGCAAACTCTCAATGTGGTTAACAACCACTGAACAGGTTATTATGCCTTGCTCTTCCGAGAGAGGGGCGCCTGCTACCTTTGTTGAATCCTCTGTCAAGGTGCCATTCTCGTCATCATGAGAAGGTATGAACGTGCAACATGATTCCCAGATTTTTGCACAAACACCTCCATCCATAGTTGTGATCATGTCCAGGACGTATCTATTCTGAAGAGTCATTGGTCATATGGCTCTCCTCTGTTCCCTGATAGCATTGAATCCCTTTATGGTAGTGTTGATTGTCTGCAGCAATTCCCATCTGGTAATCTGCAGCCATTTGGTATTTGCTCCAACCTGGACCCTGGCATGAAGATCATCGTGAATATCGATGAAGTCTGGCTGAACAGTCTGTGTTCATATGGGATGGAGACAAAAGCTTCTATTGACTTGGCTGAGAAATAGTTCTTCCCCTTCATTCGATTAATCAGCTCCACAGATCTCTTCTTCCTCAGGTGAGCCTCTGCTTTCGGGTACCTGACAAGGCTTAAGTCACTTTTAGGACTCGCCAACACTGGAACAGGGACATTCACTAGTGAGCATCATGCTCCCCAATCTTTGGGTAACTTCATATACGCTCTGGATCCACAAGCCCAGTAGTGATCCAGGATTACTGCTGTTCCAATGTTCATTCCTTGGGCCTCAAAGATTCAACCACAGTTCTGGTTCTCTCCAACTTTTCTTCTGCCATTCTTCTGAAGCACAGCTTTGCACACTCCAAAGGCACTGTCTGCAAGGGCCCTCCTCTATCTTCGACCCAGGTCAGTAGTTTAGTGAGTTTTGACCATAAAGGCTTACACAGCATTTGTGCATTCTCAATAGTTAAATGGTAGTGACCCATTATTAAACAGTCTCTGCAGATCACCACAACTTCTTCCCAACCATCTGGTGATAACACTGATCCTCAAATCTGGTTCTGGCCTCTGTTCCATCTACAAATATCTTCTACAGATTTTCCTGGACTTTTCAGTCTTCTGTTTACTTCCCATCTGATTGCAGCTCCTTTCACTCCAGGTTTTTCGTATTTGATCACATGATTCTTAGTATGACCTCTTAGCCTAGTCTTTGTATCTTGGACATAGTCGTCTTCATCTGGATCTGTCCATTCAGGCTGTTCGACCTATGAACTGGCCTCTTGTGCGACAGAATACTAGGTGTGATATGCAGTGTGCAGTCAGGACATCTATTTCAATAGCTATGAAGATCTTGGACTTCCCCATGCTATAAGGCAGGAATGCACAAACAAACAATTCCTCGTTTGAGGTCCTCCTTCCCACTTTCTTCATATGCTGATACCATATGTTATTCCCCAAGTGTGGTGTACTGTCCAGGTAATCATTGAACTCATGATCATCCTTCCTAGCACTTCTCTTAGGTCTCATTATTTTTTGTGAGCTTCTATAATCATCTCATGAAGTATGTCAGCATAATTCCTTCTCACTGGACCAATCATAGAAACATTTGTCAGTGTGCTGGGTGTTTTTACACGTGCTACCTGTGTAGGCTTTCTCCTAGACAATCTCTTTCTTTGTCTTTCCTTTCGAACCTGTTTCTGGTGTTCAAGGACAATCTCTATAGCACCCTTTTCTAAGGAAAGATGTCTGGTGATATTTGTCTTGGACCCAGACACTCCTACATGGATTACTTGAGTAGGGATAATCGCATAAGGTCACGGCTGCCTTATAGTTGCCACATCTGTACCCTCCTTCTGCATTGGAAGATACACAGGGATCCTTTCTTATTATGGATCCAAATATTATGCCGTACATACTGTAAGTGAGAGCAGTATCACTATGAACAACATGCATGTGTAAATCACGTACAAGTAAGCCCATTTTTGAAACAAAGTACTTTAACCAGTAGACTTTTGGATCTCCTCTTTTGAAAGTCTCATTCAGTTCTCAGTGTTCTCTCAGAATACAGATTGCCTTGTGTTATTATGTCTCATAGTATCTCATTAAGTGCTGCATTATTCCTTGGGTCTCTCAAGAAGGTGTGAATATCAGTTTGTCTTCCAACAAGATGCAGGCATTCCTCAATCAGGTAGAAGAACACTAAGCCGACAAGTCTATGCGCATTATCATCTGATGGGGCATTTGTGTTTTTCCTACTGTACTCAGGAAGCTGAAGAACTTGCTCTATTGTAGCTGCGAGCAATCCCCTCAGGATTGGACCAGATTTAGGATCTTGCAGGAACAGATGAACGCTCGTAGTTATCCCCACAAGTGCAGGGTATGCGCGCAGTATAAACATAAAAACTGTAAGAACGATCCGTGAAATGTTGTCATTGGGCACCACCATGGGCACCTCCGAAAAGAAATTCATTGAGAAAGGAATCAAGGAATTGTTCCTTCTTCCATTCATCAAAAAGGAACTCCAAATCTGGCATGTTTTCCTTCTCGATCAAGACTTAAACATGTCTCAGTGCAATGTCAATAAACTCCTGTGGCTCAAGAACAAAGAGCTTCCCTTAACTCCTTTTTTAGTAGCTGAAAAAGAGTGTCCCGAAACAAGCCACCGTCCAATATACTTCTTTATCTGTTTATTCAACAGCTTTTGCTTCTTCATCATGGATCTAGTCTGCACGTGCTGTAGTTCTTCCCCGATGCTTGCTTCCGATGGGGGTGGGGTTTGAAGGGGGTTCTCCAGCATAGATTTTCACATCTCCAAGAAATATCCAAGCGTGTCTGCTGATGGTGTCAGGTCTTTCACGATGAATGGCCCGTTAAAACGTGGTTCGTGCCATCTCCTCGTAAAGTTGCGGATCAAGATCTGATCAACAGGAAAAAGTTTGGGAAGACTTAGTTCTTCACATCCGGTTGCTGTAGCAACTCCTTCTGTGTTCTGTGCCCCAGACCCCTTTCGCTTGAGCTGGTCTGAAATGACAGAGATACTTTAGTCATACACGTTAAGTAATCACGTAACTCCTTTCCTAACAATTCTGCTGTTTTCTGGGCATCACTTCTAGTTCTAGAAAGAGGTGTGAGGGGTGTCCTCTTCCACCTCCCTGTCACTATTTTATGGGGGGTAAGATGGTAAGATGGTGGTCAGAACCTGGCTGATTTCTCAACGCATAAAATGCCAGTGGTAGGCAATGCAACCATCCTTTCTTAAAGGTAAGCTTCAATTTGGCTATTCTTTTTTTAAGCAGGCCATTGAGTCTCTCGCAGAATCCGTTTGCTTGCAGTTGATAAGCCGATAAATATTTGTGCTTTATACTAAGCAACAAGCTTATCTGTTCAAAGACATATTTAACAAAATGAGGGCCATTATCTGATCTTAACTCTTCACATATTCCCCATCTAGGAAACACTTCTCATACTAAAAATGTTGCTGCAGAGGAGGAATCTGGGTGTGTACATGGACCAGCCTCAATCCACCTTGAAAAGGGACATACCACTCCAATCATATATGTATCCATTGCATACTTGCAGCATGTCAACATAGTTGAGGTGCAAATGCTGAAAGGGAGCATTAGGTCTCTGAATGACTCCCTTAACTGTGTGCAGTTTGTGCCCAGCGGTAAACCTTTGACATATGATGCACTTTATTACATAAAATGCAACATGTTCTACTGAATTCTGAACAAACCAATCCTCTGCAGTAGTTGCAGCGGGGCTCGCTCTAGTGATGTGCGCAGGGTAGTGTAGCTGTTCTTAGGCCACCCTTAATAAGGCTACAGGCATCACTGGTTTACCAGTGCTGTCTTGTCGCCAAAATGCTTCGGAAGGGTTCAAAGAACACCCCCTCTGTGTCCACAGGTCTTTCTCATCCTGAGGCGCTTCCCCTTGAACTTCTACTAGCTGTGTCCTAGACAAACTACTATAACAATCAGACACACTCATCACCACCATGCTCTCATTCACATTAGGTGGATCAAACTTCATAATGTTTTCTGAACATGCAACACGTTTTGCTTCCTCGTCTGCTGCTTGATTTCCATGTGAGATAAAATCTGCCCTCTTACTATGTGCTATGTGCTAATGACTGCAATGGCTACTGGGAGTTGTAGTGCTTTAATGAGTATGTCCAATAAGGCTGCATGCTGTACTGCCATCTGCTCGGAGGTAGCCCCTCCTTTTCCAACATGCTAGCCCTGCATGCACTGTTGACGTCACATAGGCAGAGTCACTGTACACTGTTACCTCCTGGTCTGCATGATTCTCGAGCATGACAATCGGCAACATTAATTCTGCAGCCTGTGCCGAAAAGTGAGACAGTAGTCGTGCACTTATCAATACTTTAATCTTTCCATTGGCCTTGTGCATTACCACAGCGGCACATATATATCTTTGTCCATCATTTTGCTTGATTCTAGAAGAACCCTCAATAAAGAGAATCTCCCCAGCTGCCTGCGCATTTTCCTTCACCCTTGGGAGTTCATCATAGAATTCCTCATAGTTCGAGCAGTCATGTGCATGCTCGTCCTCTGCCAGTGGTTCTGCTACAAACATGGCAGGATTCACTATTCTGCATCAAACTATTTTAATTGCTGAATTTGATATTACCACCTCATAGACAGAAGCCCTTTGAGATGTCAACGTGCCTTTAGGTTTTTCCAAAATGGCAAACAATGCATGTTCAACAAATAACGTCATGGGACAACACATTACTATGCTGGCAGTCTTCTCAATGGTGAAAGCAGCGACAGCCAAAGATTGTTCACATGGAAAATGACCCCTCATTACTGGGTCTAGAATCCCACTGTAACATGCAAGGGGCTTGTACCCCAACGTGGTTCTCTGTGTGAGTATAGCTGTCATAACAGTGCCATTCAGGTGCAAAAAAATTCCACAGCATAATTGGGAATCGCTAAAACTGGAGCTGTGGAAATTGAATTTTTCAATTTATCAAACCCTTCTTCCATTTCTTAAGTCCAGACAATTTTTTCCTGAGTTGTCTGTGCTTTTTTCAGAGATTGCAACAAGGGCCTTATGTATGAACTGTAATCAAAGTCCCATGCTCTCACATAATTACATAGTCCCAAAAATCTTTGCACGTGCTTTATTGTGGGTGGCTTTGATGTTTTCAAAATAGCCTTAGCCCTCTCGGGAGTAACTTTCTTTCCCTCATGCGAAATTAGCTGGCCGATGAATAATACTTCCTCTTGACAATAATGCAATTTGTCTTTGTCTACTTTATATCCTTTGTCTGCAAGAACAATCATTAGCTAAACTGAATTGTGTCTGCACTCTTCCTCTGAGATGCTACAGACCAATTTCTCATCTCCATACTGCAACACAACACTATCCAAATTAATATTGCTTAAGTCCATCTGCAGGACTCTATTGAAAATCGATGGAGACTCACAATACCCCTGGGGCAGGCAAGTACTTTTCAGACGAGTTTGTCTAAATGTAAACGACATCAGATCCTGTGAGTCTTTATGCAATGGGATTGAGAAAAACGCATTTTTCAAGTCAATCACAGTGAAATATCATGCCTCAACAGGGATACTACATAAGATTGTCGCAGGGTTAGGAACTCGAGGGAACTAGGCCTGTACAATCAGATTAATTGGCCGCATATCTTGGATTAAATGCCCTGACTCCCCTTTACTTTTTTCACAGGATAAACCGCAGTATTACCTGGTGACTCTAACATCACTAAGATATCCTATTCCATCATGGCGGATATCATCTTAAAAATACCTTCATCTGCTCGAGGTAAAATTGCTCCTGGTTTCAATTTAATTTTTATTTCCCCAGCCCCCTTCAATAGCCCTACGTCATAGTGGCCTGTTGTCCATAATGAAACTGGCACTTTCGCCATGTCTTCATCAAAATACTTTGGGCGCTTTTGTTCTTACATCATTCTCTGAGGTACCTCACGTTTGATTGCTCGTACCCAATAAGTAATACTCATCTCAAATACTACCTCATCATCTGACAGTGGTCTCTAAACATATCCTCATCAGTGACGTCAGTTAATCTGTAACCTTCCCCAATGGCAATCACTGTGCACCATTGTCTGCCATCATGATCATTTCCATCAAGCAATGCCATTTCTCCTCGCGTTATGGCTGCTTGTAATTCGAAAGGAAAGATTTGTCCTTTCTCTTCATCCATAGGTATCTTTGGTCTAAATAAAAACTCATCCGGTGTTCTCATAGTTCTACCCACTAGACCTGGCAGCCACGTTAACAAAATGTGTACCTCATAGTAAAGAACGTCTCGTTCTAACGGTACTCCTCGTACTTGTCCTGAGAATGCCATAATAAATTCACTCACATTTAAATAATGTATTCCTGGTGTTGAACACATTATCCCTTCATCAGTGAACAAAATCATCATGTCCAATTTGGTCATTAAATCTTAACCTAATATATTGACAGGTCCCTGCCTTGAATATAATAATGGCACAGGCATGTCACACTCTCCTATAGAGACTGGTAATTCTTCAGTAAAAGGAACTCTACTTGTAGCTCCTGTGAAACCTTGAGTATTCATGGCATTGCCAGACATTGTAAATTTCCCTGCTCGTATACATGGGTGTGTTGACCCTGTGTCTACTAACAAAGAAAAAGATTTGCCTCCTATATTGACATCAACACTTGGTTCCTATTTAGGATTAGGCATCACAGATAGTATCAAACACATCAAGTCTCCCAGTGAGCGGTCCTATTGTGGATACATTCTCATCCCTGTAACTTTTAAAGTATTCCCTCCATCGACAGTGACACCCCCTATTCTAAGAGTCATTAACTGTCCCGTGCTTGTGCCTTGCTGTATTTGTATGGGTGAATGTTGTGACTGCCCTTGTGGTGGATTCATTGTTACCTGCTGTGTTTGTAAGTCTTGCTGCATTCTCGGCGTTTGTGTTTGCTGCACTGTCTGATTTTGAGCAAACCTATCTCCATTCTGTTGCGAATATGCAGACGGTTTGTAATCCCCCTCTCGAGAATTGCCCATTTTGCACAAATCTTTGACTTCTACACATGCGAGCAAAGTGCCCTAACATACCACATGTCCAACATATAGGAGGTCTTCTAATTTGCCCCATCTGGTTGCCTTGACTATCATTCTGTGTGTTTTGAAACCCACCTTGGTTACTCTGGAAATGTCCCTGATTATTCTGAAAGCCTCTGCCTTGAAAGCCTCCCCTACCCCTTTGTATGAAACCATTATTACTTTGATCGAACTACCTTTGGTTATTCACCTGTGGCATGCCTGCTGCTTGCTGTGAACCTAATCATTCTCCGCTAGTCAACATAGCTGCCTTCAATGGCGTACTTTGATAGTTTTTTCTGCACTAACTTTGCCTCTTCACCTTTCCTAACATCGTCTTTCTTTCGATTCTTCTCTTGCAACAGTCTGCAATAATGCGAGATGGTCAGCTGTATTTCTGACGACGACTTTGCTTCCATGCCCACCAATTTCTTGAGCTGCTTCTGTACTGACTCTGGCTGCCTTTGGCACAATATATGGTAAAATACAGGTATTGATTTCCCCAAGCCTCGCGTGTCTCCAAAGCCCATTGCTCTTGGAAATTGTGAATGTAAACAAGGGGATCATCCTTTACCTGCATCTTTTTCGCCATTATAGCTCCCATATCTGACATGTCGGGATGCAGTACTCTAAGGGCTTTCCAGACAGCCCCCCTAAAATTATTGAATGGTGCTCCATCATGAGCAGTGTTCAACGTGGTAACACTTGAGCATCCTGCTCTCCACCAAATGTCATCAGCTCTCTCCCCAAGGATAGCGATGAGGAGACCTTTAATGTCCCCTATAGCAGACGTGTTTCCCCTGTAATCTTCTCTAACTCATGTATCCATTTCCCAGCACCAGATGTTAAACTGTGGAGTTTACACCTTAAATTATACCTAGTCATCTGTGACCAAGGTAACTACTGTGGCCTCTCTCCTCCTTTCACTTACAAGGGAAACTGTGCAATCTCAAACTCACACTCGTCCCCCATCGTCTGTCTGTTCATAACAGGGACAATGGTTCTGCAACACCTTCTTCTTGGCAGTGACCTTAACCTGCTCACATAAGGTGGCGAGTCAACCCTCTCACCATGGGTTTGCCCTCTAGGGGGACCTAACCGCATCAGGGATTCTGGCACCCAAGATTTGGGTAGGTCTTGATCTGACCATCTTACTTCCTTGTCTATTGAAAAACAGCCTTCAGGAGCACATGTGTTACCTCCCTCCTCCCCACGGAAGATTTCTCTGTCCTCGTCCGACATTTCTTGTCCCCAACTTGTAGGACTTCTCTCCTCTTCATCTCTATTCAGAGTTGGTCTATCTAGAGACAACTCTTTAGGCTCAGAACTACATGAGGCTCCCTCTTTATCATAAAACTGCGTACTCTCGAGTCAATCGTTTTTAACCTTCCCTTTGATTTTTTTATTAGTCCTCATATCATGAGAGACTTTATCGATTGTGTCCCCAATCCTTCTAGAGTCAAACTCATCCTCTAGACTTACTCTAGACGGACCTGGTATGGGCTCATGTGTCGGGAAGAACTCTTCTATAGCCTCCAATGCCACTACTGGACTTGGTTTCATTAATTCTTTTTCTTCACCCTCAAAATCACATGCTCTCTGACTCCTCTTTCGTTCTACTTCATCATCAAACTCTCTCTGCTTCCTTGCTTCCTCTCTTACCATGTCTTCCTCTTTTCTTTTCATATCTCTCCTCTCATTTGCCCTTCGTATCTCTTCGTCTCTTCGTCTCTGTATTCTTTTATCCCTTAATTTCTGTTCCTCCTCTTCCTCTTTCTTTCTAGCTTTCCTCACTCTTCAATTGCCCTCTGTGTTATTGTGATATTTTCTTTGCTCCTCTGCTCTTTCCTGCTTTTTCAGTTGCCCATCTTGATACAACTGTTCTCGTCTTTGTCTATCCTTCCTTTTTGCCCCATCTTCTTTCTCTATCATTTTTGTTCTGTTCGTCTTGATACTCTTACCATTGAGCTCTTAGCATCTCGATGCTCTTACCATTGAGTTTGAGCAAAATCTGACCACCCATCCATTCGTTCTGTATAAGTGCTTATCTTTTTCTCCTTTCCATCTCTTTATTTCTCGTCCTATATCTAGGATGTACTTGGTCGATCACTTCTCTCTTTATAGCGTCTCTACTATTCCCTTGCGATTTTAGAGATCACACCTCTTTCAGGTATTTTCTCTGTACCCTCATCACTGCTTTGCGCAGGCGACTCATATGCTGGATTGCTGTACCCTGTTGCTGCCTTAAGCTCTCTTAATGGGTACAACCCATCATCTTTCTTACTATCGCCGTTTACTTCAGGCATGGTGGTGGGAGCAGAAAGCTCCTCACCTCCCTCTTTGCATATATTCAATATCCAATCTTCAGGAGGTGGTTCTTCCCTTTCTTCCTGGTACATCTTCCAGACCTCCAAGCTCACTAATCATTTATCTAACTTTTTTCCTGTGTATGCTGCACGCAAATATGTCATCATATGCTGCAAAAGTGCCTTCGATAGTGATCCCCCTTGTGGCCATGGAATGAACATCTTATCTGTCGTGCCTTTAACCCATTCTGCACTGTACTGCTTAAGTTTGGGTGCGTGCTTTGGCAGCTGTTTGCAGAGGTGAGTAAGTGGAGTAATATCCTCCTTGTTGACTTGTCACACTTGACTGTCAATACTCATCTTTACTCTTTGCAAATTTAAAAAATAAGTTTCAGAAAAACAAAACAATATGAGTGTGCACCAATCACCGCAGGCTCCAAACCCTCTATATCAGGTTTTTTACTTCAATCTATTTTTTCACTAAACACAATCAATTCAGTTCCAACAAATAAATAATTAATTCTTAAATCTCGTGTTTTCTCTTTCACGTTTCTCAATTTCTCTATTGTTTCTTTACCATGTATAATCACATAAAAAAGACAAACCACAATTAAACAAACCAACATTCTCGACCAGTCACATATATCTCAGTCTATATACTCAAGACTTATCCTTTCTTGCCCATAAAAATATCCTGATTGGGATGTGAACCATTCTCTTTGGATTGTCTTTAAACAAATCTGTAGTCTATGTCACCCGTAATAGGGTTCTATATATGGTTCCTTCTGTTGTGTCTTTACGATGCAGGAAACTGGGCATACTCTTATCGTGGCTCCTTTCCTCACGATTTCACTTAATTGCTTGGCCTCTCCTCAAGTCAATTACTTAATACCTTGATGCTCATCGTCTTGAGTTGCTTTACCCCAACCTCCCTCTGTTATTCGTTTTCCCTTATCACATTCTCCACTCACTGCCCATTCACAATTTTGCCACTTCACTGAGTTTTACTCATTATTTGCTTTTTCGACTTCCGAATCTCAGGATCGACGTCTGTTTATCAGCCGCTTCAACCTTCAGTTCTTTCAGCTTCCTGTAGACGTCGGAAGGGGTATTTTGCCTGAAAACAAGGGACCCGTCTGACCTAACGCTTGCAAGCCTGATATTTACAAAACTGGTTCCGCTTTCTACATGGAGCTTCACGTCCTTTCAGCTAAATGGAAGAGGACGCACAATATTTCCGAGACCCCAAACCCTACTATCTGGATGGATTTTTAACCTTCATCTCTGCTACCAGGTGTACTGGGGGTCCGCCCAGCCCTTTAAGACGAGGTAGAAATACCCTGGAAGTGAATGGGAATGCAGAAGTTACTCAAACATCAATAATCGAAACGACTCAGGTAGTTGGCAAAAAGGATAACTGTTTTAATATCAATTATCTAAAACGGGGAGCACAATGGACATCAACGGACATCTCAGCGCATGGTTTCTCAATCCATTTTAAGAAAATCTTACTTTTATAATAAAAATGTGTCATTGATGACGTCAACCTACGTATCGACTAACGTCATCCTACGTGGCAAACTACAAAAACCTATTGAAAAAATTGATAGGACTGGGGGAACATCTAAGTATACAATCCATACTAGTCTAAGAGAATAATAGGCTCCTTAACATCAGGTGGGGCAACTAAGCCCTCCCCCAAAACAGGTCACTATGAACATTACTAAATACACAATGTCCTATTAGTTACACAAATGATAGGACCCTTAATCACGCGGCCCCCTATAATTGGTTGGCACTCTAACCTCCGTCAGTACTTTTCCACCTACGTTAGCTGCACACAGGCTAGACTTCCAGGTGCTGGTGGGTTGGTCTTGACCATAGCTTCCCACCAATTAGCATATCATTTATCATCACCTCAGTGGTCTGCTATCAATTAAGGCCTTGAACATGTCCTTGGGGGTGTTGTTCTTTGCTCTGGAGAATTCAGGGGACTGAAGGCATGCTCAGCCTCCATGCGTAGCTGTGGTTGTCATGTTTGTCCAACTTCATCCTTCCATGTGACTGAAGACCACAAAATGTAGCTTTAGTGTATTAAAAATATTATTTTATAATCGACCTCTGTCGTCTTCCTTGTTTTTTTCATGCCTTCTGAATAGGAGTTTTGTTCTTTCACACGATTTGTATCCAATGTCTGTTCATCCCTGTCTGATATGACCTTGGCTTCTTGGGGCTCATCCAGCCTCGCCTTTCTGAGTTTCACTCCTGTTAATTCAATTTCTTTTATAACTGCGACACACTGGAAAGGCCTTCCTTTATTGTCCAGCACTACTATAATATGTAGTTGAAACATCCATTCTTTACTCACTCCTAAATTTTTATACGTCGATGCATTTTGCACTCTATTCACTATAAAGCTAGCCTCAAGAATACTTTGTCTGCTTGCGTTTCCTTGCATATGAACATGTATAAAATGACTTAATATCTTCATCATCTCTGTAGCATAAGTTTCTTCATCTTGAGCCCAAGATGTCACTTATATTTGATACTTCGTTGATGCCTTATAGAATATGTGCATTCTCTTGTCTCTGCATCTCTTATATGTACGTCAGTCTTGCTTCATGTGTGACATCACCATTCTTGTCTTTCATTCATTTGCCCTGTTTCTTCTGGGATGTCATTCAAATGGCCATCATACTGTCTCACATGCAGTTATGGCTTTTTCAATGGGAACCTTGCTTCCAGGATTCTCCTTGGTATCTGTATTTTCAATGGTGCTGCACGTGTCTCACAATCTGGTTCCCAATTTATAGACAATATGGGTGAGATGGTTGAGGTGGGGTTACTTGGCTCCTTCTATACAGGTCCTTTCCGCACTTTCAGTATTTCTCCGGTGGGAAGTACATTAAATATAAATCTTAACAATTGGTCTCTTAAAAAAGCATTCAGAAATTTGGACAAATAACTTGGTAAAGATCATATATGGCTGTACAGTTTATAATGATAGTGTTTAGCAATTGTTTTACACCAATCATGCAAATAAAATATGTTCTTTACCCATGAGGGTTTGCGATTAATAAATCTACCAAGACTGAAATACTGACTAAAATTGCCTCACTCTTAGCTTTAAAAACATCTAACAACCCACCATTAGAAATTAAAAATCTTTTGCTAAAATCACAGAATAACACATTTTCAGCGGGAACCAAGTTTAAGATTCTCCATTGTAACCACACGTATAGTGATCGTAGTCCCAGTTTAAAACACAAAATATCAATTGGTACATAATTTGGAAGATTCAGTCTCTTTTTCCAAAATGTGCTCTCTAGTTTTGCAATCATTAAATTCAGATATTAAATTATTGACTTTTAGTCCATACAAAATAGTATGCATAACTTTAGCAGTATAAAATTTGATCAACTGATCAATCGAGAACCAACAAAATAGTTGGAGTATCCAACACTGTAACGCTTACCTGGACTCCTTGGGAGCGTAATACCTTCCCAGCCTGTGGACCTGATAGCTTGGAGCCTTTAGGATTCTTTTTCTGTTTGAACAAACAAATGACAACAATAGAAATGCTATTACATCTATTACCTGAGATAATACTACATGAGATGTGTATTCCTTAAAATCACTCCCTTCTAACTCTAGGGCTGAATTCCCTTCTCACCTATTTTTTATTATTGTGGAACTCTCCATCCTGCTTTTCTACAGGGGAGAGTTGAGATGGAGAAACAATTGTAACTTGGGTTGCTGATGAACTCTATAGCTTCTTGCCTTGAAATGTCTATTAAGAATGAGTCTTTGGGTAAGTAAGCAGGTGAAGATACTGTAATCTTTAAGGGCGTGAATTTATTCCTATGTTGGAGAGACCTCTCTTTCTAATTACTTTTGTTCTTTTTCTCTTTTTTGCAGCTTTTAGGAATTCGGGAAAATAATTATGGCTGCAGAGTTACTCAGGATGAGAAAACATTTTAAAATGTACATTTGCAGCCTTCAATGTGGAGCGTGGTAACAACTGTGAGGTTAAAACCTTAAGAACCTTCAGGTACGTAAATGCTTATAAAACGTCTTCTCTGTTAAACTGTTAAGTTCGTTTTTTAATTAAATACCTTTTGTGTTGTCTGCAGGTTTTCGGAAAGCTAAGGAAAAAACCTTCGGAAGATGCGGTGGCTGCAGAAGAAGCTTCTGACTGAAGATGCTGCGACTGCAAGCGAATAAATGTTCTTAACTGAAGATAACAGCGTCAGAGATAGCTTCTGTCGGGTAAGTTTCTTCTGTGAACTATGGTACTCTGTAGCTTATTGTAAAACTAATGTCTCTATTATCTAATTTTTTTACAGGTTCTGTGAGGATTCAAAAGATTGGGCCCCTGGTTTGGAGCCTATTCTATCCAGGAGGGTTAACTAGAAAACAAAAAAATACAATTGAATAGGTCCAAGGACACTATGCTCAAACAAAACTCCCAAAGCTTGTCAACCTCTGCATGTATAAAGAAGGAATCACTCTTCGATACTGTATTGGTGAGACAAATCTCATTTTTTTATATCTAGAGTTGTGTAAATCAAAATATAGATGGACACTTTAAGAAATATGACATCAAATGGTATTTAACCAGAAATACAGACAGAAATATTTACAACACACAGCACCAAACATTTTTTGGGACAACAGCCAAATTGTGTGTGTACAACAAAGTCAACCTCTATTGTGGTTTGCCACAAAATTCACATATAACAGTGTACAAATTTAAATCGACATTGTAAGATCACATAGAAATGTTAGAAACACAAAATCGTTTTCCTTATGTTAACAGCATCAATGTGCTGCAATTGAGGTGACCACGCCAAGCAAACTCTCACTTTCGCTTGCCAATAAGGGCTCAAGGTTATAGTCCAATAAGGCCTCTGTCTATGCACGCCCCTTGTTAATTAACTCTACTCCATGCTTGGTGCCCAATATGGAAAACCTTCAGAGTAAAACAGTACCGCTCTCCAGTGTGCACCCCAATGCAATGTGCATTAAAATCACCAGCGATCAATATTTCCCCCTTGGGGCATTTGCTCCGCCATTTATGCATGATTTTTTGTGCAAGTAGATCTCTGGTACAACAAGCATCTCAAGGGTCATATAAATCGATCAGTAAAGTATGATCATTTTTCCCAGGAAGGTTATTGAATACCAAACTAATGCAATTTAGGTTTCTATATCCAGGTTCCAGCTAATCGCATCAAGGTGGCATCTAACATCTATACAAAGAACCCTTTAGGCCGTCCTTTTTCCAACTTTATAGCTACCTGCATAAATATTTTATAGCCATTTTAGGAGTGTTCGAGACAAGCCACGTCTTCTGGAGTAAGAAAACGTCAGCTGCAAATAATGCTTCTTTGACTTGTTCACTTGAGGTAGAATACCTAAACCCATGTGTGTTCCAGGAGAGCAGCTGCCATGGTCTCAAATCATCAGAATGTCAATAATGATGGCCCTCTAACACTGGGACCCAGTTCGCCATCGCCTGTGTTTGTGATCTGACATTGTTATCAAAGATATTCTTAGTTTGTTTATTATGTGCAGACATCTTCCACATGGAGTTTAACAGCCTTTTACCCCCAAGAGTATACCAAGATGTGGTGAATCGGTCTTCGGCTCTGGTTAATTGCAGTATTTGAATAGTGAAGAAGATTGTTAACATTTTAGGAGCTTTTCCACTGCTACCAAAGATTCAAAAGTCACAACCACCCAATTGCCGCCCAATTACTTTGGCTATGTTATGCCGGCAGTGCCACACGTTCTATATCTTGGGAGGATATGATCCTTAAGTCCTGCACTTTCTAAATATTTGCATCAGAATGCCCCTGTTTAAGAATGTCCTAGATTCCGTGGGAGAAACCACCTCAATGCGTTTTCTTCTAGAGCCATAATTGGTATGCGCAAGCATAAACCCATTGTCCTCCAGTGCGAGAAAAATCGGATAAAGGGGGCGTTGTAGATCAGTGTCACATGCAGTCGCAGTCAGGCAAGTTAAAGATACACCCTGGCTAATGCAGGTCGAAGGCCTTTCCACTTCTGGCCTACGAGCTATCCCAGTTCCTAAGTCTGGTGGGACCAATTGTGCAGCGGCTTGACCACATTCATCTCGTGCTACACCCCCATGCTGGACATCACCAATGGCTTCGAAGTCAGGATTTGGGTCCCCACAATAGATTGTTTTGTGCTATATTTTTACCCTGAAAATCTTTGCACAACTTTCAAGACGAGGAATTGCAACCATCTATAAATGTGCTACTTTAGGCAAAGATGTTTCATATATAGAGGTAACAGCACCCCCTTGCTCTCTGGCTCTTACCGACAGTGCAACAGATTGTGCAATTTTCGACAATGAGCCCGCATTGGTGGGCGATTTAGGCTTCTGTTTATTAACAGGGGGGGAGAATGTCAGGCATTTCCTTTTTGTCTTAACCCTTCTTCATTTCCTTTTATCAATCCGCCTTGCAATTTGCCTAGAGGTTGTGGGTGTTACCTCTGCCAAGCATACACTTTCTGGCTCTGATGTAATACTATTCACTTCAGCAGATGCCAAAACCAAAGGCCTGTTGGTATTGATGATAATAGACAGTGCTGTATTTGCCATGCTAGTATCTATCATAATGTCAGCCTCAACTGTATAGCCAGTTTCCCCCGTAGTGGTCGCCCTTGTTTGCATCATCATCATTATCAAATACTTTATTCAGCCATAAGGCCTTCAAAGGGCATTCTAACACAAAAAAACGCTAATATAAATTGTGAACAGGAAAAACAATCAGACACAGTGTTACAGCACCCTTCCCCCCTTTAGATTTCCCTTTAGGATAATGGATACATGATCGCTGTACCCTATTAATTGCCTATGGACCTTCTCCCCAATGGGATTGAATTTGCACCAGAGAGATCAGGATTGTAATTGATATTTCCGGAGGTGTGCACACCAGGGAAGGAATGAGGACTCATAGAGATCAAGCTGTTTCTTTGTCGCCCTCCTTTCGTATCACTGCCCAGCACACTCTTGGCCACCCTCCAGTCCCAAAGCTCCGGCTTTACAAGGTCACTGATAGAATTGGCCTCATAATACTGTCAGGAGCAGTTTGCTATGGCTTCCCTGGTTACCCAAGAGCACCCCCCAGTTGTCTGGAGCAGTTTATGTATGTTTGACCGAATTCTATTTGGTTGTGGCAAACTGAGCGTAAATCAATTTGGTTGGTGCCCAATTTAAATGCACATGCATTTTTTTGGGGGCAGGGTTGTCCCCCGCCTCCAATTTTAAGGAAGCAGGGGACACTCTGCACCCCCAAAATTGCAAAATACCAACCCTGGATAGCAGGGGACACCCCTGCAACCCCCGCACTCGAGGGTTGATATTTTGCAATATGTGCGACCAAATTGACCCGAAGGCCAAATCACCCATGTGAAATTCAACCAAATGTATTTAGGAACGCATCCCTTGACGTAGGTTTCTGGCTCCTTTGGTTGATTACATAGAACTGTGGCTTCCATATGGTCGAGGATTGGCACCTCCTTGACTCCACCTCCCTCTCTCCCTTTGGCTTCGATCAATCTTAGCAGGAGCCATTTGAAGACGATTATCTCTGAGAGTACTTGCTTGCAGTTACAATTGGTCATTGTCAGAACGGCCTCCATAGAATGCAGATCTATGGTGTGGGAGAGTCTGGACCCAGAAGATTGGGGAAAATTGGCCTGGGTGAACAGGGTGGAGGGCTTTCCGTTGAACTCATGATCATCAAAATCTTGCTCCAAGTCCTCACAATGGCATCAGGCCCCTTTTCAATGGTGCCCTCTCCCACAGATTCCATTTGGCACTATCGGTCTCTATAAACGTGGGGGCCTCCATCGCCCCTAGGTTCAGACTTGGCAGATTTGTGTGCATGCCACTGTCATTGCCAAGGGTGGTGGCATGAAGAACTGGGGCAGTTGAACAAAGGGCCCTGGGAGCCCTCCTAAACACAGTAGTAGGTAATGGTTGCACTGTTGGGCGAAATCATGGACAGCAGCCCCCCCCCCTTCCTGGGTTTTAGAGCCTGTGTTAACAGCAGTTTGCCAGAATGTGATGGGGGTGATGTAGTGGTCACAGTAGGGGCCCGTCATTTCGGCGATGCCTCCCCCACCCCCAGCGTTCAGGCTGGAGGGGCCTGATGTGGGTAGGTCTAGGGTTTGCTTCTTCCTCCTAAGCTTTAATAATTTCCTTTTTGGACCCAAACCGTTTCCAGTGCTGGGTTCGGGATTGGTTGCCGAGTCAAAAATGGGGGGAATGCGCATGTGATCTCTAGTGTCTTAAATGGCAGGACTGACATGATCAAATATGGACAAATGTATGTGTCATAGACAGGTTAGGCCGTGGGTTTGTGGGACACACTCAATCCAGAGAACATAGAAACATGCGACAAGATAGCAGGAGTGTGTGCAAGGCTTGGTGTTCACAGTGATGTGCAGTCCTCAAACTCACCAGTTACCTTGCTGTTTGCCTTCCTTAAAGACCCCCACCAAACCCGCATTGGGAAGATACAGCTTCGGTGGTAAAGCACTCCTCTCGTTAGTCCGTGCAAATAGCATGAGCGGAAGGTCTGGTGGTGCCAGAATTGGAGCGCGTGTCTTCTGCTGGTCTGGTCTGCAAACAACCCCAGTGGGACGCCAACACCTTGCACCCGTGACCCCCCGCAGGCTTCACCCTTGCAGGATCGGCCAGGCGTTCTTCAGGAGCAGCAGGTGGGAGGGGCTAACACCCGGAAGGCAGCGGCAGCATTAATGTCCACAGGGGGCCCAGTGGGATGCCAACACCCCACGCCCTTCACTCCCTGCGGGCTTCAGCCTCGTAGGGTCAGCCGAGTGTTCTTTAGGAGCAGGAGGTAGGAGGGTCTAACACTCACAAGGCAGCGGCAGCAATGATATCCACAGGGGGTGGCAGCTAGACGCCAGCGTCCCGCACCCTTGGGTCCCTGCATTACTCACGAGGTTTCCATACTTATGATGCAGTATCTTCTACCTCCATGTTTGCAACAATTGTCCAAGTGTCAAGTGGCCGAGAGATTAGTACTGGGAATTTGAAAAGGTAACTCCACATTGATCAGGGCCACTCCCAGAAAATCTCTGTGTAAGTTCAAGCACGTTTGTCAGTGAAGTATTGTTATCAATGTTACTGATGGACATTGGTGAGCTTGCTGATGCCAGGGTACTCCCAGCCAAATCCCCATCCGTCGGTTGAAAAAATCTAGTGATTTTCTCACGTTCCAACGGTGCTTTACTAACTGAACGTTTAACAGAAAGACTGTCTGTAATGCTTGATGCTGTTGCCCGTGTCTCACTCGCATGGTTCTCTTCCATTTTATCCTTCATGTTTGTTAGAGGTTGCTGCTTACCACCACCACGAGTTTGGTACGACTACACAAAGCGTATGAGCAGGTAATGGTGGTTTAGTGCCTCTTTGTTTTTTCATTGAGGTGTCCGTTATTGTCATTCCTTGAAAAGCAACTAGGTTTTAACGGTGTGTGCAATGTGAGCCTCTCAATATACAAAATGAAAGTCAAATGTGAATGTCAGTCAGACTTGGTTAAACTCTGTATGGTGTCAACTTCTTACCAGCAATCCCAGTGGCAGATCACAGCAGACCACTATTTAGCCACTCAGCAAGCACAAGGGACAATGCACTGCTGCTGGATATTTATGGCTCTCCTTGGAAGCTGCAGGCACCTCCTTCCAACGATAGACAGCAAAGGCACACAGAGGCAGAGTCCACCATGACAGACCACTCTTTAACCACTCAGCGGGCACAATACATTTCTAATGCATAGCTGGAAATCCTCAAGACTAAATTGCACATCCCAGATGCTTTCAGAGACCGGGTTACAATGGGGATCAGTGTTGTTTGGTTTCAGGGAGTTAATTAATGACCAACAATTTCAAGAATGCTTGGTTGTAATGGCAGCCAGTATTTATTCCCCATCTCTTTTGGATAATAAAGAGCAAAGGCTATGAAGACAGTTCATATATTTCTGTTTAAGAAGGCAGATTTGAGCATTCATCTAATTTTCGAGTACTCTCAGCTTTTGAACTGGCCTATCTTCTGTACTTGTCTCTTCTTAATTTGGACTACTTGGCTATAACCATGCGTTTTACACTTACTCAATTTAGTTGAATTTCAGTGGATATGCTGCTTAATAATAAAAGTCATAAAGGACTTTGGCACCAGAGAATGTATCATTTCTTCCAATGAAGAGTAGTAAAATAATTGACCAATATGCTTATTACATTTCAAAGTGTTGTGGATTCTCAAGGCTATCCAAATTCTTTGGGCATTCGTTGATAAATTAGAGAGGTGAGGACAATGCAATGTACTTATAGCAGCATTAAATTGAACAACAAGAAGAGCATGGTCACTATGCTTAGTGGTCTGAACAGAAAATTGGTTACAATCGTCTAACAATTTTGCAGATAAAAATACATAGTCAATGCAAGATTCAGAATGATAGCTCCTCGATTCTAGAATGGCTGGCAGTGGAGTAGCAGCTCAACTCAACAGCTCTGGACCTCTCCCTGAAGATATTTATAAGAAATTGATATGAATTCCAAGAAAAAGATTGGAGAAGCAGAAAACACCTGCCTCAAAGAAATCCAAACAGGTTCCTGAGATGCATTCAGGATGTCTACAAAATCATTCTTCAGGTGACCCAAGATGTTAGTGATATTAAAATGACTATGGCTGAGCTTAATTTGAAAACTGGTCAGCTGGATGGCAGGGTCACTGAATTGGAAAAATCTTATTTGACTATGAGCTCTGAGATTGCAGGCAGCTTCCAGGCAGATTCCAGGCTCACAATAATCTGAGGTCTGACTTGAAGAAAGAAAAAGAACAACGCTTGGATTTGGAATTAAGGATCAGAGCAAGAAACATCAGATTGGTTGGAGTGGAGGATTCTGCTGGTGTTGATGAGGACTTGCCTTCCTTGGTTTTTCAGGTTTTTAGGGAATGTTTTCATTGTACTACAATCAAGACGGAAGACATTGATAATATTTTTAGGATCGGTAAACACCTGGGGACAAAGCGAGGCATGTTTTGGTTTCTTTTTTGAATCTAAGGTCAAAGGAATGTTTGATGCAAGCTGCCAAACTGGTTGGGAATGCCTCTTTCAAAGGTAAAGCTGTTTTTATTTACCCAGACTATCCTAAGGAAATCTTGCTCCTGAGAAGATCATTTCGGGGTGCTAAAGAATTGGCCAGACAGCTTACTCTGAGGGCCTTTCTCAGTAGAAATAATGTCTTTACTATTCCATTTCCTGATGGTGATAAGAGCACATCAGATTCTGCGCAAGCTCTTGATTGGTTGGAAACATATAAGAGAGGTCTTCCTGTGCCTTCTCTTACCAATGAATGAACTTGGATTTGCTTGTATCTCCCCCCGTCCCCCCATCCCCCTCCATGGCTCTTGGATTTTTAATCTCTTTTCATCTTTTTTTGGACAATGTTTGCTGTATGTTTGGACATATTTATAATGGCACCGATTGAGGATGGCAGTTAACGTTGCCGCGTTTTAAAAAAATGCTCTGGAACTTCATCTTGCTATGAGCCTTTCATTATGTTATATTGCGCTTTATGACCTTCTTAAGATTCTTATTCACGGCCTCAGTCCGTGCTCCGTGCTGACTCCGACTTGGTTCGAGGAAGGGACCATTCTACTGTGACGTGTGACGCACACACGACACCCCGTCAGCTGATCTTGTCAGCAGTTTCGTTCGTGGTTGTACCCGGAGCGGATGTGGGCCGGTCGCGCCTTTGTTGGAGCCCGCATATGGAGTTGCTGCAATTCTTTAAAGGTGGGCTGTGGTGGAGGCGGACGGCTCATGCACTGCTTGGTTTCTGGGGAGGACCGCGAGCGGAATGGAGCCGTCACCGGCGTGCCCCCAGTCAGTGCGCCGGCATTGTGAGGTATGTCCTGCGGGTGGGGAGAGTGCGAGGGTGCCGGCTGAGGGTTGCAACTGGCGGCTAGAGACATAATGTGGGGCTGGGTACTGGACGAATTTAGCATGCAGGCGATAGCTGCATGTGAGGCCCTCGTCTAATGCTGATTTACGTACAAGTGCACTTTGGAGGCAATATCAACTTCAGAGGCTGTGGACTGCCTTGGGTGTTTGCTGAGGGCTTATTGAAAATGAATGAAGAGAAACTCATATTGGTTGTTTGGATTTGGATCCCCAGTTCAGCCTTGGCAGGATGTTTTCACTTGCCGGAGCAAATAACAGAATAACTGTGTGGAACTGGCACTTGCTCTCCTTCTGCATTTGGAGAATATTGGATTTGTCCCTTTTGGCTGGAAGGCGCCGGGAATTTTTACACGCCTTTGTCCCTCATGAACGCGGTTTTACACTGCTTCAATTTCATTCTTTTTACAGGTTTTCAACTCTGCCTTGGGAGGTGGTCCATTTTTGGTTGGGGAACTGAGGCTCACCTTATACTTTCTTTGGGTATTTAGGTACTGTGATGGTTGTATAACAGTTCAGTTATGACATACTGCAGCTTTGTTGTTTTAGTTTGTTGCCTAGTTATTTGACAAAAGTTCTTATGGTTCTATTGGGGGTTGGGGGCTTTTGGGTTTCTTGTGGGTTGTCTTTATTGGTTTTTGGATTTTACTTATACACTGTTTCTTGTATTTCTTTGGAAAGGATAGCTTTTGATGTATTATTGATTGTTTTTATATTGTGCCTTGGGAGGTGTCCCGGGGATGGTTCTGAATGCTGTTTCAATTGTTTTTTGGGCTGAATAGACTTCGCAGTCTTATCTGTTATTTTTGTTTTTTATTTTTAGTTTTTTGTTCATATTTGTGTTTGTGTCATTTATCTGTGTTTTGTTGTTCTGTTTCTGCTTTTCATGCTTTTGACCTTCTTGGTGTAATGATGACTTCACGGAAAGGTGGGACGGTCAATGATCTCTGTATTGTCTCTTGGAATGTGAATGGGGTCAATAATTTGCTAAAGAAAAAGAAAGTGTTTCACATGTTACAGGACATGCATGCTGACATCTGTTTCTTACAGGAGACTCATATTTTGGCAGATGAAATTTCTAGGTTTGAAAAGGAGTGGGTTGGTTCAGCCTATGGCTCTTCCTTTTCATCTATGTCAAGGGGCGTGGCCATTTTGATTCGGAAGAAGCTACCTATTAAGATTTTAAAAGAGTATGTGGATGAGGATGGTAGGTTGATCGCCTTGTTGGTTGAGATTCAGGGGGAATTGTTAACACTCTGCAATGTGTATGCGCCTACAGTGGACGATGGTTCCTTTTTTAGAATGGTTGCACAGACCCTTTTAGATTTGAATAATTCTAATATTCTTCTTGGGGGGGACTTTAATACTGTGGTTGATCCTATACTGGATAGAAGTCAGATAAGGTGGGTGCCACGTTGTGATCATCATCAGCGGGCGCTTAGATCGCTCTTGGAGGAACACAATTTGAAAGCTATGTGGCGTCTGGAGAACCTTGACAAGCGTCAATACAGTTTCTTTTCTAGTGCTCATGGTATGTTTTCTAGACTTCACATGATTTTTACTGGTGGGAATGTGTCAGAAGGTATTGTCTCAAGTAAAATTGGTAATATTCTATTGAGTGATCATGCCCCGGCTATGATGCATTTAAGACTTAAATTTCGGTGTGATAGATCTTTCTCGTGGAAACTGAACACCTCTATATTGATGGATGATGTTATTGTGGAACGGACTGTTTCGGAAGCAAACTATTTTGTTATGGAGAACCGCTCAGATGATGTCAGTGTGGCGAACACGTGGGAAGCCTTTAAAAGTTGTATGCGTGGTGTCTGTTTGGGGCTGTCTAGTGGTAAACGCAAAAAGGAGGAGAGGAAAAGGCAGGATCTTGACCTACGTATTGGTGATATTTCTCTGGATTTGATGCTTGATCTGACTGACTCAGTGAAATTGGCGACTTTGAAAAAACTTAAAAAAGAAATGGAAGACTTTTTGTCGCTAAGGGCAGAGCGTGGTTTGTTCTACTCTAAGTGTACTTATTGAAAAGGGTGAGCGTTGTGATAGATGACTGGCATACAGGTTAAAGGAAAAGATGTCAGAGTCAGCAATTTCTTCTATGATTTACAAGGATGGTAGAATCACATTTGATCGGAAGAAAATTAACTCAATTTTACGTGACTTTTAGGAGAAATTGTATAGCAATGAGGCTGGTATTACTGGTAAGGGTGAGGACTTCTTTAGCGACTTAAATTTGCCTAGGATTCAGGATACAGAACGTGATCTACTTGGTGGTGGGGTATCGGTTGATGAGATCAAAGGTGCAATCTCATAGCTGAATGTGGGTAAATCCCCAGGCCCAGACGGCCTCCCTTGTGAGTTCTATAGGATCCTCCCGAATTTGGCCTTAGAGCTCTTGAGAGATATATTTGTTTCTAGCAGATTGGATGGGATATTGCCTAAAAGTACAAGACATGCATCTATCGCGGTCTTTTTGAAAAAAGGAAAAGATTGTAATCTTCCTGAAAGTTATCGTTCAATTAGCCTTATCAATACTGATAATAAGATTCTTGCCAAGATCCTTGCTATGCGTCTTGTAAAGTTGTTGCCTACTTTAATCGTTGAGGAACAGTCTGGATTCATGAAAAATCGGCGTACTTCTAGTAATATCAGGAGATTGATACTCACCATGGAGGTTGCGGATAGAATATACTGTGAAGCCGCTGTCCTTTCCCTTGATGCGGAAAAAGCTTTCGACAGGGTTAGTTGGGATTACTTGTATTTGGTTTGAGGAGGAAGAATCTGGGTGAAGATTTTATTTCTTGGGTTACTCTTCTATATGTCAATCCGACGGCTGACGTTAAGACTAACGGGGTGGTTTTGGAGCCTTTCGGTTTGATGCAGGGTACGCGCCAAGGTTGTCCTTTTTCTCCTCTGCTGTTCATTTTAGCGATTGAACCACTAGCCATTTGCATCAAAAATGAACCAGATTTGTATGGTGTTAATTGTTGGGGTGTGGTGCAAAAGGCATGACTTTATGCGGATGATCTTTTGTTGGTGCTGCCGAATTTGGAAGTGTCCCTGCCCTGTCTGATGAGGATTTTGTCTGATTATCATGATTGTTCTGGATACAAGATTAACCGCTTGAAATCAGAAGTGTTGCCCCTGTCCAACAGGTGTGATAAGACTCTAGTTACAGGGCTGGGGTTTACTTGGTGTGATGTGCGCTTGCGCTATTTGGGGGTATGGCTAAAATATCCTGTCTGCCTTATGGTTGATGAAAACATGAGTGTGATTGTTCAGGATTGTAAATTGGATTTGGAAAGATGGTCGCTGCTAAATCTTTCGCTGTGGGGTAAAGTCAATGCCTGAAAATGAATCTGGCACCCAGAATTAACTTTGTATCTAGCATGCTTCTGTTGAAAGTTAAATGTTGTTATTGGAGAGATATTGACCGTCTTGTTCTAGAATTTTTATGGGACAGAAAACCACCGAGACTTAGTCTTTGGAAGTTGCAACTTCCAGTCCATTTAGGTGGTTTAGGGTTTCTGAATTTTAGGGCCTATCATTTGGCGTTTTCTGCTCATTCTTTGGTTCCGTTTTTGAGTGGTGAATTGAACAGCTGGGCGGTAGCAGAGTCGAATGCCTATGGGCCGCTGGGCCCCGAAGCCTTGTTGTCCACTAATACAAAGATTTCTGGGGGTGGTTTCTTGGCAACGTCATTTTTTGCGCTCCTCATGGGTTGAAGTCTTGTCATTGCTAGGTTGTGACGCATTTAAATGCAGGAGTGCCTCTATATGGCTAAATCCTATGATTAGGGACAATTCCAGGATTTTTTTTTGGCCTGAATGTTTCTTGATGGGTATTAAACAGATCTCTGATTTGGGAGCTGATGATCGGTAGTTGACTGCGGCTGAGTTGAAGGGGAGATGGAATTTTGGAGGTTTATCAGACTCTGCTTATAGACGCCTGAAAAGGTCTGTGGGTGAGGTGGACTGGTCAGCGACTTTGTAAGCGAATATTTTTCTAGCCGATTCTAGTTGGAAGGAAGGTGCTCTGGCCAGTAGGCTATACAAGCTAATTGTGTCATATTATCGAAGTAATGACAATTTGAGGAGAGTTTGGAGTGAGAGAATTGGGTCTGAGATTGATGTCGATGCCTGGCAGAATATGTGTGGTAATGTCTCCTTGTGTTTGCTGAATCTGAGTGAAAGGTCTCGACAGATTAAGATTCTGAATCACGTGTATTGGTGTCCTGAAACACTACATAAAAGAGACATGACCGACAGTGATGATTGTTGGGGTTGTGTTCAGGAAGTCAGGTCATTGGAGCACATGCTATGGAGCTGTGTGCGGGTCCCAGATTTTTGGGATAAAGTCTGTGATGTGTGTGACAGGATTTCGGGTGGAGGGTCTGTCCTAGATTTTAGGACAGTGATTCTAGGTGATGATTCAGGGTTGGTTGATGTCAGTTCCGCCCTTAAAAAATTGATTTTTAGAGCTTTCATTGTGGCTAAGCGATTAATTCTTCGAGGATGGAAAGGTCGGATCCCTCCTTCATTTGAGGAATGGGTCCAGGAAATGCACTGCCTGTCTAGAACAGAAAAGTTGATTTACAAATTGAAATGTAAGTTGTCGTTATATGAGAAGATCTGGAATGTGTTTAATGATTTCTTTTAGTTTTTGTTTTTATGCTTTTCCTTCTGTAGTTTCTGTCTGTTGGTATGATATCATTTCTGTATATACTTGTAAATAAATGAATTTAAAAAAAAATGATAGCTCCTCCATGTGTTTTGTGGGGTATATTGCCCATTACATTTCCATTCACCATCTGATTGCAGTAAATCAACCCATTTTTTCCCAGTAATACATTTTGATGATTGTGAATAAGTAGTGTCATAAGAAATGTAGGTGTTTGAGCCAATAGCCACTCTACAGTCAACCGCTACAATCACATCTTGAATCTCCAGGTCACTACAATACCAATTTAAGATTTGATTACAGTTTTCCAAGAAAAAGGCCAATCGTGATTGTGCTGGATCCCAATATATAATGGCAATTACTAAGGTCTTCTGCCCAACTCCATCATTTATTTTAGCTATTACGGCTAATATTCCGTATGTTGAGTCAGAGACGACTTCACAATCTGTCAAGACTGTTGTTTTAATAGCGATTAGCAGACCGCTGGTACGGCACTCGCCATTAGTTTGAACAGTCTGTTAAGAAGCAATGCAACATCCACCAAGGACAATCGAAGAGTGAATCCAGTGCTTTGGAGAATCAAGATAGTGTGGATTTTCATTAATTGGACTAAGGAATGATTATTTAAAATGTGATTCTGACCTCTAGAATTCCAGGACAATATAGTAAAAGTCTCATGTGCATTTGGATCGTAGAGGCCCGTACCCCCAGTCCCACAAACGTTTATTATTATTACATAAGGATAAGGCTAACCAAGACCAATACTTTGTCTTGCCAGATACCATTGTTGGAATATTCATAAAACATACTGAGCGTGTTGCGGTATGCCCACTAAAACAACACATTTGTAAAGGATTACCCCTCTCCACTCGACTGTTTTGGAGGGAGAATATTACCAATATTAGGTTTTACTTGGACCTCAGGGGAGAGGTCATATCCCATTTGCCACAACTATTCCACCTCTTTTAAAAACATTTTCCTTGCAATCTTTGATGGAATATAAGGATACGATATTGGTTCTATTGGGGTCAAAATAATAGACTGATTCAATATATTTAGAAGTTAAAAGACAAAGACAGTGGATTTTGTGAAGCAATATAAGCACATAATTATATCTTTGGAAGGAGATAAAAGACATTATAAAATTATCCACTCTGTCTGAGAGGCTAAAAAAGAAGCATCAGTCAAGGTTACTGGCAGGAGTTCATTACAGATATGTGCAATCGGAGAGTGTATAATTCCCTGTAACCAAAAGGAATCCGTGCAAGTTGCAGTCCCGGACCCTGAGGCTCTAAAATCATACATTCTATTACCTCTATTAGACCAGGATCTAATTGAACTTTGCAAGAGCAACTCCTGTACAACAGGTTTAGAATTATAAGTTGTGACATGAAGCTTCTGATGATCACATTGGACCGCATCATCTATTTTCAGCCGCTTGCCTTTGAGCACTGAGGCACACGAATCAGTCAAATTATTCTGAAAGAGTTTGATGGGTAGGGACTACCCAGGCTTACTTCTATGATTATGCCCAAAGACCACCTAGATGTCCTTTGGTGTACTGCTAACACATACGTTTTCTACATTGCTGGTGGACACTATATCCAATCCTAAACATGGTTTGATCGATAACTGATGGTCGCATTGTATGGCTTTAAGTACATTTGCCCAAACATTTATTACAGATGGCTCAGAGGTGGTAGAACCGTGAGAGAGCTTATTTGCTGGAGAGGGTGTATTTACTTGCTCAGCAGTTGTTCCAGAAAGAGGATGTGGGACTGATATCATGTTGCTATGAGAAAAGGCAGTCCAGTCTATGTCTGCTGCTGCTTCTGATAAATGGAGGTTCTATATAAATGCTCCTGAGCTGCTCTTATTTTGATTTCCTTTCTTATTGTTTTGGGATTTTTTTAGGTTAGGATCACTGGAAGCATTTTGTGTTCCTTCCTTACCCACTCCTGTGGGTGTGGGGTCCGTCATTGTATTTATGTTCGGCAATGCTAAAAGGGTATCTAGTTGTTCGTTGCTCAGTAAAATATCAGAACTTGGCTGACTCTCCGTTCTCCCATTTATGAGAAGATACCTCTTTCTTAGGATATTGATGGTACCCCTCTAGCTGCTCCAATTTTAGTTTAGTCTCTCTCAGCAATGGAGCATGAGCCTTAAGCTCCATATTCATATTGTCATGTAGCTTAACCCAGGGCCGTGCTGGACCGGACGCTTTGTTCCCACTCCACCCCTCCCCATTCTCTGCACCTCCATTTGTACATATGCAGGACCTAAATGTACTAGGACCAGTTAGTTTGTCTGTCCTGTCCCCCAACCCACTGTTTTCCATCCCCCCTCCCGAGTTTGGTCTCAACTGTACCACGGCATGCAATTGCACTAGGACACATTTCGTCAGACTTAGTATGCTAGTATTTCTGTTTAGATCATTCAGAATCTTCAAGGCCTAAGAATGAGTACTGTATTCCCTTGTTAGTTTCCCGCCTTGAAGCGCTTTGAAGCACTTCACCTGTGTATAAGCGCTATATAAATCAACAATAAAAAAAAAGAAATAGCTTAGTGACGGAGCTCAAAACCAAATTCAGGGCTGAAATCAATGGCCCAGTAAGTTTCACCTGATCATCCATCTCCCTTAAGGTGCAATGAAGGTGCGGCAAACTAGATGCGGTATTTAGTGGGAAGTCCCTTACATCTCGTTACATAATTTCACCTTCCTCTAATAAGGATGAGAAATTATAAATCGGGAAAGAAATCTGTTGATCTCCATCACGTAAGAGGCTGTTATTTATTTGCAGGCAATGTTTGTCAATGGATAAATATAGTTCAAGAAGATTCACATCATTTATATATTCAGAGAGACTTTGGTTTTCAAGGGCATGATGAACTGATTGTGATGGTAACTCGTGTTTTTTCACCTGCATACTGTAGAAGGAGGGGAAAAGAAGTTTGTGATTTTATCTGATGGAATCAAGTGCTTAGTTTTGTCAAGATGTTTAATAGGCTCAACTGTTGAACCGTAATCAAATAGTGCCTACTTATTATGAATATTGGCCTAAGCCCATTGACGTTACACAGAAAACCGCGTTGCAAAAGTTCCGATTTTGGGTTAACTTCGTTGCCATTTTAAGACTCATCCGCCATTTTGATTTTAACTCATGTTCCATGTTCTAAAATGGAGGACTGTCTTTTCATCTTGCAGTCGAGCAGAACAACCTTTGAGTTCTGTTAATGTTTCGCTTGACCGAGAGCCGACTGTTCAAAGAAACCTTGTGCTTCATACGAACTGCCATTCAAGTGTTGTCTGCGCTCACAAGCCTCATCCTTGTATAAACATCGAAACAATGAAGAGTAAACGTCAATCGTATGCCTTAGCTGAACTGCATTATGGTGACTCTTGAAATAAGGCTTACCGCGGATCCGAGAACCTACAACACCATTGTATTTTCATTGGAATTGTAAACCTGTTAATCCTTTGCATAATATTGTAACATCTGTTATGTGAACTAGGCACACACTCTAGCCTGTGAAATATTCACCTGAAGAGAGGCTGGACAATATTGTAGAAATAGTATAAATATGTCTGTGTTTAGATGTCCAGCTCTCTCTCCTCACTGTGTCGGCTGGTACACACTGTGAGGTGTTGGGAGTCAGATAGCTATCTGTTTTGCTTTGTAAACTGTACAGTAATAAAAGATACTTGGATCTTTTCAGCCCGTGATTGGTGTATTTCATTCGTGGTACTCAGCCTCGATATTTCTTTGTTCTTTCAGATGGCGCCCGAATAGGGACCCTCAAGATTGATGCCACCTCGTTGAAGAGAAGACACGGCTATCGGACCAGGATCGGACGGTGAGAAAAAGTATGAGACGCCATACCTCGACAGTGCTGCACAATCCGATCCCTGAACGGTGAGCACGCGGTCCGAGACGGCATCTTGACGTGGGTCCACATATCGAGGCAGACAGTTTTGCTGAAATCGCCAACCACAAGGGTCCTTTGTCCTTTGTAATCCGATCAGACCTCCTTAGTCCTTTGTAATCAGGTGAGTCGTCCCCCGATTCCTAAGTATCCTGAAATTTGGTTGCAGATTTGTACTCGCGAGCACAAATGACGCTAGGTAACACCAATGATCTAATATGCCTGGGAAATTTTCTGCCTGTTTCAGTGGATTATTCTGCAGAGACAGAAAATCTTTGGAATTTGGCCAACCGGCGCCACAGGAGGGGTCACCGACATGTCCTAGGTACTGTAAGTACAGCATTGGTAGTATAGTATTCAACGATATTTGGCACAGAAAAAATAGACATGCTTCCGAATTTCAGTGGCCAGTCAATGGTAGTTTTGAGATTGCCTGAATAGAGTATAGAGTCCATATTGTTAAAGAAAAAAGCTATACCTGCAGCATTTGAGATAATTCAGAATTGGAAAAAAATAGCTATGCAGCAACTTAAGAGTAAAGAGAAGCATGAACATCGTCATATGTCAAATTCAGAAAAGGCATTATTTTACGATCAACAAAAACAGTCAGAGTCTGTTAGAAACATGGATAAGCCTTTTCGACTTGGTGTATAGAAAATATATCCGTCTAAAGATTTTCATGTCTCAGATGAACTAATTGATAAACTCTTAAATGAACGTAGGCCTGGTGCCACTGCACCACCTCTGTATGTACCTCTTCCTGCTGTTTTACCGCTTCCTGCTGTTGCACCGCCTCCTGTCGCAATCCTGTTCCTCTTGTTGTTCCTCCGCCATCAGCTGTTGCTCCTCTTCCTATTGTCGCTTCTCCTTCTATACCTCCACCTTTACCGACTATCACTGTTTCTGTGATTCCGTCTTTGTTGCCAACGGTAGTGTCTCCACTACCTGTTGTACAGGATTTGTCTACTGTCTCTTTCCCAAGTGGTTCTGCTCTGCTTGTATCAGATGAAGGGGCGAGTGCTGAATCAAAAGTAGTGACTCGTAATACAGTTTCTAAAGATAAGAAGAGAGATTTGAATGCATGGGCTAGGCAATTTATAGAGGTAGGTGAAAAATCAGCTGTCTTAGCTACACTTCTTGATCTAGAAAGTATTCCCGAACAGAATGTTTTTATTGAGGGGATGGGAATACATTTCGATGTAATGTGGAATAATTTGACGGACATAGATGTCCCACAAGGGTTGAGCGATTTGAATGTTTTAGCCTATTCAAGGGACACTGCAGAGAAAGTAAATGAACATGTCGAGAGGGTTTTTGAGTTAAGAAGGGAGTTAGAACAGTTACAGAATGATGAAGTAGATGGTGATAGATTGGATGCTCTGTATGTGCAAAAACGGTTCCTTCCTTCTTGTAAGTCAACGAGTGAAGAAACGCAAATTTGCAACAGAGATGCACTTAGATGCATTTCAGATGTTTCGATATCTCCCATAGAAGTATACGATACGTTTAGTCAGTATACTCCAGAAATGCAGAAGAAAGTGCTACAGGTAATGGTAGAATACCTGCAGGATGAATGTATGAAGAAAAAGATTTGTTGTCCCGCAGAATTGATGATTATTTATAAGAGAGCCTTTGTGCCCGATACTGCTTCCACCACATAAGCGCTCGATCTGGCTTTATTGCTTAACAAACGTTCGGAATTGCCTACTGCTCAGTTGCCTATGAGAGAGGTTCCTCCGACATTTGTTCCTAAAGTTGAGATTCCAGCTAATGCCGCAGCAGGTACAGCAGCCACTACTATTGAAGCTCACTATGTATCACAATTTGTTCATGTCCCGTTCTCCAGACAGGAAGTGAACACTATTAGGCAGTCGATTCCAGACATTAGGAAAAATCCAACAGGGTTTTATAAAGAACTAGAATCTGTCTTGCATTCGTCAGTTTTCACTCTGGGTGATATAGACGTGTTGTTTCCTGTGATCCTACCTGATGATTTATGGAAACAGATTAGGACTGTAGACGATCAAGTAGGGCTGGGTGACACATGGGTTAACTTGGTGAGGATAGACTGAGAAAGGAAAGCTGGTGAGAGATCACCGCAAGTGATACTGACTTTGCCAGACAGTATAGTAACAAAATTAAAAACTCTGGTTCCTGAGAGAGGATTTTTTGGACAAACTCACTGCTTGTACCCAGGGGAAATCTGAAGGTGTTACCAAATTCTTTAATCGGTTCGAACAAGTATTTTCAGACTTTAGCGGACAGGATTTAAGCACTGAGTCAGGGAAAAGGTGGTTTGTGGATACATTTGTGCATGGATTGTTGCCTGATATCCAGTCACAAATCATGACTTCTGAAAGTGCTTGGCAAGCTAAATCGCAGTCTGAAGTATTGCATATGGCTCAATATTACAAAAATAGGGCAATAATGAAAAAGAGAGGATTGAAAAGAAAAAGGGAGACCCGAAAACCAAAGTATTATTGCAACAGATAATTAGAGGAACTAGAGGTGGGAATACAAAGTTTTGAGGCCAGATTGTTCCACAAAGTAATACACAGTTGGGTCTTGTACACATGAACCAATGTGCGTACTGCACACAAGAGGGTCATTGGTGAGCACAATGCCCGATCCTTCAGCATAGATCGAATAACACATATGGTGTCATGGGTAGACGATCCAGAGGCCGCCCTCAGGTAGGTCTTGGGCTAGGCAATTTAGAGAAGAGCTCTACGTTTGGTCTTGGTAGAAGTCAGTTTGCTCAAAATCCACAGTCATTCTCTCAAGATAGTCAGCAACCTAGTGCAGATAGCAGAAATATTTTTGATAATCCTTCAACTGCCTATCTTTCTGAAGATCTTGTTTTTGCTGATATATTGTTTCATTATGACAGCCCGAAGCAGGGTCTGGAACCAATGCCTATTCCCGTCAATCAGAAAGGGGTCTATCTTGAGATGAAGGTGGGGAATAGAAAGCATCTATTTTTGATAGATACAGGAGCACAGAAGTGCTCCATTGATCATTCACAGGTTCCAGACATTCCACTGTCAGGGCAGAATAACGTCTCTGTAGGGTTTTCTGGCAGGCCAGTGGTTAGTCAGGTTTCTTTGCCGGTACCGATTACATTGGGGCCATTCACAGATTATTGTCCATTTCTTCTAACAACTAATTGTGGTGAGAATTTGCTGGGATTGAATCTGTTGAAGGAATTAAATGTGGTAAGTCATTGTTCTTCGGATGGAGTACGTTTGACGATTTCACCCCAGCAATCTTCTGTCTCAGAGTTTTTGACTAGATCTTTACCACCTGAATTTAGTGACGTTCTGGCGTGTTTATGGGCGGTTGATGACAATGATGTCAGCATTTTACAAATTGAGCCTGTTGAAATTGTTTTGAAACCAGGAGCTAAATTGCCACGTATTACACAATATAAGATTTCAGTTGATGGTGAGCAAGCTCTGAAGAGCATAGTTTCTGATTTTGTCCACTGCGGAGTAATTGAGGAAATTGCAGGAAGTTTGTGCAATAGCCCAATTTTACCAGTGTATAAGAAAGAGGATAATGCAATTCCTTTTCGTTTCATTATCGATTTACGCGCTATCAATAAGATTGTTGCTCCACAATTCCCAATTGTGCCTGATGTAACCACAATATTAACAATGATCCCAGCTTCTGCTACTCATTTCAATGTGGTGGATCTTAACAATGCCTTCTTTAGCATTCCCATACACATGGATAGTAGATATTTGTTCGCATACACACTAGGTCGACGCATGTTTACATTCACTCGTGCACCACAAGGGTACACAGAGAGTCCAAGCATTTACAGTAGGGCTTTGAAAGAGCAGCTCGATACACTTGAGTTGCCTTCCACTTGAACATTGTTGCAATATGTTGATGACCTTCTCTAAGCTGCAGACTCAGAAATTGCTTGCAAGAAAGGTAGTGTGTTCTTGCTTATTCATCTAGCAGAGCATGGGTATAAGGCTTCATTGAAAAAGTTTCAATATTGTCGACAGGAGGTCGCCTATCTAGGCTATCTCCTGTCAAGGTAGGGAAGAATACTGACACCTGAACGGATTAAAAGCATCTCTAGCATGTCTGTCCCAAATACACAGAAAGTGGTCAGAGCCTTGATAGGAATAGCTTCTTACTGTAGACAGTGGATCCCTAATTTTTCACTAGTGATAAAACCAATGTTGGCATTGACAAAGAAGGGCATTTTGACAAGACTTGGGAGGCGGTAAGTGTAGTTTCAGCTTCTTTATTAATACGAGCCCGCCCGGAGACCTCCACTGTCTTCGCTCTCTTGCCCAACTGTCTCCGCTGCCACGCGATGCCCCCATCCTAATAACAAGGACAACGCGTGACAGCCGAGACAGCATGAGACATAACTAGCCTTCAACTCTCTACATATCTTCCTCCCCAAATAATACAATAAGACTTACATACCACTGTAAAATACATTGTTGACCGAAATTGAAAAAACAGTAAACTGAAAAAATAACTATCATAACAAAACCCAAAAGCAAAAATACCTAAAATTATACAGAAACCCTTACTATAAGAAATTTTAACACATGACTTTTCGTCACAAAAATTTAGAATATTGAAGCTCACTATGTATCACAATTTGTTCATGTCCCGTTCTCCAGACAGGAAGTGAACACTATTAGGCAGTCGATTCCAGACATTAGGAAAAATCCAACAGGGTTTTATAAAGAAATAGAATCTGTCTTGCATTTGTCAGTTTTCACTCTGGGTGACATAGACTTGTTGTTTCCTGTGATCCTACCTGATGATTTATGGAAACAGATTAGGACTGTAGACGATCAAGTAGGGCTGGGTGACACATGGGTTAACTTGGTGAGGATAGACTGAGAAAGGAAAGCTGGTGAGAGATCACCGCAAGTGACACTGACTTTGCCAGACAGTATAGTAACAAAATTAAAAACTCTGGTTCCTGAGAGAAGGATTTTTCGGACAAACTCACTGCTTGTACCCAAGGGAAATCTGAAGGTGTTACCAAATTCTTTAATCGGTTCGAACAAGTATTTTCAGACTTTAGCGGACAGGATTTAAGCACTGAGTCAGGGAAAAGGTGGTTTGTGGATACATTTGTGCATGGATTGTTGCCTGATATCCAGTCACAAATCATGACTACTGAAAGTGCTTGGCAAGCTAAATCGCAGTCTGAAGTATTGCATATGGCTCAATATTACAAAAATAGGTCAATAATGAAAAAGAGAGGATTGAAAAGAAAAAGGGAGACCCGAAAACCAAAGTATTATTGCAACAGATAATTAGAGGAACTAGAGGTGGGAATACAAAGTTTTGAGGCCAATTTGTTCCACAAAGTAATACACAGTTGGGTCTTGTACACATGAACCAATGTGCTTACTGCACACAAGAGGGTCATTGGTGAGCACAATGCCCGATCCTTCAGCATAGATCGAATAACACATATGGTGTCATGGGTAGACGATCCAGAGGCCGCCCTCAGGTAGGTCTTGGGCTAGGCAATTTAGAGAAGAGCTCTAGTTTGGTCTTGGTAGAAGTCAGTTCGCTCAAAATCCACAGTCATTCTCGCAAGATAGTCAGCAACCTAGTGCAGATAGCAGAAATATTTTTGATAATCCTTCAACTGCCTATCTTTCTGAAGATCTTGTTTTTGCTGATATATTGTTTCATTATGACAGCCCGAAGCAGGGTCTGGAACCAATGCCTATTCCCGTCAATTAGAAAGGGGTCTACCTTGAGATGAAGGTGGGGAATAGGAAGCATCTATTTTTGATAGATACAGGAGCACAGAAGTGCTCCATTGATCATTCACAGGTTCCAGACATTCCACTGTCAGGGCAGAATAACGTCTCTGTAGGGTTTTCTGGCAGGCCAGTGGTTAGTCAGGTTTCTTTGCCGGTACCGATTACATTGGGGCCATTCACGGATTATTGTCCATTTCTTCTAACAACTAATTGTGGTGAGAATTTGCTGGGGTTGAATCTGTTGAAGGAATTAAATGCGGTAAGTCATTGTTCTTCGGATGGAGTACGTTTGACGATTTCACCCCAGCAATCTTCTGTCTCAGAGTTTTTGACTAGATCTTTACCACCTGAATTTAGTGACGTTCTGGCGTGTTTATGGGCGGTTGATGACAATGATGTCAGCATTTTACAAATTGAGCCTGTTGAAATTGTTTTGAAACCAGGAGCTAAATTGCCACGTATTACACAATATAAGATTTCAGTTGATGGTGAGCAAGCTCTGAAGAGCATAGTTTCTGATTTTGTCCACTGCGGAGTAATTGAGGAAATTGCAGGAAGTTTGTGCAATAGCCCAATTTTACCAGTGTATAAGAAAGAGGATAATGCAATTCCTTTTCGTTTCATTATCAATTTACGCGCTATCAATAAGATTGTTGCTCCACAATTCCCAATTGTGCCTGATGTAACCACAATATTAACAATGATCCCAGCTTCTGCTACTCATTTCAATGTGGTGGATCTTAATAATGCCTTCTTTAGCATTCCCATACACATGGATAGTAGATATTTGTTCGCATACACACTAGGTCGACGCATGTTTACATTCACTCGTGCACCACAAGGGTACACGGAGAGTCCAAGCATTTACAGTAGGGCTTTGAAAGAGCAGCTCGATACACTTGAGTTGCCTTCCACTTGAACATTGTTGCAATATGTTGATGACCTTCTCTAAGCTGCAGACTCAGAAATTGCTTGCAAGAAAGGTAGTGTGTTCTTGCTTATTCATCTAGCAGAGCATGGGTATAAGGCTTCATTGAAAAAGTTTCAATATTGTCGACAGGAGGTCGCCTATCTAGGCTATCTCCTGTCAAGGTAGGGAAGAATACTGACACCTGAACGGATTAAAAGCATCTCTAGCATGTCTGTCCCAAATACACAGAAAGTGGTCAGAGCCTTGATAGGAATAGCTTCTTACTGTAGACAGTGGATCCCTAATTTTTCACTAGTGATAAAACCAATGTTGGCATTGACAAAGAAGGGCATTTTGACAAGACTTGGGAGGCGGTAAGTGTAGTTTCAGCTTCTTTATTAATACGAGCCCGCCCGGAGACCTCCACTGTCTTCGCTCTCTTGCCCAACTGTCTCCGCTGCCACGCGATGCCCCCATCCTAATAACAAGGACAATGCGTGACAGCCGAGACAGCATGAGACATAACCAGCCTTCAACTCTCTACATATCTTCCTCCCCAAAGAATACAATAAGACTTACATACCACTGTAAAATACATTGTTGACCGAAATTGAAAAAACAGTAAACTGAAAAAATAACTATCATAACAAAACCCAAAAGCAAAAATACCTAAAATTATACAGAAACCCTTACTATAAGAATTTTTAACACATGACTTTTCGTCACAAAAATTTAGAATATTGAAGCTCACTATGTATCACAATTTGTTCATGTCCCGTTCTCCAGACAGGAAGTGAACACTATTAGGCAGTCGATTCCAGACATTAGGAAAAATCCAACAGGGTTTTATAAAGAAATAGAATCTGTCTTGCATTTGTCAGTTTTCACTCTGGGTGACATAGACTTGTTGTTTCCTGTGATCCTACCTGATGATTTATGGAAACAGATTAGGACTGTAGACGATCAAGTAGGGCTGGGTGACACATGGGTTAACTTGGTGAGGATAGACTGAGAAAGGAAAGCTGGTGAGAGATCAGCGCAAGTGACACTGACTTTGCCAGACAGTATAGTAACAAAATTAAAAACTCTGGTTCCTGAGAGAAGGATTTTTCGGACAAACTCACTGCTTGTACCCAAGGGAAATCTGAAGGTGTTACCAAATTCTTTAATCGGTTCGAACAAGTATTTTCAGACTTTGGCGGACAGGATTTAAGCACTGAGTCAGGGAAAAGGTGGTTTGTGGATACATTTGTGCATGGATTGTTGCCTGATATCCAGTCACAAATCATGACTTCTGAAAGTGCTTGGCAAGCTAAATCGCAGTCTGAAGTATTGCATATGGCTCAATATTCCAAAAATAGGTCAATAATGAAAAAGAGAGGATTGAAAAGAAACAGGGAGACCCGAAAACCAAAGTATTATTGCAACAGATAATTAGAGGAACTAGAGGTGGGAATACAAAGTTTTGAGGCCAGTTTGTTCCACAAAGTAATACACAGTTGGGTCTTGTACACATGAACCAATGTGCTTACTGCACACAAGAGGGTCATTGGTGAGCACAATGCCCGATCCTTCAGCATAGATCGAATAACACATATGGTGTCATGGGTAGACGATCCAGAGGCCGCCCTCAGGTAGGTCTTGGGCTAGGCAATTTAGAGAAGAGCTCTACGTTTGGTCTTGGTAGAAGTCAGTTCGCTCAAAATCCACAGTCATTCTCGCAAGATAGTCAGCAACCTAGTGCAGATAGCAGAAATATTTTTGATAATCCTTCAACTGCCTATCTTTCTGAAGATCTTGTTTTTGCTGATATATTGTTTCATTATGACAGCCCGAAGCAGGGTCTGGAACCAATGCCTATTCCCGTCAATCAGAAAGGGGTCTACCTTGAGATGAAGGTGGGGAATAGGAAGCATCTATTTTTGATAGATACAGGAGCACAGAAGTGCTCCATTGATCATTCACAGGTTCCAGACATTCCACTGTCAGGGCAGAATAACGTCTCTGTAGGGTTTTCTGGCAGGCCAGTGGTTAGTCAGGTTTCTTTGCCGGTACCGATTACATTGGGGCCATTCACGGATTATTGTCCATTTCTTCTAACAACTAATTGTGGTGAGAATTTGCTGGGGTTGAATCTGTTGAAGGAATTAAATGCGGTAAGTCATTGTTCTTCGGATGGAGTACGTTTGACGATTTCACCCCAGCAATCTTCTGTCTCAGAGTTTTTGACTAGATCTTTACCACCTGAATTTAGTGACGTTCTGGCGTGTTTATGGGCGGTTGATGACAATGATGTCAGCATTTTACAAATTGAGCCTGTTGAAATTGTTTTGAAACCAGGAGCTAAATTGCCACGTATTACACAATATAAGATTTCAGTTGATGGTGAGCAAGCTCTGAAGAGCATAGTTTCTGATTTTGTCCACTGCGGAGTAATTGAGGAAATTGCAGGAAGTTTGTGCAATAGCCCAATTTTACCAGTGTATAAGAAAGAGGATAATGCAATTCCTTTTCGTTTCATTATCGATTTACGCGCTATCAATAAGATCGTTGCTCCACAATTCCCAATTGTGCCTGATGTAACCACAATATTAACAATGATCCCAGCTTCTGCTACTCATTTCAATGTGGTGGATCTTAATAATGCCTTCTTTAGCATTCCCTTACACATGGATAGTAGATATTTGTTCGCATACACACTAGGTCGACGCACGTTTACATTCACTCGTGCACCACAATGGTACACGGAGAGTCCAAGCATTTACAGTAGGGCTTTGAAAGAGCAGCGTGATACACTTGAGTTGCCTTCCACTTGAACATTGTTGCAATATGTTGATGACCTTCTCTAAGCTTCAGACTCAGAAATTGCTTGCAAGAAAGGTAGTGTGTTCTTGCTTATTCATCTAGCAGAGCATGGGTATAAGGCTTCATTGAAAAAGTTTCAATATTGTCGACAGGAGGTCGCCTATCTAGGTTATCTCCTGTCAAGGTAGGGAAGAATACTGACACCTGAACGGATTAAAAGCATCTCTAGCATGTCTGTCCCAAATACACAGAAAGTGGTCAGAGCCTTGATAGGAATAGCTTCTTACTGTAGACAGTGGATTCCTCATTTTTCACTAGTGATAAAACCAATGTTGGCATTGACAAAGAAGGGCATTTTGACAAGACTTGGGAGGCGGTAAGTGTAGTTTCAGCTTCTTTATTAATACGAGCCCGCCCGGAGACCTCCACTGTCTTTGCTCTCTTGCCCAACTGTCTCCGCTGCCACGCGATGCCCCCGTCCTAATAACAAGGAGAACGCGTGACAGCCGAGACAGCATGAGACATAACCAGCCTTCAACTCTCTACATATCTTCCTCCCCAAAGAATACAATAAGACTTACATACCACTGTAAAATACATTGTTGACCGGAATTGAAAAAACAGTAAACTGAAAAAATAACTATCATAACAAAACCCAAAAGCAAAAATACCTAAAATTATACAGAAACCCTTACTATAAGAAATTTTAACACATGACTTTTTGTCACAAAAATTTAGAACAGAAAATGCACTTTGAGTAAATCTTTCTAATACATAGTCAACCAACCAAGCAGGTTTTGACCTTAACCTTTGGGCACCCAAGACAGTCATTTCATCTCTCTTGACATTGTTTCCACTCATTCTATCTGCTCGCAGGCCTCCTAACTCATCATCACCCTTCACATCAATGGCCCTTGCAATTCTTCCTTTGGACCACACTGCTCCACCTTCCAAGATAACCACACTTTTCCTCACCACACATATTCTCTTCGGACCCAGAAATTTACTCTCCACACATTTGTTCACTGACCTGTGATTTTTCACATAAACCAGATCCCAACTTTCCACTCTCGATCCTTCACCCTTTCTCTTATGTCAAAACTTTCTTTATTTTTTTCCTGGCGTATGTTGATAAATCTCATTATTTTATCTCTATCTACTTGAACCACTTTCGCCATACCAAGCCATCCTGGACAAAGCCTTGTCCCTGCTTCCCTCCCCTTAAGGGACACAAAGGGAGAGACACCTGTTATAGAATGTGGCGTGGTAACATAATTCCAGGTCAATAGGTTCAACACCTCCCTCCATGGCTGCCTCAACCGCATGGCCATTTGCAATCCCCCTTTCAAATACCTGTTAATTCTCTCTACAAGGCCATTAGCTCTGGGATGGTATAACGCCGTTCTAGTATGTTTTATACTGTAACTTTCTAAGAATCTCTTAATTGCCTGCGATACAAATTGTATGCCATTATCTGACACCTACTCTGTGGGTACTCCCTCCTTCAGGAAAACTTTTTCCAGAAACAAAATCAAATCCTTGGCTGTGACTCCCTTGACTGCATCCCATTCTATCCATTTAGAGTGAAAGTCCACCACAACAAACAAAAATCTCAGCCCTTCACCCAACCCTGCAATGGGACCCATAATGTCCACTGATAATTTGGTACATGGCTGATCTGGAACAGTGTTGGGAATTAATGGAGTTTCTCTTATGACCTTGCACTTATCACTTGTCTGATACGCCATGCAGCTCTGTATGTGTTTCTCAGCCATTTTGTCAATACCTGGCCACCAGTAACTCTGCTTTAATTTCCTCTTCATGGGCCCTTGCCCTGGGTGCCCCTGGTGAGCCAGCTTGACTAAGATGGTCCTGAGTGTTTCTGGAGGAACTACACAACACCCCCTCCTTAATCTGTCCTGATAAATATTCAAGTCCTCCTTAATTTCCCACCACACATCAAACTTCCTATCTAAAACCTTCTTATCTGGCCATCCTGTGATAGTCCACTCTTTGATCTGTTTGAGGTCATTATCTAAACTTTCTTCTTGTAACCACTTTTCCTGACCAACAGCACCTTCCACATCTGCTACCACCGATTCTTCCTCTTCTACACTTTTGATCTCTGCTTCCCCTCTTACTGGCAATCTGGACAGGCAATCCGCCACCACATTTTTTTTCTTCCAGGTAGATAGCTCACCTCAAAATTATAATTTTGGAGACCTAAACCCCACCAGCTTATTCTGGGGGACACAACACCCATCTCCCACTTTCAAACAATTTCACCATTGGTTTATGGTCTGATCTAACTATGAATTTCCTTCCCCACAAAAAATATTTAAAGTGGTCAATTACCCAAAACATAGCTAATGTTTCTCTCTCAATGACTGAGTACTTACACTCCGCATCCCTTAGTGCCCTTGAGGCAAACGCTATAACGCTTTCTGTGCTGTCTTTATTATATTGAACCAAAGTCGCTCCCAAACCTAAAACACTCGCATCTACCACCAGAGCACTCTTGTCATTCGGATCAAACCTTCCAATCGAAGGTGCTTTGCTTACACCCTTCTTAATTTTGTTAAAAGCCTGCCCACACTCTGGGGTCCACACAAACTTCAAACCCTTTTTCAAGAGAGACCTTAGGGGTGTGGAATCCATCGCAAAGTCTTTAACGAACTTCAGCTAACCCTAAGAAAGATCTCACCTGATCTTTATCTAATGACAATGGCGCACATTTTACAGCCTCCACCAAGCATTTCTTGGGCCATACCCCCTGTTTGTCAATCGTATGCCCCAGATACTCTACATTGTCCACAGCAATCTTGCAATTGTCTCTTCGCACTGTCAAACCAGCTTCACCCAATCTACACAAAACTTTTGCCAACACCTTATCATGTTCCTCCTTGGAGTTAGCATAGATTAATACATCATCCTGAAACACCACTATATTTTGCACTCCATCCATAACAGTTTCCATCACCCTTTGGAATACGGCCGCTGCCGAGGCTAGGCCAAACGGCATCCTGCAAAACTTGAAGGTTCCAAATGTTATTATAAATGCAGTCAGGTGTTGACACTCCTCCTTAAGCGGAACCTGGTGAGGTGCCTGAGGAAAATAACTTGGCATTGTTCAATGTCAACAACGTATCTGCAATTATAGGCAACGGGTGTCTATCCATTAATATGTTCCTGTTGAGGTCCCTCAAATCTACATAAAGACTTATGTCTCTGTTCGATTTCGCAGCAACCACCGCTGGCGACAACCACTCTGAACCTTCGGTTCTCTCTATGATTCCCTTTTGCAATAGTGCCTCAATCTCCACTTTAAGTTTGTCATTTAGATTGTGAGGCACGGGCCTGACCTTGTGCACCTTCGGAATTGCTCTTGCTTTTAAGTGCATCTCGTGTTCAAATCCCTTCAGCATTCCCAAGTCTTCCTGGAACACCGTTGGAAACTCCCTTTCCCACTTATCCTTGATCTCTGCCACGGCAACTGGTTCCTCAGCATTTGCCTGGATTCTGATTCCCAACTTGCATTGCTCACCCCAACCTAAGAGAGATGTGCCCTCTTGTGTGACATATACATCTGACTCGCAACTTCTGCCTTTGTACTTTATTGATGCATGGAATTTCCCTAGCCACGCCTCCAGTTACATGGTTTTGGCTGGCCCTGCCTCCAATACCATGGTTTTGGCTGGCCCTGCCTCCAATACCATGGTTGTGGCTGGCCCAGCCTCCAGTTACATGGTTTTGGCTGGCCCAGCCTCCAGTTCCATGGATACGGCTGGCCCTGCCTCCCGTTACATGGTTTTGGCTGGTCCCGCCTCCCGTTACATGGTTTTGGCTGGCCCCGCCTCCAGTTCCATGGTTTTGGCTGGCCCCGCCTCCAGTTCCATGGTTTTGGCTGGCCCCGCCTCCCGTTCCATGGTTTTGGCTGGCCCTTCCTCCAGTTCCATGGTTACGGCTGGCCCCGCCTCCAGTTCCATGGTTATGGCTGGCCCCGCCTCCAGTTCCATGGTTACGGCTGTCCCCGCCTCCAGTTCCATGGTTACAGCTGGCCATGCCTCCAGTTCCATGGTTACAAGGTGTTCCTTGGTTACGGCTGGCCCTGCGTGTTAGGGAGAATTCTCATTCTATGGCTAATTTCCCTCACCTAGTGTGTCCCCCAACAGCTTTGCTGGATATCTGGAGTTTATTTTTTCCACTTGGTAACAGCGTGAGCCTTTTTCCCACTCTTACATGTGTTTTGCCATGTGTATTCCTACTGTTTGTGTGATCTTGGGTTCTGGAGCACACCACTCCATGAGACCCACTTTTATGTGTGTTACACAGCACCTTCAGTGCAGTGACAAAGGGTAGTCTTTTGGACTTCCCACTGACTCCATTCTTCTGGGGCTGACTACTGTCCCCCAGAAACAGGTAAAGTTCCCATTTACTTTATGTAGTCATTTAAAATTACAGACCCAGTTCACCCCATCTTACATTGAGTACTGGAAATGGTTAATTACAATCCCTTTTTGTCTAGGCCTCTCTGAGCTTTGTTTTGCTCTTTTAACATTTAGACCTGGCTGGTGGCAGTGGAATCTACCCTATCTTTTCTACCGCGATTACGCTATATAAATGTAGTATTGTTCCAGGCTATTATATTAGCTTTGAACATAAACCTGCTTGACCAAATACTCTTTCTTTTGGCTCCGGTCGGGTTTGTTCACCATTTCTTTTTGTTAAAGTCCTTCTTGTGTTTTACTTTGCGTGGCAAACCAGGTTTGCCATCTTTGTTCACCATATTTTGGCCGGCTTCTGCCAAGAAGCCCTCCTCTTGGCACCTGGGTGTCTAGGTGGGCTGTATGTGAGGGAAGGGTGTAGTCACGCCCTGCACAGGGTATCCTAGGAAACCCAAGTCGCACTTTGCCATGATTGGCTGAGGTGGTTATCCAGGCCGGACAACCCCCCTGCTGCGTGATTGACAGCCAGGCTGTGTGAATGGGGATTTTCGCATAAAAGGCAGGACTCTTGGGCTGGAAGTCGGAGTCGCCACTGGCACTGCAAGGAACCGAAGAGAAGCAGAGAAGAAGAAGGCTGCTGCAACTACCGAGTCCTGGTGAAGCCCTGCTGCAGTCCTAAGCTATCTACCCTTCAACGGCAAGAGAAGATCCAGTCCGGAGTCTTCTTCCCTTGAGCCTGGTGGGATCAACCAGCTCATCTTCCACAGGCAGAGGATCCTCTTCTTGGTCGAAATCACTGCACACTGCTATAGTCGTCCGGATAGCCATCTGAAGAGCCTCTCCTGTTTTAAAGGAGCGCACCTTTTATTTGCTGTCGCTGCTGCTGGCCTCATCCCTGAGTATTGCAGCTCAATCCAGACATCCTCCTTTTTGTCCCCACGACAGAAGCTCCAGGAACTGTGAGTCTGCAGGAAACTACCAGGAACAACTGCCGTGGCACCAGCTTCTTCAAAGAATAAGGTACTGTGTCCACCATCGAGGATCTATGGTGAACCCTTTTCTTCTCATCCAAGGCTTGCCCTTGTCTTCCTTCCCTTTTATAACTTTTGCTTCCTCTGTTGACAATATCCAAGTACTCCTGGCAACGTTGAATCTTGAACTGTCTGACTTTGTGATCCTCGACAACAGGAACCCGGTTCCACTTGACATTGGCACAGGCATATTGACTTTTATTTTCCTGTCAGCAAGTGTCTCTGATTCTGCCTGCCTTGACAAAAGTATTGCCTATGATTTTTGCCCCAACTCTCTTTTTTTAACTCAGGTGCTAAGTGTGTTTTTACCCCGGTAACATTTCTTTCCACGGATATGCGTAGCTTTAGTAAGAACGAACTGTCATTACTGTCAAAAAGTGATCGCATATGTATTCCCGGTAACGTCTTTTGTTTCACAACACTGGTCCGTCAAATCAGAAGGTACTTACCTGGAGTTGTTCTGCACAAAGAGAATTGGTTGTGTGTAGTGAATTTTACGTGTGGTTTTAATTTAATAGAAAATAAGTGTTTTACAAACAGATGGTTTAGAAATAGATGTATTTTACTTTTCAACTAAAAACCTTGAGTCAGTGTTTGCTGAGTCACAGTAATTGTGGTCCTTTATGTAATTTCTACTACTGCTCATTTGCTCTTGAGATGAGTCTGGCTGCTCTGCTACTGCTACCACTTTAACAGTGTAGTACAGGCTTGTACCAAAGGTGAACTTGTATTACCGCTTGTAGTCTTAATGCTGTGAAGTGGTACCTAAGGGCACTGCACAGGATTCTACCTAACACTGCCTCCAGTTCCATGATTTTGGCTGTCCCAGCCTCCAATTCCATGGATACGGCTGACCCCTCCTCCAGTTCCATGGTTTTTGCTGGCCAATCCTCCAGTTCCATGGATACGGCTGGCCCTGCCTCCAGTTCCATGGATACGGCTGGCCCTGCCTCCAATACCATGGTTTTGGCTGGCCCCGCCTCCAATACCGTGGTTTTGGCTGGCCCCGCCTCCAATACTGTGGTTTTGGCTGGCCCCGCCTCCAATACCATGGTTTTGGCTGGCCCCGCCTCCAATACCATGGTTTTTCCAGGCCCTGCCTCCAGTTACATGGTTTTGCATGCTTTTGGCAGGCCCCGCCTCCAATACAATGGTTTTGGCAGGCCCTGCCTCCAATACCATGGTTTTTCCAGGCCCGGCCTCAAGTTAAATGGTTTTGCATGGTGTTGGCTGGCCCCGCCTCCAATACCGTGGTGTTGGCTGGCCCCACCTCCAATACCGTGGTGTTGGCTGGCCCCGCCTCCAATACTGTGGTGTTGGCTGGCCCAGCCTCCAATACGTGGTGTTGGCTGGCCCCGCCTCCAATACCGTGGTGTTGGCTGGCCCCGCCTCCAATACCGTGGTGTTGGCTGGCCCCGCCTCCAATACCAAGGTTTTGGCTGGCCCCGCCTCCAGCTACATGGCCCTGCCTCCAATACCATGGTTTTGGCTGGCCCCGCCTCCAATACCATGATTTTGGCTGGCCCCGCCTCCAATACCATGGTTTTGGCAGGCCCCAGCTCCAGTTACATGGTTTTGGCAGGCCCCGCCTCCAATACCATGGTTTTGGCGACCCCGCCTCCAGTGCCATGGTTTTGGCGGCCCCCCTCCAGTGCCATGGTTTTGGCTAGCCCCGCCTCCAGTGCCATGGTTTTGGCTGGCCCCGCCTCCAGTGCCATGGTTTTGGCTGGCCCCGTCTCCAGTGCCATGGTTTTGGCTGGCCCCGCCTCCAGTACCATGGTTTTGGCTGGCCCCGCCTCCAGTACCATGGTTTGTTGGCCCCGCCTCCAATTCCATGGTTTTGGCATGCCCCACCTCCAATACCATGTTTTTTCCAGGCCCCGCCTCCAGTTACATGGTTTTGCATGGTGTTGGCAGGCCCCGCCTCCAATACCATGTTTTTGGCAGGCCCCGCCTCCAATACCATGGATTTGCATGGTGTTGGCAGGCCTGCCTCCAATACCATGGTTTTGGTAGGCCCCGCCTTCAATTCCATGTTTTTGGCAGGCACTGCCTCCAATACCATGGTTTTGTCTGGCCCCGCCTCCAATCAATGGTTTTGGCTGGCCCCGCCTCCAATACCATGGATTTTCCAGGCCCTGCCTCCAGTTACATGGTTTTCCATGGTTTTGGCAGGCCCCGCCTCCAATACCATGGTTTGGCAGGCCCCGCCTCCAATACCATGGTTTGGCAGGCCCTGCCTCCAATACCATGGTTTTTCCAGACCCCGCCTCCAGTTAAATGGTTTTGCATGGTGTTGGCAGGCCCCGCCTCCAGTACCATGGTATTGGCTGGCCCCGCCTCCAGTACCATGGTTTTGGCTGGTCCCGCCTCCAATACCATGGTTTTGGCTGGCCTAGCCTCCAATACCATGGTTTTGGCTGGCCCCGCCTCCAATACCGTGGTTTTGGCTGGCCCCGCCTCCAATACCATGGTTTTGGCTGGCCCCGCCTCCAATACCGTGGTTTTGGCTGGCCCCGCATCCAATACCATGGTTTTGACTGGCCCCGCCTCCAATACCATGGTTTTTCCAGGCCCTGCCTCCAGTTACATGGTTTTGCATGGTTTTGGCAGGCCCCGCCTCCAATACAATGGTTTTGGCAGGCCCTGCCTCCAATACCATGGTTTTTCCAGGCCCGGCCTCCAGTTAAATGGTTTTGCATGGTGTTGGCTGGCCCCGCCTCCAATACCGTGGTGTTGGCTGGCCCCACCTCCAATACCGTGGTGTTGGCTGGCCCCGCCTCCAATACTGTGGTGTTGGCTGGCCCCGCCTCCAATACGTGGTGTTGGCTGGACCCGCCTCCAATACCGTGGTGTTGGCTGGCCCCGCTTCCAATACCGTGGTGTTGGCTTGCCCCGCCTCCAATACCAAGGTTTTGGCTGGCCCCACCTCCAGCTACATGGCCCTGCCTCCAATACCATGATTTTGGCTGGCCCTGCCTCCAATTACATGGTTTTGGCAGGCCCCGCCTCCAATACCATGGTTTTGGCGACCCCGCCTCCAGTGCCATGGTTTTGGCGGCCCCCCCTCCAGTGCCATGGTTTTGGCTGGCCCCACCTCCAGTGCCATGGTTTTGGCTGGCCCCGCCTCCAGTGCCATGGTTTTGGCTGGCCCCGTCTCCAGTGCCATGGTTTTGGCTGGCCCCGCCTCCAGTACCATGGTTTTGGCTGGCCCCGCCTCCAGTACCATGGTTTGTTGGCCCCGCCTCCAATTCCATGGTTTTGGCATGCCCCACCTCCAATACCATGTTTTTCTCAGGCCCCGCCTCCAGTTACATGGTTTTGCATGGTGTTGGCAGGCCCCGCCTCCAATACCATGTTTTTGGCAGGCCCCGCCTCCAATAACATGGTTTTGCATGGTGTTGGCAGGCCCTGCCTCCAATACCATGGTTAGGCAGGCCCTGCCTCCAATACCATGGATTGGCAGGCCCTGCCTCCAATACCATGGTTTCTCCAGGCCCCGCCTCCAGTTAAATGGTTTTGCATGGTGTTGGCTGGCCCCGTCTCCAGTACCATGGTATTGGCTGGCCCCGCCTCCAGTACCATGGTTTTGGCTGGCCCTGCCTCCAATACCATGGTTTTGGCTGGCCTCGCCTCCAATACCATTGTTTTGGCTGGCCCCACCTCCAATACCATGGTTTTGGCTGGCCCCGCCTCCAATACCATGGTTTTGGCTGGCCCGTCCTCCAATACCATGGTTTTGGCTGGCCCCACCTCCAATACCCTGGTTTTGGCTGGACCTGCCTCGAAAACCATGGTTTTGGCTGGCCCCGCCTCCAATACCATGGTTTTGGCTGGCCATGCCTCCAATACCGTGGTTTTGGCTGGCCCCGCCTCAATACCTTGGTTTTGGCTGGCCCCGCCTCAATACCATGGTTTTTCCAGGCCCCGCCCAATACCATGGTTTTTCCAGGCCCCGCCTCCAGTTACATGGTTCTGCATGGTGTGGGCAGGCCCCGCCTCCAATACCATGGTTTTGGCAGGCCCTGCCTCCAATATCATGGTTTTGGCAGGCCCCGCCTACAATATCATGGTTTTGGAAGGCCCCGCCTCCAGTTACATGGTTTTGCCAGGCCCCGCCTCCAGTTACATGGTTTTGGCTGGCAACCCCTCCAATACCATGGTTTTGGCTGGCCCCGCCTCCAATACCATGGTTTTGACTGGCCCCGCCTCCAGCTACATGGCCCTGCCTCCAATACCATGGTTTTGGCTGGCCCCGTCTCCAATACCATGGTATACCATGGTTTTGGCTGGCCCCAACTCCAGTTACATGGTTTTGGCTGGCCCCGCCTCCAATACATGGTTTTGGCTGGCCCCGCCTCCAATACATGGTTTTGGCTGGCCCCGCCTCCAATACCATGGTTTTGGCAGGCCCCGCCTCCAATACCATGGTTTGGCAAGCCCCGCCTCCAATACCATGGTTTTGCAAGCCCCGCCTCCAATACCATGGTTTTGCAAGCCCCGCCTCCAATACCATGGTTTTTCCAGGCCCGGCCTCCAGTTAAATGGTTTTGCATTGTGTTGGCAGGCCCCGCCTCCAATACCATGGTTTTGGCTGGCCCCGCCTCCAATACCATGGTTTTGGCTTGCCCCGCCTCCAATACATGGTTTTGGCTGGCCCCGCCTCAATACCATGGTGTTGGCTGGCCCCGCCTCCAATACCATGGTTTTGGCTGGCCCCGCCTCCAATACCATGGTTTTTCCAGGCCCGGCCTCCAGTTAAATGGTTTTGCATGGTGTTGGCAGGCCCCGCCTCCAATACCATGGTTTTGGCTGGCCCCGCCTCCAATACCATGGTGTTGGCTTCCCCGCCTCCAATACCATGGTGTTGGCTGGCCCTGCCTCCAATACCATCGTTTTGGCTGGCCCCGCCTCCAATACCATGGTTTTGGCTGGCCCCGCCTCCAATACCATTGATTTGGCTGGCCCCACCTCCAATACCATGGTTTTTCCAGGCCCTGCCTCCAGTTACATGGTTTTGCATGGTGTTGGCAGGCCCCGCCTCCAATAGCATGGTTTTGGCAGGCCCCGCCTCCAGTTACATGGTTTTAGCTGGCCCCGCCTCCAATACATGGTTTTGGCTGGCCCCGCCTCCAATACATGGTTTTGGCTGGCCCCGCCTCCAATACCATGGTTTTGGCAGGCCCTGCCTCCAATACCATGGTTTGGCAAGCCCCACCTCCAATACCATGGTTTTTCCAGGCCCGGCCTCCAGTTAAATGGTTTTGCATGGTGTTGGCAGGCCCCGCCTCTAATAACATGGTTTTGGCAGGCCCCGCCTCCAATACCATGGTTTTGGCAGGCCCTGCCACCAATACCATGGTTTTGGCAGGCCCCGCCTCCAATACCATGGTTTTGGCAGGCCCCGCCTCCAATACCATGGTTTGGCAGGCCCTGCCTCCAATACCATGGTTTGGCAAGCCCCGCCTCCAATACCATGGTTTTTCCAGGCCCGGCCTCCAGTTAAATGGTTTTGCATGGTGTTGGCAGGCCCCGCCTCCAATACCATGGTTTTGGCTGGCCCCCGCCTCCAATACCATGGTGTTGGCTGCCCCGCCTCCAATACCATGGTGTTGGCTGGCCCCGCCTCCAATACCATGGTTTTGGTTTTGGCTGGCCCCGTCTCCAGTTACATGGTTTTGGCTGGCCCCTCCTCCAATACATGGTTTTGGCTGGCCCCGCCTCCAATACATTGTTTTGGCTGGCCCCGCCTCCAATACCATGGTTTTGGCAGGCCCCACCTCCAATACCATGGTTTGGCAAGCCCCGCCTCCAATACCATGGTTTTTCCAGGCCCGGCCTCCAGTTAAATGGTTTTGCATGGTGTTGACAGGCCCCGCCTCCAATACCATGGTTTTGGCTGGACCTGTCTCCAATACCATGGTTTTGGCTGGCCCCGTCTCCAATACATGGTGTTGGCTGGCCCCGCCTCTAATACCATGGTGTTGGCTGGCCCCGCCTCCAATACCATGGTTTTGGCTGGCCCCGCGTCCAATACCAATATTTTTTGGCTGGCCCCGCCTCCAATACCATGGTTTTGGCTGGCCCCGCCTCCAATACCATGGTTTGGCAGGCCCTGCCTCCAATACCATGGTTTGGCAAGCCCTGCCTCCAATACCATGGTTTTTCCAGGCCCGGCCTCCAGTTAAATGGTTTTGCATGGTGTTGGCAGGCCCCGCCTCCAATACCATGGTTTTGGCTGGCCCCCGCCTCCAATACCATGGTGTTGGCTGCCCCGCCTCCAATACCATGGTTTTGGCTTGCCCCGCCTCCAATACCATGGTTTTGGCTGGTCCCGCTTCCAATACCATGGTATACCATGGTTTTGGCTGGCCCCGTCTCCAGTTACATGGTTTTGGCTGGCCCCTCCTCCAATACATGGTTTTGGCTGGCCCCGCCTCCAAAACATTGTTTTGGCTGGCCCCGCCTCCAATACCATGGTTTTGGCAGGCCCCACCTCCAATACCATGGTTTGGCAAGCCCCGCCTCCAATACCATGGTTTTTCCAGGCCCGGCCTCCAGTTAAATGGTTTTGCATGGTGTTGGCAGGCCCCGCCTCCAATACCATGGTTTTGGCTGGACCCGCCTCCAATACCATGGTTTTGGCTGGCCCCGCCTCCAATAAATGGTGTTGGCTGGCCCCGCCTCTAATACCATGGTGTTGGCTGGCCCCACCTCCAATACCATGGTTTTGGCTGGCCCCACGTCCAATACCATGGTTTTGGCTGGCCCCGCCTCCAATACCATGGTTTTGGCTGGCCCCACCTCCAATACCATGGTTTTTCCAGGCCCTGCCTCCAGTTACATAGTTTTGCATGGTGTTGGCAGGCCCTGACTCCAATACCATGGTTTTGGCAGGCCCCGCCTCCAATACCATGGTTTTGGCAATACCATGGTTTTGGCAGGCCCCGCCTCCAATACCATGGTTTTGGCAGGCCCCGCCTCCAATACCATGGTTTTGGCAATACCATGGTTTTGGCTGGCCCCGCCTCCAATACCATGGTTTTGGCTGGCCCCGCCTCCAATACCATGGATTTGGCTGGCCCCGCCTCCAATACCATGGTTTTGGTTGGCCCTGCCTCCAATACCATGGTGTTGGCTGGCCCCGCCTCCAATACCATGGTGTTGGCTGGCCCCGCCTCCAATACCATGGTTTTGGCTGGCCCCGCCTCCAATACCATGGTTTTGGCAGGCCCTGCCTCCAATACCATGGTTTTTTGGCAGGCCCTGCCTCCAATACCATGGTTTTGGCAGGCCCCGCCTCCAATACCATGGTTTAGCAGCCCCTGCTTCCAATACCATGGTTTTGGCAGGCCCCGCCTCCAATACCATGGTTTTGGCAGGCCCGCCTACAATAACATGGTTTTGGCAGGCCCCGCCTACAATATCATGGTTTTGGCTGGCACCCCCGCCTCCAGTTACATGGTTTTGGCTGGCACCCCCGCCTCCAGTTACATGGTTTTGGCTGGCCTCACCTCGAGTTACATGGTTTTGGCTGGCCCCGCCTCCAATACCATGGTTTTGGCTGGCCCCGCCTCCAGCTACATGGCCCTGCCTCCAATACCATGGTTTTGGCTGACCCCACTTCCGATACCATGGTATACCATGGTTTTGGCTGGCCCCGTCTCCAGTTACATGGTTTTGGCTGGCCCCGCCTCCAATACCATGGTTTTGGCTGGACCCGCCTCCAATACCATGGTTTTGGCTGGCCCCGGCTCCAATACCATGGTTTTGGCTGGCCCCGCCTCCAATAAATGGTGTTGGCTGGCCCCGCCTCTAATACCATGGTGTTGGCTGGCCCCGCCTCCAATACCATGGTTTTCGCTGGCCCCGCATCCAATACCATGGTTTTGGCTGACCCCGCCTCCAATACCATGGTTTTGGCTGGCCCCGCCTCCAATACCATGGTTTGGCAAGCCCCGCCTCCAATACCATGGTTTTTCCAGGCCCGGCCTCCAGTTAAATGGTTTTGCATGGTGTTGGCAGGCCCGCCTCCAATACCATGGTTTTGGCTGGCCCCCGCCTCCAATACCATGGTGTTGGCTGCCCCGCCTCCAATACCATGGTGTTGGCTGGCCCCGCCTCCATTACCATGGTTTTGGCTGGCCCCGCCTCCAATACCATGGTTTTGGCTGGCCCCGCTTCCAATACCATGGTATACCATGATTTTGGCTGGCCCCGTCTCCAGTTACATGGTTTTGGCTGGCCCCTCCTCCAATACATGGTTTTGGCTGGCCCCGCCTCCAATACATTGTTTTGGCTGGCCCCGCCTCCAATACCATGGTTTTGGCAGGCCCCACCTCCAATACCATGGTTTGGCAAGCCCCACCTCCAATACCATGGTTTTTCCAGGCCCGGCCTCCAGTTAAAAGGTTTTGCATGGTGTTGGCAGGCCCCGCCTCCAATACCATGGTTTTGGCTGGACCCGCCTCCAATACCATGGTTTTGGCTGGCCCCGCTGGCCCCGCCTCCAATACATGGTGTTGGCTGGCCCGCCTCTAATACCATGGTGTTGGCTGGCCCTGCCTCCAATACCATGGTTTTGGCTGGCCCCGCCTCCAATACCATGGTTTTGGCTAGCCCCACGTCCAATACCATGGTTTTGGCTGGCCCCGCCTCCAATACCATGGTTTTGGCTGGCCCCGCCTCCAATACCATAGTTTTGGCTGGCCCCACCTCCAATACCATGGTTTTTCCAGGCCCTGCCTCCAGATACATAGTTTTGCATGGTGTTGGCAGGCCCTGCCTCCAATACCATGGTTTTGGCAGGCCCCGCCTCCAATACCATGGTTTTGGCAGGCCCCGCCTCCAATACCATGGTTTTGGCAGGCCCCGCCTCCAATACCATGGTTTGGCAGGCCCTGCCTCCAATACCATGGTTTGGCAAGCCCTGCCTCCAATACCATGGTTTTTCCAGGCCCAGCCTCCAGTTAAATGTTTTTGCATGGTGTTGGCAGGCCCTGCCTCCAATACCATGGTTTTGGCTGGCCCCGCCTCCAATACCATGGTGTTGGATGGCCCCGCCTCCAATACCATGGTTTTGGCTGGCCCCGCCTCCAATACCATGGTTTTGGCTGGCCCCGCCTCCAATACCATGGATTTGGCTGGCACCCCCGCCTCCAGTTACATGGTTTTGGCTGGCACCCCTGCCTCCAGTTACATGGTTTTGGCTGGCTTCACCTCCAGTTACATGGTTTTGGCTGGCCCCGCCTCCAATACCATGGTTTTGGCTGGCCCCGCCTCCAGCTACATGGCCCTGCCTCCAATACCATGGTTTTGGCTGACCCCACTTCCGATACCATGGTTTGGCAAGCCCCGCCTCCAATACCATGGTTTTTCCAGGCCCGGCCTCCAGTTAAATGGTTTTGCATGGTGTTGGCAGGCCCCGCCTCCAATACCATGGTTTTGGCTGGCCCCCGCCTCCAATACCATAGTGTTGGCTGCCCCGCTTCCAATACCATGGTTTTGGCTGGCCCCGCCTCCAATACCATGGTTTTGGCTGGCCCCGCTTCCAATACCATGGTATACCATGGTTTTGGCTGGCCCCGTCTCCAGTTACATGGTTTTGGCTGGCCCCTCCTCCAATACATGGTTTTGGCTGGCCCCGCCTCCAATACATTGTTTTGGCTGGCCCCGCCTCCAATACCATGGTTTTGGCAGGCCCCACCTCCAATACCATGGTTTGGCAAGCCCCGCCTCCAATACCATGGTTTTTCCAGGCCCGGCCTCCAGTTAAATGGTTTTGCATGGTGTTGGCAGGCCCCGCCTCCAATACCATGGTTTTGGCTAGACCCGCCTCAAATACCATGGTTTTGGCTGGCCCCGCCTCCAATAAATGGTGTTGGCTGGCCCCGCCTCTAATACCATGGTGTTGGCTGGCCCCGCCTCCAATACCATGGTTTTGGCTGGCCCCGCGTCCAATACCATGGTTTTGGCTGGCCCCGCCTCCAATACCATGGTTTTGGCTGGCCCCGCCTCCAATACCATGGTTTTGGCTGGCCCCACCTCCAATACCATGGTTTTTCCAGGCCCTGCCTCCAGTTACATAGTTTTGCATGGTGTTGGCAGGCCCTGCCTCCAATACCATGGTTTTGGCAGGCCCCGCCTCCAATACCATGGTTTTGGCAATACCATGGTTTTGGCAGGCCCCGCCTCCAATACCATGGTTTTGGCAGGCCCCACCTCCAATACCATGGTTTTGGCAATACCATGGTTTTGGCTGACCCCGCCTCCAATACCATGGTTTTGGCTGGCCCCGCCTCCAATACCATGGATTTGGCTGGCCCCACCTCCAATACCATGGTTTTGGTTGGCCCCGCCTCCAATACCATGGTGTTGGCTGGCCCCGCCTCCAATACCATGGTGTTGGCTGGCCCCGCCTCCAATACCAGGTTTTGGCTGGCCCCGCCTCCAATACCATGGTTTTGGCAGGCCCTGCCTCCAATACCATGGTTTTTTTGGCAGGCCCCGCCTCCAATACCATGGTTTTGGCAGGCCCCGCCTCCAATACCATGGTTTAGCAGCCCCTGCTTCCAATACCATGGGTTTGGCAGGCCCCACCTCCAATACCATGGTTTGGCAAGCCCCGCCTCCAATACCATGGTTTTTCCAGGCCCGGCCTCCAGTTAAATGGTTTTGCATGGTGTTGACAGGCCCCGCCTCCAATACCATGGTTTTGGCTGGACCTGTCTCCAATACCATGGTTTTGGCTGGCCCCGTCTCCAATACATGGTGTTGGCTGGCCCCGCCTCTAATACCATGGTGTTGGCTGGCCCCGCCTCCAATACCATGGTTTTGGCTGGCCCCGCGTCCAATACCAATATTTTTTGGCTGGCCCCGCCTCCAATACCATGGTTTTGGCTGGCCCCGCCTCCAATACCATGGTTTGGCAGGCCCTGCCTCCAATACCATGGTTTGGCAAGCCCTGCCTCCAATACCATGGTTTTTCCAGGCCCGGCCTCCAGTTAAATGGTTTTGCATGGTGTTGGCAGGCCCCGCCTCCAATACCATGGTTTTGGCTGGCCCCCGCCTCCAATACCATGGTGTTGGCTGCCCCGCCTCCAATACCATGGTTTTGGCTGGCCCCGCCTCCAATACCATGGTTTTGGCTGGCCCCGCTTCCAATACCATGGTATACCATGGTTTTGGCTGGCCCCGTCTCCAGTTACATGGTTTTGGCTGGCCCCTCCTCCAATACATGGTTTTGGCTGGCCCCGCCTCCAATACATTGTTTTGGCTGGCCCCGCCTCCAATACCATGGTTTTGGCAGGCCCCGCCTCCAATACCATGGTTTGGCAAGCCCCGCCTCCAATACCATGGTTTTTCCAGGCCCGGCCTCCAGTTAAATGGTTTTGCATGGTGTTGGCAGGCCCCGCCTCCAATACCATGGTTTTGGCTGGACCCGCCTCCAATACCATGGTTTTGGCTGGCCCCGCCTCCAATAAATGGTGTTGGCTGGCCCCGCCTCTTATACCATGGTGTTGGCTGGCCCCGCCTCCAATACCATGGTTTTGGCTGGCCCCGCGTCCAATACCATGGTTTTGGCTGGCCCCGCCTCCAATACCATGGTTTTGGCTGGCCCCACCTCCAATACCATGGTTTTTCCAGGCCCTGCCTCCAGTTACATAGTTTTGCATGGTGTTGGCAGGCCCTGACTCCAATACCATGGTTTTGGCAGGCCCCGCCTCCAATACCATGGTTTTGGCAATACCATGGTTTTGGCAGGCCCCGCCTCCAATACCATGGTTTTGGCAGGCCCCGCCTCCAATACCATGGTTTTGGCAATACCATGGTTTTGGCTGGTCCCGCCTCCAATACCATGGTTTTGGCTGGCCCCGCCTCCAATACCATGGATTTGGCTGGCCCCGCCTCCAATACCATGGTTTTGGTTGGCCCCGCCTCCAATACCATGGTGTTGGCTGGCCCCGCCTCCAATACCATGGTGTTGGCTGGCCCCGCCTCCAATACCATGGTGTTGGCTGGCCCCGCCTCCAATACCATGGTTTTGGCTGGCCCCGCCTCCAATACCATGGTTTTGGCAGGCCCTGCCTCCAATACCATGGTTTTTTGGCAGGCCCTGCCTCCAATACCATGGTTTTGGCAGGCCCCGCCTCCAATACCATGGTTTAGCAGCCCCTGCTTCCAATACCATGGTTTTGGCAGGCCCCGCCTCCAATACCATGGTTTTGGCAGGCCCGCCTACAATAACATGGTTTTGGCAGGCCCCGCCTACAATATCATGGTTTTGGCTGGCACCCCCGCCTCCAGTTACATGGTTTTGGCTGGCACCCCCGCCTCCAGTTACATGGTTTTGGCTGGCCTCACCTCCAGTTACATGGTTTTGCTGGCCCCGCCTCCAATACCATGGTTTTGGCTGGCCCCGCCTCCAGCTACATGGCCCTGCCTCCAATACCATGGTTTTGGCTGACCCCACTTCCGATACCATGGTATACCATGGTTTTGGCTGGCCCCGTCTCCAGTTACATGGTTTTGGCTGGCCCCGCCTCCAATACCATGGTTTTGGCTGGACCCGCCTCCAATACCATGGTTTTGGCTGGCCCCGCCTCCAATACCATGGTTTTGGCTGGCCCCGCCTCCAATAAATGGTGTTGGCTGGCCCCGCCTCTAATACCATGGTGTTGGCTGGCCCCGCCTCCAATACCATGGTTTTCGCTGGCCCCGCATCCAATACCATGATTTTGGCTGACCCCGCCTCCAATACCATGGTTTTGGCTGGCCCCGCCTCCAATACCATGGTTTGGCAGGCCCTGCCTACAATACCATGGTTTGGCAAGCCCCGCCTCCAATACCATGGTTTTTCCAGGCCCGGCCTCCAGTTAAATGGTTTTGCATGGTGTTGGCAGGCCCCGCCTCCAATACCATGGTTTTGGCTGGCCCCCGCCTCCAATACCATGGTGTTGGCTGCCCCGCCTCCAATACCATGGTGTTGGCTGGCCCCGCCTCCATTACCATGGTTTTGGCTGGCCCCGCCTCCAATACCATGGTTTTGGCTGGCCCCGCTTCCAATACCATGGTATACCATGATTTTGGCTGGCCCCGTCTCCAGTTACATGGTTTTGGCTGGCCCCTCCTCCAATACCATGGTTTTGGCAGGCCCCGCCTCCAATACCATGGTTTGGCAGGCCCTGCCTCCAATACCATGGTTTTGGCAGGCCCCACCTCCAATACCATGGTTTGGCAAGCCCCACCTCCAATACCATGGTTTTTCCAGGCCCGGCCTCCAGTTAAAAGGTTTTGCATGGTGTTGGCAGGCCCCGCCTCCAATACCATGGTTTTGGCTGGACCCGCCTCCAATACCATGGTTTTGGCTGGCCCCGCTGGCCCCGCCTCCAATACATGGTGTTGGCTGGCCCGCCTCTAATACCATGGTGTTGGCTGCCCCGCCTCCAATACCATGGTGTTGGCTGGCCCCGCCTCCATTACCATGGTTTTGGCTGGCCCCGCCTCCAATACCATGGTTTTGGCTGGCCCCGCTTCCAATACCATGGTATACCATGATTTTGGCTGGCCCCGTCTCCAGTTACATGGTTTTGGCTGGCCCCTCCTCCAATACCATGGTTTTGGCAGGCCCCGCCTCCAATACCATGGTTTGGCAGGCCCTGCCTCCAATACCATGGTTTTGGCAGGCCCCACCTCCAATACCATGGTTTGGCAAGCCCCACCTCCAATACCATGGTTTTTCCAGGCCCTGCCTCCAGATACATAGTTTTGCATGGTGTTGGCAGGCCCTGCCTCCAATACCATGGTTTTGGCAGGCCCCGCCTCCAATACCATGGTTTTGGCAGGCCCCGCCTCCAATACCATGGTTTTGGCAGGCCCCGCCTCCAATACCATGGTTTGGCAGGCCCTGCCTCCAATACCATGGTTTGGCAAGCCCTGCCTCCAATACCATGGTTTTTCCAGGCCCGGCCTCCAGTTAAATGGTTTTGCATGGTGTTGGCAGGCCCTGCCTCCAATACCATGGTTTTGGCTGGCCCCGCCTCCAATACCATGGTGTTGGCTGGCCCCGCCTCCAATACCATGGTTTTGGCTGGCCCCGCCTCCAATACCATGGTTTTGGCTGGCCCCGCCTCCAATACCATGGATTTGGCTGGCACCCCCGCCTCCAGTTACATGGTTTTGGCTGGCACCCCCGCCTCCAGTTACATGGTTTTGGCTGGCTTCACCTCCAGTTACATGGTTTTGGCTGGCCCCGCCTCCAATACCATGGTTTTGGCTGGCCCCGCCTCCAGCTACATGGCCCTGCCTCCAATACCATGGTTTTGGCTGACCCCACTTCCGATACCATGGTTTGGCAAGCCCCGCCTCCAATACCATGGTTTTTCCAGGCCCGGCCTCCAGTTAAATGGTTTTGCATGGTGTTGGCAGGCCCCGCCTCCAATACCATGGTTTTGGCTGGCCCCCGCCTCCAATACCATAGTGTTGGCTGCCCCGCCTCCAATACCATGGTTTTGGCTGGCCCCGCCTCCAATACCATGGTTTTGGCTGGCCCCGCTTCCAATACCATGGTATACCATGGTTTTGGCTGGCCCCGTCTCCAGTTACATGGTTTTGGCTGGCCCCTCCTCCAATACATGGTTTTGGCTGGCCCCGCCTCCAATACATTGTTTTGGCTGGCCCCGCCTCCAATACCATGGTTTTGGCAGGCCCCACCTCCAATACCATGGTTTGGCAAGCCCCGCCTCCAATACCATGGTTTTTCCAGGCCCGGCCTCCAGTTAAATGGTTTTGCATGGTGTTGGCAGGCCCCGCCTCCAATACCATGGTTTTGGCTGGACCCGCCTCAAATACCATGGTTTTGGCTGGCCCCGCCTCCAATAAATGGTGTTGGCTGGCCCCGCCTCTAATACCATGGTGTTGGCTGGCCCCGCCTCCAATACCATGGTTTTGGCTGGCCCCGTGTCCAATACCATGGTTTTGGCTGGCCCCGCCTCCAATACCATGGTTTTGGCTGGCCCCGCCTCCAATACCATGGTTTTGGCTGGCCCCACCTCCAATACCATGGTTTTTCCAGGCCCTGCCTCCAGTTACATAGTTTTGCATGGTGTTGGCAGGCCCTGCCTCCAATACCATGGTTTTGGCAGGCCCCGCCTCCAATACCATGGTTTTGGCAATATTTTGGCAGGCCCCGCCTCCAATACCATGGTTTTGGCAGGCCCCACCTCCAATACCATGGTTTTGGCAATACCATGGTTTTGGCTGGCCCCGCCTCCAATACCATGGTTTTGGCTGGCCCCGCCTCCAATACCATGGATTTGGCTGGCCCCACCTCCAATACCATGGTTTTGGTTGGCCCCGCCTCCAATACCATGGTGTTGGCTGGCCCCGCCTCCAATACCATGGTGTTGGCTGGCCCCGCCTCCAATACCAGGTTTTGGCTGGCCCCGCCTCCAATACCATGGTTTTGGCAGGCCCTGCCTCCAATACCATGTTTTTTTTGGCAGGCCCCGCCTCCAATACCATGGTTTTGGCAGGCCCCGCCTCCAATACCATGGTTTAGCAGCCCCTGCTTCCAATACCATGGGTTTGGCAGGCCCCGCCTCCAATACCATAGTTTTGGCAGGCCCGCCTACAATAACATGGTTTTGGCAGGCCCCGCCTACAATATCATGGTTTTGGCTGGCACCCCCGCCTCCAGTTACATGGTTTTGGCTGGCACCCCCGCCTCCAGTTACATGGTTTTGGTTGGCCTCACCTCCAGTTACATGGTTTTGGCTGGCCCCGCCTCCAATACCATGGTTTTGGCTGGCCCTGCCTCCAGCTACATGGCCCCGCCTCCAATACCATGGTTTTGGCTGGCCCCACCTCCAATACCATGGTTTTTCCAGGCCCTGCCTCCAGTTACATAGTTTTGCATGGTGTTGGCAGGCCCTGCCTCCAATACCATGGTTTTGGCAGGCCCCGCCTCCAATACCATGGTTTTGGCAATACCATGGTTTTGGCAGGCCCCGCCTCCAATACCATGGTTTTGGCAGGCCCCACCTCCAATACCATGGTTTTGGCAATACCATGGTTTTGGCTGGCCCCGCCTCCAATACTATGGTTTTGGCTGGCCCCGCCTCCAATACCATGGATTTGGCTGGCCCCACCTCCAATACCATGGTTTTGGTTGGCCCCGCCTCCAATACCATGGTGTTGGCTGGCCCCGCCTCCAATACCATGGTGTTGGCTGGCCCCGCCTCCAATACCATGGTTTTGGCAGGCCCCGCCTCCAATACCATGGTTTTGGCAGGCCCCACCTCCAATACCATGGTTTTGGCAATACCATGGTTTTGGCAATACCATGGTTTTGGCTGGCCCCGCCTCCAATACCATGGTTTTGGCTGGCCCCGCCTCCAATACCATGGATTTGGCTGGCCCCACCTCCAATACCATGGTTTTGGTTGGCCCCGCCTCCAATACCATGGTGTTGGCTGGACCCGCCTCCAATACCATGGTTTTGGCTGGCCCCGCTGGCCCCGCCTCCAATACATGGTGTTGGCTGGCCCGCCTCTAATACCATGGTGTTGGCTGGCCCTGCCTCCAATACCATGGTTTTGGCTGGCCCCGCCTCCAATACCATGGTTTTGGCTAGCCCCACGTCCAATACCATGGTTTTGGCTGGCCCCGCCTCCAATACCATAGTTTTGGCTGGCCCCACCTCCAATACCATGGTTTTTCCAGGCCCTGCCTCCAGATACATAGTTATGCATGGTGTTGGCAGGCCCCGCCTCCAATACCATGGTTTTGGCAGGCCCTGCCTCCAATACCATGGTTTTTTTGGCAGGCCCCGCCTCCAATACCATGGTTTTGGCAGGCCCCGCCTCCAATACCATGGTTTTGGCAGGCCCCGCCTACAATATCATGGTTTTGGCTGGCACCCCCGCCTCCAGTTACATGGTTTTGGCTGGCACCCCCGCCTCCAGTTACATGGTTTTGGCTGGCCCCGTCTCCAGTTACATGGTTTTGGCTGGCCCCGCCTCCAATACATGGTTTTGGCTGGCCCCGCCTCCAATACCATGGTTTTGGCTGGACCCGCCTCCAATACCATGGTTTTGGCTGGCCCCGCCTCCAATACATGGTGTTGGCTGGCCCCGCCTCTAATACCATGGTGTTGGCTGGCCCCGCCTCCAATACCATGGTTTTGGCTGGCCCCGCGTCCAATACCATGGTTTTGGCTGACCCCGCCTCCAATACCATGGTTTTGGCTGGCCCCGCCTCCAATACCATGGTTTGGCAGGCCCTGCCTACAATACCATGGTTTGGCAAGCCCCGCCTCCAATACCATGGTTTTTCCAGGCCCGGCCTCCAGTTAAATGGTTTTGCATGGTGTTGGCAGGCCCCGCCTCCAATGCCATGGTTTTGGCTGGCCCCCGCCTCCAATACCATGGTGTTGGCTGCCCCGCCTCCAATACCATGGTGTTGGCTGGCCCCGCCTCCAATACCATGGTTTTGGCTGGCCCCGCCTCCAATACCATGGTTTTGGGGCTGGCCCCGCCTCCAATACCATGGTTTTGGCTGGCCCCGCTTCCAATACCATGGTATACCATGATTTTGGCTGGCCCCGTCTCCAGTTACATGGTTTTGGCTGGCCCCTCCTCCAATACATGGTTTTGGCTGGCCCCGCCTCCAATACATTGTTTTGGCTGGCCCCGCCTCCAATACCATGGTTTTGGCAGGCCCCACCTCCAATACCATGGTTTGGCAAGCCCCACCTCCAATACCATGGTTTTTCCAGGCCCGACCTCCAGTTAAATGGTTTTGCATGGTGTTGGCAGGCCCCGCCTCCAATACCATGGTTTTGGCTGGACCCGCCTCCAATACCATGGTTTTGGCTAGCCCCGCGTCCAATACCATGGTTTTGGCTGGCCCCGCCTCCAATACCATGGTTTTGGATGGCCCCGCCTCCAATACCATTGTTTTGGCTGGCCCCACCTCCAATACCATGGTTTTTCCAGGCCCTGCCTCCAGATACATAGTTTTGCATGGTGTTGGCAGGCTCCGCCTCCAATACCATGGTTTTGGCAGGCCCCGCCTCCAATACCATGGTTTTGGCAATACCATGGTTTTGGCAGGCCCCGCCTCCAATACCATGGTTTTGGCAGGCCCCGCCTCCAATACCATGGTTTTGGCAGGCCCCGCCTCCAATACCATGGTTTTGGCAGGCCCCGCCTCCAATACCATGCTTTGGCAGGCCCTGCCTCCAATACCATGGTTTGGCAAGCCCCGCCTCCAATACCATGGTTTTTCCAGGCCCGGCCTCCAGTTAAATGGTTTTGCATGGTGTTGGCAGGCCCTGCCTCCAATACCATGGTTTTGGCTGGCCCCGCCTCCAATACCATGGTGTTGGCTGGCCCCGCCTCCAATACCATGGTTTTGGCTGGCCCCGCCTCCAATACCATGGATTTGGCTGGCACCCCCGCCTCCAGTTACATGGTTTTGGCTGGCACCCCCGCCTCCAGTTACATGGTTTTGGCTGGCTTCACCTCCAGTTACATGGTTTTGGCTGGCCCCGCCTCCAATACCATAGTTTTGGCTGGCCCCGCCTCCAGCTACATGGCCCTGCCTCCAATACCATGGTTTTGGCTGACCCCACTTCCGATACCATGGTATACCATGGTTTTGGCTGGCCCCGTCTCCAGTTACATGGTTTTGGCTGGCCCCGCCTCCAATACATGGTTTTGGCTGGCCCCGCCTCCAATACCATGGTTTTGGCTGGACCCGCCTCCGATACCATGGTTTTGGCTGGCCCCGCTGGCCCCGCCTCCAATACATGGTGTTGGCTGGCCCGCCTCTAATACCATGGTGTTGGCTGGCCCCGCCTCCAATACCATGGTTTTGGCTGGCCCCGCCTCCAATACCATGGTTTTGGCTAGCCCTGCGTCCAATACCATGGTTTTGGCTGGCCCCGCCTCCAATACCATGGTTTTGGCTGGCCCCGCCTCCAATACCTTTGTTTTGGCTGGCCCCACCTCCAATACCATGGTTTTTCCAGGCCCTGCCTCCAGATACATAGTTTTGCATGGTGTTGGCAGGCCCTGCCTCCAATACCATGGTTTTGGCAGGCCCCGCCTCCAATACCATGGTTTTGGCTGGCCCCGCCTCCAATACATGGTGTTGGCTGGCCCGCCTCTAATACCATGGTGTTGGCTGGCCCCGCCTCCAATACCATGGTTTTGGCTGGCCCCGCCTCCAATACAATGGTTTTGGCTAGCCCCGCGTCCAATACCATGGTTTTGGCTGGCCCCGCCTCCAATACCATGGTTTTGGCTGGCCCCGCCTCCAATACCATTGTTTTGGCTGGCCCCACCTCCAATACCATGGTTTTTCCAGGCCCTGCCTCCAGATACATAGTTTTGCATGGTGTTGGCAGGCCCTGCCTCCAATACTATGGTTTTGGCAGGCCCCGCCTCCAATACCATGGTTTTGGCAATACCATGGTTTTGGTAGGCCCCGCCTCCAATACCATGGTTTTGGCAGGCCCCGCCTCCAATACCATGGTTTTGGCAGGCCCCGCCTCCAATACCATGGTTTGGCAGGCCCTGCCTCCAATACCATGGTTTTTCCAGGCCCGGCCTCCAGTTAAATGGTTTTGCATGGTGTTGGCAGGCCCTGCCTCCAATACCATGGTTTTGGCTGGCCCCGCCTCCAATACCATGGTGTTGGCTGGCCCTGCCTCCAATACCATGGTTTTGGCTGGCCCCGCCTCCAATACCATGGTTTTGGCTGGCCCCGCCTCCAATACCATGGTGTTGGCTGGCCCCGCCTCCAATACCATGGTTTTGGCTGGCCCCACCTCCAATACCATTGTTTTGGCTGGCCCCACCTCCAATACCATGGTTTTTCCAGGCCCTGCCTCCAGATACATAGTTTTGCATGGTGTTGGCAGGCCCTGCCTCCAATACCATGGATTTGGCTGGCACCCCCGCCTCCAGTTACATGGTTTTGGCTGGCTTCACCTCCAGTTACATGGTTTTGGCTGGCCCCGCCTCCAATACCATGGTTTTGGCTGGCCCCGCCTCCAGCTACATGGCCCTGCCTCCAATACCATGGTTTTGGCTGACCCCACTTCCGATACCATGGTATACCATGGTTTTGGCTGGCCCCGTCTCCAGTTACATGGTTTTGGCTGGCCCCGCCTCCAATACATGGTTTTGGCTGGCCCCGCCTCCAATACCATGGTTTTGGCTGGACCCGCCTCCAATACCATGGTTTTGGCTGGCCCCGCCTCCAATACATGGTGTTGGCTGGCCCCGCCTCTAATACCATGGTGTTGGCTGGCCCCGCCTCCAATACCATGGTTTTGGCTGGCCCCGCGTCCAATACCATGGTTTTGGCTGACCCCGCCTCCAATACCATGGTTTTGGCTGGCCCCGCCTCCAATATCATGGTTTGGCAGGCCCTGCCTACAATACCATGGTTTGGCAAGCCCCGCCTCCAATACCATGGTTTTTCCAGGCCCGGCCTCCAGTTAAATGGTTTTGCATGGTGTTGGCAGGCCCCGCCTCCAATACCATGGTTTTGGCTGGCCCCCGCCTCCAATACCATGGTGTTGGCTGCCCCGCCTCCAATACCATGGTGTTGGCTGGCCCCGCCTCCAATACCATGGTTTTGGCTGGCCCCGCCTCCAATACCATGGTTTTGGCTGGCCCCGCTTCCAATACCATGGTATACCATGATTTTGGCTGGCCCCCTCTCCAGTTACATGGTTTTGGCTGGCCCCTCCTCCAATACATGGTTTTGGCTGGCCCTGCCTCCAATACATTGTTTTGGCTGGCCCCGCCTCCAATACCATGGTTTTGGCAGGCCCCACCTCCAATACCATGGTTTGGCAAGCCCCACCTCCAATACCATGGTTTTTCCAGGGCCGGCCTCCAGTTAAATGGTTTTGCATGGTGTTGGCAGGCCCCGCCTCCAATACCATGGTTTTGGCTGGACCCGCCTCCAATACCATGGTTTTGGCTGGCCCCGCTGGCCCCGCCTCCAATACATGGTGTTGGCTGGCCCGCCTCTAATACCATGGTGTTGGCTGGCCCCGCCTCCAATACCATGGTTTTGGCTGGCCCCGCGTCCAATACCATGGTTTTGGCTGGCCCCGCCTCCAATACCATGGTTTTGGCTAGTCCCGCGTCCAATACCATGGTTTTGGCTAGCCCCGCCTCCAATACCATGGTTTTGGCTGGCCCCGCCTCCAATACCATGGTTTTGGCTGGCCCCACCTCCAATACCATGGTTTTTCCAGGCCCTGCCTCCAGTTACATAGTTTTGCATGGTGTTGGCAGGCCCTGCCTCCAATACCATGGTTTTGGCAGGCCCCGCCTCCAATACCATGGTTTTGGCAATACCATGGTTTTGGCAGGCCCCGCCTCCAATACCATGGTTTTGGCAGGCCCCACCTCCAATACCATGGTTTTGGCAATACCATGGTTTTGGCTGGCCCCGCCTCCAATACCATGGTTTTGGCTGGCCCCGCCTCCAATACCATGGATTTGGCTGGCCCCACCTCCAATACCATGGTTTTGGTTGGCCCCGCCTCCAATACCATGGTGTTGGCTGGCCCCGCCTCCAATACCATGGTGTTGGCTGGCCCCGCCTCCAATACCAGGTTTTGGCTGGCCCCGCCTCCAATACCATGGTTTTGGCAGGCCCTGCCTCCAATACCATGGTTTTTTTGGCAGGCCCCGCCTCCAATACCATGGTTTTGGCAGGCCCCGCCTCCAATACCATGGTTTAGCAGCCCCTGCTTCCAATACCATGGGTTTGGCAGGCCCCGCCTCCAATACCATGGTTTTGGCAGGCCCGCCTACAATAACATGGTTTTGGCAGGCCCCGCCTACAATATCATGGTTTTGGCTGGCACCCCCGCCTCCAGTTACATGGTTTTGGCTGGCACCCCCGCCTCCAGTTACATGGTTTTGGTTGGCCTCACCTCCAGTTACATGGTTTTGGCTGGCCCCGCCTCCAATACCATGGTTTTGGCTGGCCCTGCCTCCAGCTACATGGCCCCGCCTCCAATACCATGGTTTTGGCTGGCCCCACCTCCAATACCATGGTTTTTCCAGGCCCTGCCTCCAGTTACATAGTTTTGCATGGTGTTGGCAGGCCCTGCCTCCAATACCATGGTTTTGGCAGGCCCCGCCTCCAATACCATGGTTTTGGCAATACCATGGTTTTGGCAGGCCCCGCCTCCAATACCATGGTTTTGGCAGGCCCCACCTCCAATACCATGGTTTTGGCAATACCATGGTTTTGGCTGGCCCCGCCTCCAATACCATGGTTTTGGCTGGCCCCGCCTCCAATACCATGGATTTGGCTGGCCCCACCTCCAATACCATGGTTTTGGTTGGCCCCGCCTCCAATACCATGGTGTTGGCTGGCCCCGCCTCCAATACCATGGTGTTGGCTGGCCCCGCCTCCAATACCATGGTTTTGGCAGGCCCCGCCTCCAAAACCATGGTTTTGGCAGGCCCCACCTCCAATACCATGGTTTTGGCAATACCATGGTTTTGGCAATACCATGGTTTTGGCTGGCCCCGCCTCCAATACCATGGTTTTGGCTGGCCCCGCCTCCAATACCATGGATTTGGCTGGCCCCACCTCCAATACCATGGTTTTGGTTGGCCCCGCCTCCAATACCATGGTGTTGGCTGGACCCGCCTCCAATACCATGGTTTTGGCTGGCCCCGCTGGCCCCGCCTCCAATACATGGTGTTGGCTGGCCCGCCTCTAATACCATGGTGTTGGCTGGCCCTGCCTCCAATACCATGGTTTTGGCTGGCCCCGCCTCCAATACCATGGTTTTGGCTAGCCCCACGTCCAATACCATGGTTTTGGCTGGCCCCGCCTCCAATACCATGGTTTTGGCTGGCCCCGCCTCCAATACCATAGTTTTGGCTGGCCCCACCTCCAATACCATGGTTTTTCCAGGCCCTGCCTCCAGATACATAGTTATGCATGGTGTTGGCAGGCCCCGCCTCCAATACCATGGTTTTGGCAGGCCCTGCCTCCAATACCATGGTTTTTTTGGCAGGCCCCGCCTCCAATACCATGGTTTTGGCAGGCCCCGCCTCCAATACCATGGTTTTGGCAGGCCCCGCCTACAATATCATGGTTTTGGCTGGCACCCCCGCCTCCAGTTACATGGTTTTGGCTGGCACCCCCGCCTCCAGTTACATGGTTTTGGCTGGCCCCGTCTCCAGTTACATGGTTTTGGCTGGCCCCGCCTCCAATACATGGTTTTGGCTGGCCCCGCCTCCAATACCATGGTTTTGGCTGGACCCGCCTCCAATACCATGGTTTTGGCTGGCCCCGCCTCCAATACATGGTGTTGGCTGGCCCCGCCTCTAATACCATGGTGTTGGCTGGCCCCGCCTCCAATACCATGGTTTTGACTGGCCCCGCGTCCAATACCATGGTTTTGGCTGACCCCGCCTCCAATACCATGGTTTTGGCTGGCCCCGCCTCCAATACCATGGTTTGGCAGGCCCTGCCTACAATACCATGGTTTGGCAAGCCCCGCCTCCAATACCATGGTTTTTCCAGGCCCGGCCTCCAGTTAAATGGTTTTGCATGGTGTTGGCAGGCCCCGCCTCCAATACCATGGTTTTGGCTGGCCCCCGCCTCCAATACCATGGTGTTGGCTGCCCCGCCTCCAATACCATGGTGTTGGCTGGCCTCGCCTCCAATACCATGGTTTTGGCTGGCCCCGCCTCCAATACCATGGTTTTGGGGCTGGCCCCGCCTCCAATACCATGGTTTTGGCTGGCCCCGCTTCCAATACCATGGTATACCATGATTTTGGCTGGCCCCGTCTCCAGTTACATGGTTTTGGCTGGCCCCTCCTCCAATACATGGTTTTGGCTGGCCCCGCCTCCAATACATTGTTTTGGCTGGCCCCGCCTCCAATACCATGGTTTTGGCAGGCCCCACCTCCAATACCATGGTTTGGCAAGCCCCACCTCCAATACCATGGTTTTTCCAGGCCCGACCTCCAGTTAAATGGTTTTGCATGGTGTTGGCAGGCCCCGCCTCCAATACCATGGTTTTGGCTGGACCCGCCTCCAATACCATGGTTTTGGCTGGCCCTGCTGGCCCCGCCTCCAATACATGGTGTTGGCTGGCCCGCCTCTAATACCATGGTGTTGGCTGGCCCCGCCTCCAATACCATGGTTTTGGCTGGCCCCGCCTCCAATACCATGGTTTTGGCTAGCCCCGCGTCCAATACCATGGTTTTGGCTGGCCCCGCCTCCAATACCATGGTTTTGGCTGGCCCCGCCTCCAATACCATTGTTTTGGCTGGCCCCACCTCCAATACCATGGTTTTTCCAGGCCCTGCCTCCAGATACATAGTTTTGCATGGTGTTGGCAGGCTCCGCCTCCAATACCATGGTTTTGGCAGGCCCCGCCTCCAATACCATGGTTTTGGCAGGCCCCGCCTCCAATACCATGCTTTGGCAGGCCCTGCCTCCAATACCATGGTTTGGCAAGCCCCGCCTCCAATACCATGGTTTTTCCAGGCCCGGCCTCCAGTTAAATGGTTTTGCATGGTGTTGGCAGGCCCTGCCTCCAATACCATGGTTTTGGCTGGCCCCGCCTCCAATACCATGGTGTTGGCTGGCCCCGCCTCCAATACCATGGTTTTGGCTGGCCCCGCCTCCAATACCATGGATTTGGCTGGCACCCCCGCCTCCAGTTACATGGTTTTGGCTGGCACCCCCGCCTCCAGTTACATGGTTTTGGCTGGCTTCACCTCCAGTTACATGGTTTTGGCTGGCCCCGCCTCCAATACCATGGTTTTGGCTGGCCCCGCCTCCAGCTACATGGCCCTGCCTCCAATACCATGGTTTTGGCTGACCCCACTTCCGATACCATGGTATACCATGGTTTTGGCTGGCCCCGTCTCCAGTTACATGGTTTTGGCTGGCCCCGCCTCCAATACATGGTTTTGGCTGGCCCCGCCTCCAATACCATGGTTTTGGCTGGACCCGCCTCCGATACCATGGTTTTGGCTGGCCCCGCTGGCCCCGCCTCCAATACATGGTGTTGGCTGGCCCGCCTCTAATACCATGGTGTTGGCTGGCCCCGCCTCCAATACCATGGTTTTGGCTGGCCCCGCCTCCAATACCATGGTTTTGGCTAGCCCTGCGTCCAATACCATGGTTTTGGCTGGCCCCGCCTCCAATACCATGGTTTTGGCTGGCCCCGCCTCCAATACCATTGTTTTGGCTGGCCCCACCTCCAATACCATGGTTTTTCCAGGCCCTGCCTCCAGATACATAGTTTTGCATGGTGTTGGCAGGCCCTGCCTCCAATACCATGGTTTTGGCAGGCCCCGCCTCCAATACCATGGTTTTGGCTGGCCCCGCTGGCCCCGCCTCCAATACATGGTGTTGGCTGGCCCGCCTCTAATACCATGGTGTTGGCTGGCCCCGCCTCCAATACCATGGTTTTGGCTGGCCCCGCCTCCAATACAATGGTTTTGGCTAGCCCCGCGTCCAATACCATGGTTTTGGCTGGCCCCGCCTCCAATACCATGGTTTTGGCTGGCCCCGCCTCCAATACCATGGTTTTGGCTGGCCCCGCCTCCAATACCATGGTTTTTCCAGGCCCTGCCTCCAGATACATAGTTTTGCATGGTGTTGGCAGGCCCTGCCTCCAATACTATGGTTTTGGCAGGCCCCGCCTCCAATACCATGGTTTTGGCAATACAATGGTTTTGGTAGGCCCCGCCTCCAATACCATGGTTTTGGCAGGCCCCGCCTCCAATACCATGGTTTTGGCAGGCCCCGCCTCCAATACCATGGTTTGGCAGGCCCTGCCTCCAATACCATGGTTTGGCAAGCCCCGCCTCCAATACCATGGTTTTTCCAGGCCCGGCCTCCAGTTAAATGGTTTTGCATGGTGTTGGCAGGCCCTGCCTCCAATACCATGGTTTTGGCTGGCCCCGCCTCCAATACCATGGTGTTGGCTGGCCCCGCCTCCAATACCATGGTTTTGGCTGGCCCCGCCTCCAATACCATGGTTTTGGCTGGCCCCGCCTCCAATACCATGGTGTTGGCTGGCCCCGCCTCCAATACCATGGTTTTGGCTGGCCCCGCCTCCAATACCATTGTTTTGGCTGGCCCCACCTCCAATACCATGGTTTTTCCAGGCCCTGCCTCCAGATACATAGTTTTGCATGGTGTTGGCAGGCCCTGCCTCCAATACCATGGATTTGGCTGGCACCCCCGCCTCCAGTTACATGGTTTTGGCTGGCTTCACCTCCAGTTACATGGTTTTGGCTGGCCCCGCCTCCAATACCATGGTTTTGGCTGGCCCCGCCTCCAGCTACATGGCCCTGCCTCCAATACCATGGTTTTGGCTGACCCCACTTCCGATACCATGGTATACCATGGTTTTGGCTGGCCCCGTCTCCAGTTACATGGTTTTGGCTGGCCCCGCCTCCAATACATGGTTTTGGCTGGCCCCGCCTCCAATACCATGGTTTTGGCTGGACCCGCCTCCAATACCATGGTTTTGGCTGGCCCCGCCTCCAATACATGGTGTTGGCTGGCCCCGCCTCTAATACCATGGTGTTGGCTGGCCCCGCCTCCAATACCATGGTTTTGGCTGGCCCCGCGTCCAATACCATGGTTTTGGCTGACCCCGCCTCCAATACCATGGTTTTGGCTGGCCCCGCCTCCAATATCATGGTTTGGCAGGCCCTGCCTACAATACCATGGTTTGGCAAGCCCCGCCTCCAATACCATGGTTTTTCCAGGCCCGGCCTCCAGTTAAATGGTTTTGCATGGTGTTGGCAGGCCCCGCCTCCAATACCATGGTTTTGGCTGGCCCCCGCCTCCAATACCATGGTGTTGGCTGCCCCGCCTCCAATACCATGGTGTTGGCTGGCCCCGCCTCCAATACCATGGTTTTGGCTGGCCCCGCCTCCAATACCATGGTTTTGGCTGGCCCCGCTTCCAATACCATGGTATACCATGATTTTGGCTGGCCCCCTCTCCAGTTACATGGTTTTGGCTGGCCCCTCCTCCAATACATGGTTTTGGCTGGCCCTGCCTCCAATACATTGTTTTGGCTGGCCCCGCCTCCAATACCATGGTTTTGGCAGGCCCCACCTCCAATACCATGGTTTGGCAAGCCCCACCTCCAATACCATGGTTTTTCCAGGGCCGGCCTCCAGTTAAATGGTTTTGCATGGTGTTGGCAGGCCCCGCCTCCAATACCATGGTTTTGGCTGGACCCGCCTCCAATACCATGGTTTTGGCTGGCCCCGCTGGCCCCGCCTCCAATACATGGTGTTGGCTGGCCCGCCTCTAATACCATGGTGTTGGCTGGCCCCGCCTCCAATACCATGGTTTTGGCTGGCCCCGCGTCCAATACCATGGTTTTGGCTGGCCCCGCCTCCAATACCATGGTTTTGGCTAGTCCCGCGTCCAATACCATGGTTTTGGCTAGCCCCGCCTCCAATACCATGGTTTTGGCTGGCCCCGCCTCCAATACCATGGTTTTGGCTGGCCCCACCTCCAATACCATGGTTTTTCCAGGCCCTGCCTCCAGATACATAGTTTTGCATGGTGTCGGCAGGCCCTGCCTCCAATACCATGGTTTTGGCAGGCCCCGCCTCCAATACCATGGTTTTGGCAATACCATGGTTTTGGCAGGCCCTGCCTCCAATACCATGGTTTGGCAAGCCCCGCCTCCAATACCATGGTTTTTCCAGGCCCGGCCTCCAGTTAAATGGTTTTGCATGGTGTTGGCAGGCCCTGCCTCCAATACCATGGTTTTGGCTGGCCCCACCTCCAATATCATGGTGTTGGCTGGCCCCGCCTCCAATACCATGGTTTTGGTTGGCCCCGCCTCCAATACCATGGTTTTGGCTGGCCCCGCCTCCAATACCATGGATTTGGCTGGCCCCACCTCCAATACCATGGTTTTCCAGGCCCGGCCTCCAGTTAAATGGTTTTGCATGGTGTTGGCAGGCCCCGCCTCCAATACCATGGTTTTGGCTGGCCCCGCCTCCAATACCATGGTGTTGGCTGGCCCCGCCTCCAATACCATGGTTTTGGCTGGTCCCGCCTCCAATACCATGGTTTTGGCTGGCCCCGCCTCCAATACCATGGTTTTGGCAGGCCCCGCCTCCAATACCATGGTTTTTTGGCAGGCCCTGCCTCCAATACCATGGTTTTGGCAGGCCCCGCCTCCAATACCATGGTTTAGCAGCCCCTGCTTCCAATACCGTGGTTTTGGCAGGCCCTGCCTCCAATACCATGGTTTTGGCAGGCCCGCCTACAATAACATGGTTTTGGCAGGCCCCGCCTACAATATCATGGTTTTGGCTGGCACCCCCGCCTCCAGTTACATGGTTTTTTCTGGCACCCCCGCCTCCAGTTACATGGTTTTGGCTGGCCTCACCTCCAGTTACATGGTTTTGGCTGGCCCCGCCTCCAATACCATGGTTTTGGCTGGCCCCGCCTCCAGCTACATGGCCCTGCCTCCAATACCATGGTTTTGGCTGGCCCCGCTTCCAATACCATGGTATACCACGGTTTTGGCTGGCCCGCCCCCAGTTACATGGTTTTGGCTGTCCCCGCCTCCAATACATGGTTTTGGCTGGCCCCCCCTCCAATACATGGTTTTGGCTGGCCCCGCCTCCAATACCATGGTTTGGCAGGCCCTGCCTCCAATACCATGGTTTGGCAAGCTGTTAGGGAGAATTCTCTGTTTAGGCTGAATTTCCCTACCTAGTGAGTCCCCCAGCAGCTTTGCTGGATTTCTGGGGTTTCTTTTTTTCTCCTGCCAAGAGTGAGACTCTTTTACCCTCACTCTTGGACATGTTGAAGTGTGTTTTCTTGGTTAAACCTTGTGTTGAATGGGCTATGGGGTCTTTTACTCCATAGGGCCTCATGTATTTTTGTGATGTGGGTTACACAGCACCCTCTGTGCCGTGACCCAGGGGTGTCCTAGGGACTCCCCAACATAGACTCCATACCCTGGGACTGACTACTGTCTCCCAGGGCATGTAAAGTCACCAAAGACTTTGCTAGTCTTGAATCCTGAACAGAACCAGTACAAACCATCATATTGTGGACGTACTGGCTGGGGCAATTCGATTGCCCCAGGGTCTGTTAGTCGAGGGGGCACGTCTCCGTCCCCCCTGATCGAGTTTTGGCTGGTGGCAGTGGAAACTACTTTTTATATTCGACCGCGAATATTTCCCTATGGGATTTCCCATTGTTTTAGGCTAACACATTTAATTATTTATTTACGGTAGCCTTAAACATACCGCCGGTTTATATATTTATTATTATAACTCCGGTTGGGACTTTTTGCCAAAACTTGATTCTAAAATGGCGTTGGCGTTCGCCTCTGTAACTCTGACCCAAAGTGGAGCCCTTTGTTCCACTTTTGGCGGGCTTCTCCACAGAAGCCCTCCAAAGTGGTGCCACTCTGTCTGGGGTACTTAGGAGGGGTGGAGGGGGATTTAGGCACCCTGGACTGAGTTACCTTGGTAACTCAAGTCGCACTCCGTCCTGATTGGCCCAAGTGGTGAGCCGGCCGGCTCACCACTTAGCATGTTTGAGTGACAGCTAGGCTGGGTGAATGGGGGTTTGCTGCATAAAAGCAGGGCTTTGGGGACTGGAACTTCAGAAGTCGCCACAGGACCAAGAATCCGACGAGGGAAGAGCTGAGCCGACCTGCTTCGACGACACCACCCGGTGGAGCCCTGCTGAACCGTCTCACCACTTTTCCCGACGACCGAGGAGAACTCTTAACGGAGTAGCTCCTTCCCTTGACTGGTGGGGACAACCAGTTTTCACCGTCTTTTCGCTTCTCGAGGTATCTCGTGGCCGCCTTGCCAGTGCCAAGCACCCCGGCAACCGGAACCCCACCACTTTTACCCCAACCACGAAAGTCGGTACAACCCTTTAACCGGAGGACTCCGCGGCTGGTTTCTTCCCGGGCAGTGCAACGACCTTCTTCTTCTGCTCTTCAGCGAGAACTTCTTCTCCCCTGACCGACGTCGAGCCTTGCTGCCACTGCCTGGAACAACTGCCACCGCTGGAGGATCCTTTCCGCTTAAGGTACCGTGTTCCGCCTGGCTTCCCTTGCCACCGACTGTACGGGGTAGATTTAGCCCCCGGCTTTCGAACCTGGGAGTGCCTGGAACACCCTGGCTAAACTTTCTAAGCCACTCTAAACTCTTTCTAACTCTTTGCAAAACTTTGAATCCCTAATAACAGTGTGATCTTGGGCACATTTTCGCTCCGGCTACTCTAAGAGTGGGCCCTGCCTAGTGACTTTTGCTCACCTGTGACTTTGTGCTTCTTTGAGCCTATTGCAAGTGTCCTGGACCTTAGAGTGGTGTGTTTAACCCATTTCTGTTTCTTTTTATCCCTTTCTTGAACCTACTAGAGTGTCATCTAACGTTAAGCGCTCACCTCTGTTTTAATTATGTGGTGTTAACCTAGAGTTGTCTAGATAGGAGTAAGGGTTGAAACTGCTTTCATTATAACTGTGTTTGAAGTGTTTTTACTATATCTTGCTAGAGTGATTTCAACTTATGTGTGTTTGATAAATAAATAACTATATACTTTTGAAACCAAGCTCTGGTCAGTGTTTGCTTGTGCTATTGTGCCTGGGTACATATTGTGTATACTTTGCATACTGCCTAACTCTTCTTGAGGGTAGTCTGACTGCTCAGCCACAGCTACCAGGTAAATCTGGGTGGTGCAGACTGCTACCAAGTGGGTTTACTGCTATACCTGTAGTCTTAAATCTTTTGCAGTGGTCCCCAAGGGAACTGCACAGGTTTCTGCCTAACACTGGTGTACAGCGGTGGGATTTGTATTAAGTATACATTTTAGTGTGCTTTAGATACCTTAGTGCAACTAACCACAAAGCTTAGCACTATAAAAGTAAACCTCTAACATGTCAATTATAGAAAGCTATAGTCAAGAGTCCCTTGCAGCCAAAACTGCTGATTGTTTAAGAGTGCTCTGTAAACATAAAGACCTCCTGACTAATGGCAAGAAAATGGAGCTGATTGAAAGATTGTTAGCTAACCAAAGTCTGGGTGAGGGTTCAGAGGAACCTACCACTCCAGCAACTGTAGATGACAGTATTGAAATTAACATGGAGCAAAATGTTGATGATTCTGAGGAAGAGTCAGAAGAGGAGGGTGAGGCTGTTGTGACTGTCCCCCCTAGGCCTCTACCTGCTCTACCTGCTGTACCTACTGGGCCTTTACCAGGTCCCACATTTAGTCCTCAGTACTTTGAACTGGAGAAAATGAAACTAGAATTGGAGTATAAGAAACTGAATGCTCAAACTGACAAAGAACTAAGACTAAGGGAAATGGAGCTCAAGTATGAGCTAGAAATGAAGAAATTATCTGTTGAGAATGCTTCTCTCTCCGGCTCCTCTAGAAGTTCCAGTCCTAAAAGACCCCGGATGCCTAAAGAATTGGTTGGTATGTATGAGCCTAAGTTGGATGTGTTGGATTGGTTGTCTCTGTTTGAATATAATCATGGGCTCCAGAACATCACAGGAAATGACTTACTCACCTGGTTGTTCTCTAGGCTTCCCCCTGTTGCAACTGATGTGGTAATGGAGATGGGGGAGGAGGATAAGAAGGACTATGAATGTGTGAAACTAGCTTTGATAGCTAGGTTTGGGAAGACCCCTTCCCAGTATCTTAAGAGGTTTAGGAGCCTCAAAAAGCATGATGGTACCCCTTGGGCTACCTGGGTGAGTGAAGGGTTGAAAAACTTAGAGGGATGGATTAAGGGTTACAAGGTGAACACTTATGAAGGTATGAAGAATTTGTTTATGTTGGAGACTATTTATGATGCCTGCTCTCCTGAGCTCAGACAACACTTGGCTGATTCCAGGGAATTAGATTCCCGGAAACTAGCTAAGGCTGCTGACTTGTGGGTTGCCAACAGGGCCACTCACAAGGATTCTGGGGTAACTCAGAAAAAGGATGGGGAGAGACAGCCTAAAAAGGACTCCAAAGAGAATTCAAATACTACAAATTCCAAAGAGGGCCCCAAACAAAACTATAAGGGTAAGCCACAAGGGAAACCGAATCAGGCTAGTGTACCTTCTGGTCCCAGACCAGAAGGAGGTCAGAACAAGCCTCCATTCCAGCGAGCCTTTGGCTCATGCTTTGTTTGTAAGGCTACTGACCATGTGAAAGGAGATCCCAGGTGTAAGGGTAAACCTTCAGGGGTCCAACTTGCCTCCTTAGCCTTCGCTCCAGAAGAGGAAGTACATATGGCAAGTGGAAACTTTCTATTACTGGCTGATGAACCCACTGGAGTCTCAGCTAGTGTTTCTTTAGTCTCTCTGGGGTTGTGGGAACAACAGAATTTAGATGTATATAACTCTATCCCAGATAATACTAAAGAGTATTATAAGGACAGTGTCCAAGTGAATGGCCAGGAGACTCCTGCCATTAGGGACACTGGGGCCAGCATAACTGTGGTGGATGAATCATTTTTCAAGGCAGAGGATGTTGCTAAGGCACCCAAATGCCTCACCAAGTTAGCTGGTGGGCCTGTTCAGATGTGTCCCCAGTTACCAGTTCTCATCCAATGTAATGATATGGCTGTAAAAATACCTGTCAGTGTACAATGTGAAGTGCCAGGTAGGGTTCTGTTGGGTAATGACCTCAAAGCTCTTGGAGTTGTATCTCATACCCCCAGACCCCCTAGCAAAAGGTTACAGGAGCTCACAAAACCTGCAAGAGAGAAAACCCTGAGAGGGTTATCTCAGGAGATGATGACAGAAATCACTCCTCTCCCACTGGAACAACTTACTGCAGTAACAACCAGATCAGGAGCAAAGGGGCAACCCAAGACTCCTAGGAAAAAGCCAGCAGCAAGCACTCCAGTGCTTCCAACAAGGACTTCCCCTAGGTTGTCCAAAGTTACACCTGTAACTCCACCTCCAGCTGAGGCTGAGAGGGAGGTACAACCCTGTGTGGTTGAGCTAGACTCTGAGGAAGAGCTAGAGGGAGGCCCAAACCTTATTGGAGATTTGGACCCTGAGGACCATCCTGAGCTGCAGTCTTTACTGGCAGAAGGTGGGCCTAGCAGGGCTGCTTTCCGTAAGGGGCAAAGAGAATGTCCAACTCTGGAAGGTCTCCGCCACCAGGCAGCTTCTCAAGCTGATGGGCAAGAGCCTGGGAAGTATAGGTTGCACTGGGAAGATGGCCTCTTCTACAGTGAACCCACTGAGTCTGAACCTGGAGACTACAAACGCCTTGTAGTCCCACAAGAGAACAGACAACAGTTCTTACAACTAGCCCATGAGATACCTTTGGCTGGTCACTTGAGTTTCAAGAAGACCAAGGAAAGGCTCTCACTCTACTTTTATTGGCCAAAGATGGGGGCTGAAGTAGATAGATATTGTAAGAGCTGCCATACCTGCCAGACTTCTGGTAAGGTTGGTTCCAAGAATGTGGCACCTTTAGTGCCTCTCCCAGTTGTGGGAGTCCCATTTGAGAGGGTAGGGATTGACATTGTTGGTCCCCTTGATCCTCCAACCTCCTCAGGCAACAGGTTTATACTTGTTGTAGTAGACCATGCTACTAGGTACCCTGAGGCAATTCCTATGAGGACTGTTACAGCTCCGGCTGTGGCTAAGGCCCTCCTTGGTATTTTCACCAGGGTTGGGTTTCCTAAGGAAGTAATCTCTGACAGGGGATCAAACATTATGTCCCACTACATGGAAGCCATGTGGAAAACCTGTGGAGTTACTTACAAGTTCTCAACAGCATACCACCCTCATACAAACGGGTTGGTTGAAAGGTTTAACAGAACCATGAAGAGCATGATAGGTGCTTTAGAGGAACCCCTTAAGAAAAAATGGGACCTTCTACTGCCATGCCTGCTCTTTGCTTATAGAGAAGTCCCTCAGGAGGGAGTAGGTTATTCTCCCTTTGAGCTTCTCTATGGCCATCCGGTCAGAGGTCCATTGGCCCTGATTAAGGAGGGGTTGGAAGGTGCTCCTCCCCTCAAGCCAGTCAGAGTGACTGACTATGTGATAGGTCTCCGGAGGAGAATGTCCCACATGATGGCAGAAGCAAGTGACAACTTGAAAGCTGGTCAAGCTCTGGTCAAACATTGGCATGACCAGAAGGCTAACATGGTTGAGTTTACTCAAGACCAGCTAGTTCTAGTTATGCTCCCAACAAGGCAGAGGGCCTTCCAAGACAAGTGGATGGGACCCTTCAAGATTGTGGGAAAGCTTGGAGAGGTCAACTATCTGGTGGATCTGGGCAGACCCAGGGAAGCTCCTAGAGTCTTCCACACCAACAGACTAAAAGCATACATCTCCAGACCTGACGTAAGAGCCTTGCTCCTAGCTTCAGCTGCAGAGGAGGAAGAGAGTGAATCTCTCCCTGATCTCCTCAGAGGGGTGCCTTTAGATGAAAAAGTCGAAGGAGTTAATCTCTCTTCAGACCTGACACCTGAGCAACAAGAGGAGTGCAAATCTATGTTAAATCAGTTTGCCTCCCTGTTCTCACTGTCACCAGGCTTGACCCCTTGGGGCCAGCATGAGATACTCACTGGTGACTGTCTGCCAGTCAAAAGCAGAGGGTACAGAATGTCAGAACATATCAGAACCCACATCAAAGGAGAGGTCAAGAAGATGCTTGATCTCGGGGTAATAGAACCCTCTACTAGTCCATGGTCTAGCCCAGTTGTGTTAGTACCAAAGGCAGGATCCAAAGACTTGAGATTCTGTGTGGACTATAGAGCTCTAAATGCAGTCACCAAGACTGATGCCCACCCTTTGCCCAGGACAGATGAGTTGGTGGATAAACTTGGTGCAGCCAAGTACCTCAGCACATTTGACCTTACGTCAGGCTATTGGCAAATAGCCCTGACAGACCATGCCAAGGAGAAGACTGCATTTTCAACCCCAGTTGGCTTGTACCAGTTTAAGATCATGCCTTTTGGATTAAAAAATGCACCTGCCACATTCCAAAGGATGGTGAACCAAGTTCTGGCTGGGATGGAAGATTTCTGCATGGCATACTTGGATGACATTGCAGTCTTCAGCCACTCCTGGGAAGAACATGTGAACCACCTAGGACATGTGTTGCAGGCTCTGGAACAGGCCCATTTGACAATCAAAGCCAGTAAGTGCCAGATTGGTCAAAGTAAAGTGGTCTACCTTGGGCATGAGGTAGGAGGTGGAGAAATAAGGCCTTTGCTCAGCAAGATTGAAGCTGTGCAAAGTTGGACAACACCAACTACTCAAACCCAAGTGAGAGCCTTCCTAGGCCTCACTGGGTATTACAGGAATTTCATTGAGAACTATGGGACCATAGCTTCTCCACTGAATGTAATCTCCTCTCCTAAATTCCCTAAAAAGGTAAAATGGAATGAGGAGTGCAATCAGGCCTTTGAAAAACTGAAGAGAGCTCTTTGCCAAGCTCCAGTATTGAGAGCTCCTGACTACCACCAAACTTTCATTGTACAAACTGATGCTTCCAATGTAGGTATAGGTGCAGTTCTAAGCCAACTGGATGAGAAGGGTAGGGAGCACCCCATTTGCTTCATCAGTAGAAAACTGAAGGATCCTGAGACAAGGTGGGCAACAATCGAAAGAGAATGCTTTGCTATTGTGTGGGCACTGAAGAAGTTTAGGCCATACTTGTATGGTTCTACTTTTGTTATTCAGACTGACCACCAACCCTTGAGATGGTTAATGCAAATGAAAGGGGAAAATCCAAAACTATTGAGATGGTCAATCTGCCTGCAAGGGTTTGATTTCACCATTGAGCACAGGTCAGGGTGTCACCATCAAAATGCTGATGGACTCTCTAGGATGTATATCATCGACTAGAGGTATGAGGTTCATCCAGGAGTGGATTAAATCCTCCTGTCCCTTAGTCTGGGGGGGGGCGAGTGTTAGGGAGAATTCTCTGTTTAGGCTGAATTTCCCTACCTAGTGAGTCCCCCAGCAGCTTTGCTGGATTTCTGGGGTTTCTTTTTTTCTCCTGCCAAGAGTGAGACTCTTTTACCCTCACTCTTGGACATGTTGAAGTGTGTTTTCTTGGTTAAACCTTGTGTTGAATGGGCTATGGGGTCTTTTACTCCATAGGGCCTCATGTATTTTTGTGATGTGGGTTACACAGCACCCTCTGTGCCGTGACCCAGGGGTGTCCTAGGGACTCCCCAACATAGACTCCATACCCTGGGACTGACTACTGTCTCCCAGGGCATGTAAAGTCACCAAAGACTTTGCTAGTCTTGAATCCTGAACAGAACCAGTACAAACCATCATATTGTGGACGTACTGGCTGGGGCAATTCGATTGCCCCAGGGTCTGTTAGTCGAGGGGGCACGTCTCCGTCCCCCCTGATCGAGTTTTGGCTGGTGGCAGTGGAAACTACTTTTTATATTCGACCGCGAATATTTCCCTATGGGATTTCCCATTGTTTTAGGCTAACACATTTAATTATTTATTTACGGTAGCCTTAAACATACCGCCGGTTTATATATTTATTATTATAACTCCGGTTGGGACTTTTTGCCAAAACTTGATTCTAAAATGGTGTTGGCGTTCGCCTCTGTAACTCTGACCCAAAGTGGAGCCCTTTGTTCCACTTTTGGCGGGCTTCTCCACAGAAGCCCTCCAAAGTGGTGCCACTCTGTCTGGGGTACTTAGGAGGGGTGGAGGGGGATTTAGGCACCCTGGACTGAGTTACCTTGGTAACTCAAGTCGCACTCCGTCCTGATTGGCCCAAGTGGTGAGCCGGCCGGCTCACCACTTAGCATGTTTGAGTGACAGCTAGGCTGGGTGAATGGGGGTTTGCTGCATAAAAGCAGGGCTTTGGGGACTGGAACTTCAGAAGTCGCCACAGGACCAAGAATCCGACGAGGGAAGAGCTGAGCCGACCTGCTTCGACGACACCACCCGGTGGAGCCCTGCTGAACCGTCTCACCACTTTTCCCGACGACCGAGGAGAACTCTTAAAGGAGTGGCTCCTTCCCTTGACTGGTGGGGACAACCAGTTTTCACCGTCTTTTCGCTTCTCGAGGTATCTCGTGGCCGCCTTGCCAGTGCCAAGCACCCCGGCAACCGGAACCCCACCACTTTTACCCCAACCACGAAAGTCGGTACAACCCTTTAACCGGAGGACTCCGCGGCTGGTTTCTTCCCGGGCAGTGCAACGACCTTCTTCTTCTGCTCTTCAGCGAGAACTTCTTCTCCCCTGACCGACGTCGAGCCTTGCTGCCACTGCCTGGAACAACTGCCACCGCTGGAGGATCCTTTCCGCTTAAGGTACCGTGTTCCGCCTGGCTTCCCTTGCCACCGACTGTACGGGGTAGATTTAGCCCCCGGCTTTCGAACCTGGGAGTGCCTGGAACACCCTGGCTAAACTTTCTAAGCCACTCTAAACTCTTTCTAACTCTTTGCAAAACTTTGAATCCCTAATAACAGTGTGATCTTGGGCACATTTTCGCTCCGGCTACTCTAAGAGTGGGCCCTGCCTAGTGACTTTTGCTCACCTGTGACTTTGTGCTTCTTTGAGCCTATTGCAAGTGTCCTGGACCTTAGAGTGGTGTGTTTAACCCATTTCTGTTTCTTTTTATCCCTTTCTTGAACCTACTAGAGTGTCATCTAACGTTAAGCGCTCACCTCTGTTTTAATTTTGTGGTGTTAACCTAGAGTTGTCTAGATAGGAGTAAGGGTTGAAACTGCTTTCATTATAACTGTGTTTGAAGTGTTTTTACTATATCTTGCTAGAGTGATTTCAACTTATGTGTGTTTGATAAATAAATAACTATATACTTTTGAAACCAAGCTCTGGTCAGTGTTTGCTTGTGCTATTGTGCCTGGGTACATATTGTGTATACTTTGCATACTGCCTAACTCTTCTTGAGGGAAGTCTGACTGCTCAGCCACAGCTACCAGGTAAATCTGGGTGGTGCAGACTGCTACCAAGTGGGTTTACTGCTATACCTGTAGTCTTAAATCTTTTGCAGTGGTCCCCAAGGGAACTGCACAGGTTTCTGCCTAACACAAGCCCCGCCTCGAATACCATGGTTTTTCCAGGCCCGGCCTCCAGTTAAATGGTTTTGCATGGTGTTGGCAGGCCCCGCCTCCAATACCATGGTTTTGGCTGGCCCCCGCCTCCAATACCATGGTGTTGGCTGCCCCGCCTCCAATACCATGGTGTTGGCTGGCCCCGCCTCCAATACCATGGTTTTGGCTGGCCCCGCCTCCAATACCATGGTTTTGGCTGGCCCCGCTTCCAATACCATGGTAGACCATGGTTTTGGCTGGCCCCGTCTCCAGTTACATGGTTTTGGCTGGCCCCTCCTCCAGTACATGGTTTTGGCTGGCCCTGCCTCCAATACATTGTTTTGGCTGGCCCCGCCTCCAATACCATGGTTTTGGCAGGCCCCACCTCCAATACCATGGTTTGGCAAGCCCCGCCTCCAATACCATGGTTTTTCCAGGCCCGGCCTCCAGTTAAATGGTTTTGCATGGTGTTGACAGGCCCCGCCTCCAATACCATGGTTTTGGCTGGACCCGCCTCCAATACCATGGTTTTGGCTGGCCCCGCCTCCAATACATGGTGTTGGCTGGCCCCGCCTCTAATACCATGGTGTTGGCTGGCCCCGCATCCAATACCATGGTTTTGGCTGGCCCCGCGTCCAATACCATGGTTTTGGCTGGTCCCGCCTCCAATACCATGGTTTGGCAGGCCCTGCCTCCAATACCATGGTTTGGCAAGCCCTGCCTCCAATACCATGGTTTTTCCAGGCCCGGCCTCCAGTTAAATGGTTTTGCATGGTGTTGGCAGGCCCCGCCTCCAATACCATGGTTTTGGCTGGCCCCCGCCTCCAATACCATGGTTTTGGCTGCCCCGCCTCCAATACCATGGTTTTGGCTGGCCCCGCCTCCAATACCATGGTTTTGGCTGGCCCCGCCTCCAATACATTGTTTTGGCTGGCCCCGCCTCCAATACCATGGTTTTGGCAGGCCCCACCTCCAATACCATGGTTTGGCAAGCCCCGCCTCCAGTTACATGGTTTTGGCTGGCCCCTCCTCCAATACATGGTTTTGGCTGGCCCCGCCTCCAATACATTGTTTTGGCTGGCCCCGCCTCCAATACCATGGTTTTGGCAGGCCCCACCTCCAATACCATGGTTTGGCAAGCCCCGCCTCCAATACCATGGTTTTTCCAGGCCCGGCCTCCAGTTAAATGGTTTTGCATGGTGTTGGCAGGCCCCGCCTCCAATACCATGGTTTTGGCTGGACCCGCCTCCAATACCATGGTTTTGGCTGGCCCCGCCTCCAATAAATGGTGTTGGCTGGCCCTGCCTCTAATACCATGGTGTTGGCTGGCCCCGCCTCCAATACCATGGTTTTGGCTGGCCCCGCGTCCAATACCATGGTTTTGGCTGGCCCCGCCTCCAATACCATGGTTTTGGCTGGCCCCGCCTCCAATACCATGGTTTTGGCTGGCCCCACCTCCAATACCATGGTTTTTCCAGGCCCTGCCTCCAGTTGCATAGTTTTGCATGGTGTTGGCAGGCCCTGCCTCCAATACCATGGTTTTGGCAGGCCCTGCCTCCAATACCATGGTTTTGGCAATACCATGGTTTTGGCAGGCCCCGCCTCCAATACCATGGTTTTGGCAGGCCCCGCCTCCAATACCATGGTTTGGCAGGCCCTGCCTCCAATACCATGGTTTGGCAAGCCCCGCCTCCAATACCATGGTTTTTCCAGGCCCGGCCTCCAGTTAAATGGTTTTGCATAGTGTTGGCAGGCCCTGCCTCCAATACCATGGTTTTGGCTGGCCCCGCCTCCAATACCATGGTGTTGGCTGGACCCGCCTCCAATACCATGGTTTTGGCTGGCCCCGCCTCCAATACCATGGTTTTGGCTGGCCCCGCCTCCAATACCATGGTTTTGGCTGGCCCCACCTCCAATACCATGGTTTTGGCTGGCCCCGCCTCCAATACCATGGTGTTGGCTGGCCCCGCCTCCAATACCATGGTTTTGGCTGGCCCCGCCTCCAATACCATGGTTTTGGCAGGCCCCGCCTCCAATACCATGGTTTTTTGGCAGGCCCCGCCTCCAATACCATGGTTTTGGCAGGCCCCGCCTCCAATACCATGGTTTAGCAGCCCCTGCTTCCAATACCATGGTTTTGGCAGGCCCCGCCTCCAATAACATGGTTTTGGCAGGCCCGCCTACAATAACATGGTTTTGGCAGGCCCCGCCTACAATATCATGGTTTTGGCTGGCACCCCCGCCTCCAGTTACATGGTTTTGGCTGGCACCCCCGCCTCCAGTTACATGGTTTTGGCTGGCCTCACCTCCAGTTACATGGTTTTGGCTGGCCCCGCCTCCAATACCATGGTTTTGGCAGGCCCCACCTCCAGCTACATGGCCCTGCCTCCAATACCATGGTTTTGGCTGGCCCCGCTTTCAATACCATGGTATACCATGGTTTTGGCTGGCCCCGTCTCCAGTTACATGGTTTTGGCTGGCCCCGCCTCCAATACAGGGTTTTGGCTGGTCCCGCCTCCAATACCATGGTTTTGGCTGGACCCGCCTCCAATACCATGGTTTTGGCTGGACCCGCCTCCAATACATGGTGTTGGCTGGCCCCGCCTCTAATACCATGGTGTTGGCTGGCCCCGCCTCCAATACCATGGTTTTGGCTGGCCCCGCGTCCAATACCATGGTTTTGGCTGACCCCGCCTCCAATACCATGGTTTTGGCTGGCCCCGCCTCCAATACCATGGTTTGGCAGGCCCTGCCTACAATACCATGGTTTGGCAAGCCCCGCCTCCAATACCATGGTTTTTCCAGGCCCGGCCTCCAGTTAAATGGTTTTGCATGGTGTTGGCAGGCCCCGCCTCCAATACCATGGTTTTGGCTGGCCCCCGCCTCCAATACCATGGTGTTGGCTGCCCCGCCTCCAATACCATGGTGTTGGCTGGCCCCGCCTCCAATACCATGGTTTTGGCTGGCCCCGCCTCCAATACCATGGTTTTGGCTGGCCCCGCCTCCAATACCATGGTTTTGGCTGGCCCCGCTTCCAATACCATGGTATACCATGATTTTGGCTGGCCCCGTCTCAAGTTACATGGTTTTGGCTGGCCACTCCTCCAATACATGGTTTTGGCTGGCCCCGCCTCCAATACATTGTTTTGGCTGGCCCCGCCTCCAATACCATGGTTTTGGCAGGCCCGGCCTCCAGTTAAATGGTTTTGCATGGTGTTGGCAGGCCCCGCCTCCAATACCATGGTTTTGGCTGGACCCGCCTCCAATACCATGGTTTTGGCTGGCCCCGCTGGCCCCGCCTCCAATACATGGTGTTGGCTGGCCCCGCCTCTAATACCATGGTGTTGGCTGGCCCCGCCTCCAATACCATGGTTTTGGCTGGCCCCGCGTCCAATACCATGGTTTTGGCTGGCCCCGCCTCCAATACATGGTGTTGGCTGGCCCCGCCTCTAATACCATGGTGTTGGCTGGCCCCACCTCCAATACCATGGTTTTTCCAGGCCCTGCCTCCAGTTACATAGTTTTGCATGGTGTTGGCAGGCCCTGCCTCCAATACCATGGTTTTGGCAGGCCCCGCCTCCAATACCATGGTTTTGGCAATACCATGGTTTTGGCAGGCCCCGCCTCCAATACCATGGTTTTGGCAGGCCCCGCCTCCAATACAATGGTTTTAGCAGGCCCCGCCTCCAATACCATGGTTTGGCAGGCCCTGCCTCCAATACCATGGTTTGGCAAGCCCCGCCTCCAATACCATGGTTTTTCCAGGCCCGGCCTCCAGTTAAATGGTTTTGCATGGTGTTGGCAGGCCCTGCCTCCAATACCATGGTTTTGGCTTTCCCCGCCTCCAATACCATGGTGTTGGCAGGGCCCGCCTCCAATACCATGGTTTTGGCTGGCCCCGCCTCCAATACCATGGTTTTGGCTGGCCCCGCCTCCAATAAATGGTGTTGGCTGGCCCTGCCTCTAATACCATGGTGTTGGCTGGCCCCGCCTCCAATACCATGGTTTTGGCTTGCCCCGCCTCCAATACCATGGTTTTGGCTGGCCCCGCCTCCAATACATTGTTTTGGCTGGCCCCGCCTCCAATACCATGGTTTTGGCTGGCCCCACCTCCAATACCATGGTTTTTCCAGGCCCTGCCTCCAGTTGCATAGTTTTGCATGGTGTTGGCAGGCCCTGCCTCCAATACCATGGTTTTGGCAGGCCCTGCCTCCAATACCATGGTTTTGGCAATACCATGGTTTTGGCAGGCCCCGCCTCCAATACCATGGTTTTGGCAGGCCCCGCCTCCAATACCATGGTTTGGCAGGCCCTGCCTCCAATACCATGGTTTGGCAAGCCCCGCCTCCAATACCATGGTTTTTCCAGGCCCGGCCTCCAGTTAAATGGTTTTGCATAGTGTTGGCAGGCCCTGCCTCCAATACCATGGTTTTGGCTGGCCCCGCCTCCAATACCATGGTGTTGGCTGGACCCGCCTCCAATACCATGGTTTTGGCTGGCCCCGCCTCCAATACCATGGTTTTGGCTGGCCCCGCCTCCAATACCATGGTTTTGGCTGGCCCCACCTCCAATACCATGGTTTTGGCTGGCCCCGCCTCCAATACCATGGTGTTGGCTGGCCCCGCCTCCAATACCATGGTGTTGGCTGGCCCCGCCTCCAATACCATGGTTTTGGCTGGCCCCGCCTCCAATACCATGGTTTTGGCAGGCCCCGCCTCCAATACCATGGTTTTTTGGCAGGCCCCGCCTCCAATACCATGGTTTTGGCAGGCCCCGCCTCCAATACCATGGTTTAGCAGCCCCTGCTTCCAATACCATGGTTTTGGCAGGCCACGCCTCCAATACCATGGTTTTGGCAGGCCCGCCTACAATAACATGGTTTTGGCAGGCCCCGCCTACAATATCATGGTTTTGGCTGGCACCCCCGCCTCCAGTTACATGGTTTTGGCTGGCACCCCCGCCTCCAGTTACATGGTTTTGGCTGGCCTCACCTCCAGTTACATGGTTTTGGCTGGCCCCGCCTCCAATACCATGGTTTTGGCAGGCCCCGCCTCCAGCTACATGGCCCTGCCTCCAATACCATGGTTTTGGCTGGCCCCGCTTTCAATACCATGGTATACCATGGTTTTGGCTGGCCCCGTCTCCAGTTACATGGTTTTGGCTGGCCCCGCCTCCAATACAGGGTTTTGGCTGGTCCCGCCTCCAATACCATGGTTTTGGCTGGACCCGCCTCCAATACCATGGTTTTGGCTGGACCCGCCTCCAATACATGGTGTTGGCTGGCCCCGCCTCTAATACCATGGTGTTGGCTGGCCCCGCCTCCAATACCATGGTTTTGGCTGGCCCCGCGTCCAATACCATGGTTTTGGCTGACCCCGCCTCCAATACCATGGTTTTGGCTGGCCCCGCCTCCAATACCATGGTTTGGCAGGCCCTGCCTACAATACCATGGTTTGGCAAGCCCCGCCTCCAATACCATGGTTTTTCCAGGCCCGGCCTCCAGTTAAATGGTTTTGCATGGTGTTGGCAGGCCCCGCCTCCAATACCATGGTTTTGGCTGGCCCCCGCCTCCAATACCATGGTGTTGGCTGCCCCGCCTCCAATACCATGGTGTTGGCTGGCCCCGCCTCCAATACCATGGTTTTGGCTGGCCCCGCCTCCAATACCATGGTTTTGGCTGGCCCGCCTCCAATACCATGGTTTTGGCTGGCCCCGCTTCCAATACCATGGTATACCATGATTTTGGCTGGCCCCGTCTCAAGTTACATGGTTTTGGCTGGCCCCTCCTCCAATACATGGTTTTGGCTGGCCCCGCCTCCAATACATTGTTTTGTCTGGCCCCGCCTCCAATACCATGGTTTTGGCAGGCCCCACCTCCAATACCATGGTTTGGCAAGCCCCACCTCCAATACCATGGTTTTTCCAGGCCCGGCCTCCAGTTAAATGGTTTTGCATGGTGTTGGCAGGCCCCGCCTCCAATACCATGGTTTTGGCTGGACCCGCCTCCAATACCATGGTTTTGGCTGGCCCCGCTGGCCCCGCCTCCAATACATGGTGTTGGCTGGCCCCGCCTCTAATACCATGGTGTTGGCTGGCCCCGCCTCCAATACCATGGTTTTGGCTGGCCCCGCGTCCAATACCATGGTTTTGGCTGGCCCCGCCTCCAATACATGGTGTTGGCTGGCCCCGCCTCTAATACCATGGTGTTGGCTGGCCCCACCTCCAATACCATGGTTTTTCCAGGCCCTGCCTCCAGTTACATAGTTTTGCATGGTGTTGGCAGGCCCTGCCTCCAATACCATGGTTTTGGCAGGCCCCGCCTCCAATACCATGGTTTTGGCAATACCATGGTTTTGGCAGGCCCCGCCTCCAATACCATGGTTTTGGCAGGCCCCGCCTCCAATACAATGGTTTTAGCAGGCCCCGCCTCCAATACCATGGTTTGGCAGGCCCTGCCTCCAATACCATGGTTTGGCAAGCCCCGCCTCCAATACCATGGTTTTTCCAGGCCCGGCCTCCAGTTAAATGGTTTTGCATGGTGTTGGCAGGCCCTGCCTCCAATACCATGGTTTTGGCTGTCCCCGCCTCCAATACCATGGTTTTGGCAGGCCCCGCCTCCAATACCATGGTTTTGGCAGGCCCCGCCTCCAATACCATGGTTTTGGCAGGCCCCGCCTCCAATACCATGGTTTGGCAGGCCCCGCCTCCAATACCATGGTTTTGGCTGGCCCCGCCTCCAATACCATGGTTTTGGCTGGCCCCGCCTCCAATACCATGGTTTTGGCTGGCCCCGCCTCCAATACCATGGTTTTGGCAGGCCCCGCCTCCAATACCATGGTTTGGCAGGCCCTGCCTCCAATACCATGGTTTGGCAAGCCCCGCCTCCAATACCATGGTTTTTCCAGGCCGGCCTCCAGTTAAATGGTTTTGCATAGTGTTGGCAGGCCCTGCCTCCAATACCATGGTTTTGGCTGGCCCCGCCTCCAATACCATGGTGTTGGCTGGCCCTGCCTCCAATACCATGGTTTTGGCTGGCCCCGCCTCCAATACCATGGTTTTGGCTGGCCCCGCCTCCAATACCATGGATTTGGCTGGCCCCACCTCCAATACCATGGTTTTGGCTGGCCCCGCCTCCAATACCATGGTGTTGGCTGGCCCCGCCTCCAATACCATGGTGTTGGCTGGCCCCGCCTCCAATACCATGGTTTTGGCTGGCCCCGCCTCCAATACCATGGTTTTGGCAGGCCCCGCCTCCAATACCATGGTTTTTTGGCAGTCCCCGCCTCCAATACCATGGTTTTGGCAAGCCCCGCCTCCAATACCATGGTTTAGCAGCCCCTGCTTCCACTACCATGGTTTTGGCAGGCCCCGCCTCCAATACTATGGTTTTGGCAGGCCCGCCTACAATAACATGGTTTTGGCAGGCCCCGCCTACAATATCATGGTTTTGGCTGGCACCCCCGCCTCCAGTTACATGGTTTTGGCTGGCACCCCCGCCTCCAGTTACATGGTTTTGGCTGGCCTCACCTCCAGTTACATGGTTTTGGCTGGCCCCGCCTCCAATACCATGGTTTTGGCTGGCCCCGCCTCCAGCTACATGGCCCTGCCTCCAATACCATGGTTTTGGCTGGCCCCGCTTCCAATACCATGGTATACCATGGTTTTGGCTGGCCCCGTCTCCAGTTACATGGTTTTGGCTGGCCCCGCCTCCAATACATGGTTTTGGCTGGACCCGCCTCCAATACCATGGTTTTGGCTGGCCCCGCCTCCAATACATGGTGTTGGCTGGCCCCGCCTCTAATACCATGGTGTTGGCTGGCCCAGCGTCCAATACCATGGTTTTGGCTGACCCCGCCTCCAATACCATGGTTTTGGCTGGCCCCGCCTCCAATACCATGGTTTGGCAGGCCCTGCCTACAATACCATGGTTTGGCAAGCCCTGCCTCCAATACCATGGTTTTTCCAGGCCCGGCCTCCAGTTAAATGGTTTTGCATGGTGTTGGCAGGCCCCGCCTCCAATACCATGGTTTTGGCTGGCCCCCGCCTCCAATACCATGGTGTTGGCTGCCCCGCCTCCAATACCATGGTGTTGGCTGGCCCCGCCTCCAATACCATGGTTTTGGCTGGCCCCGCCTCCAATACCATGGTTTTGGCTGGCCCGGCCTCCAATACCATGGTTTTGGCTGGCCCCGCTTCCATTACCATGGTATACCATGATTTTGGCTGGCCCCGTCTCCAGTTACATGGTTTTGGCTGGCCCCTCCTCCAATACATGGTTTTGGCTGGCCCCGCCTCCAATACATTGTTTTGGCTGGCCCCGCCTCCAATACCATGGTTTTGGCAGGCCCCACCTCCAATACCATGGTTTGGCAAGCCCCACCTCCAATACCATGGTTTTTCCAGGCCCGGCCTCCAGTTAAATGGTTTTGCATGGTGTTGGCAGGCCCCGCCTTCAATACCATGGTTTTGGCTGGACCCGCCTCCAATACCATGGTTTTGGCTGGCCCCGCTGGCCCCGCCTCCAATACATGGTGTTGGCTGGCCCCACCTCTAATACAATGGTGTTGGCTGGCCCCGCCTCCAATACCATGGTTTTGGCTGGCCCCGCGTCCAATACCATGGTTTTGGCTGGCCCCGCCTCCAATACCATGGTTTTGGCTGGCCCCGCCTCCAATACCATGGTTTTGGCTGGCCCCACCTCCAATACCATGGTTTTTCCAGGCCCTGCCTCCAGTTACATTGTTTTGCATGGTGTTGACAGGCCCTGCCTCCAATACCATGGTTTTGGCAGGCCCCGCCTCCAATACCATGGTTTTGGCAATACCATGGTTTTGGCAGGCCCCGCCTCCAATACCATGGTTTTGGCAGGCCCCGCCTCCAATACCATGGTTTTGGCAGGCCCCGCCTCCAATACCATGGTTTGGCAGGCCCTGCCTCCAATACCATGGTTTGGCAAGCCCCGCCTCCAATACCATGGTTTTTCCAGGCCCGGCCTCCAGTTAAATGGCTTTGCATGGTGTTGGCAGGCCCTGCCTCCAATACCATTGTTTTGGCTGGCCCCGCCTCCAATACCATGGTGTTGGCTGGCCCCGCCTCCAATACCATGGTTTTGGCTGGCCCCGCCTCCAATACCATGGTTTTGGCTGGCCCCGCCTCCAATACCATGGATTTGGCTGGCCCCACCTCCAATACCATGGTTTTTCCAGACCCGGCCTCCAGTTAAATGGTTTTGCATGGTGTTGGCAGACCCCGCCTCCAATACCATGGTTTTGGCTGGCCCCGCCTCCAATACCATGGTGTTGGCTGGCCCCGCCTCCAATACCATGGTTTTGGCTGGCCCCGCCTCCAATACCATGGTTTTGGCAGGCCCCGCCTCCAATACCATGGTTTTTTGGCAGGCCCCACCTCCAATACCATGGTTTTGGCAGGCCCCGCCTCCAATACCATGGTTTAGCAGCCCCTGCTTCCAATACCATGGTTTTGGCAGGCCCGCCTACAATAACATGGTTTTGGCAGGCCCCGCCTACAATATCATGGTTTTGGCTGGCACCCCCGCCTCCAGTTACATGGTTTTGGCTGGCACCCCCGCCTCCAGTTACATGGTTTTGGCGGGCCTCACCTCCAGTTACATGGTTTTGGCTGGCCCCGCCTCCAATACCATGGTTTTGGCTGGCCCCGCCTCCAGCTACATGGCCCTGCCTCCAATACCATGGTTTTGGCTGGCCCCGCTTCCAATACCATGGTATACCATGGTTTTGGCTGGCCCCGCCTCCAGTTACATGGTTTTGGCTGGCCCCGCCTCCAGTACATGGTTTTGGCTGGCCCCGCCTCCAATGCATGGTTTTGGCGGGCCCCGCCTCCAATACCATGGTTTTGGCTGGCCCCGCCTCCAATACATGGTTTTGGCTGGCCCCGCCTCCAATACATGGTTTTGGCTGGCCCCGCCTCCAATACCATGGTTTTGGCAGGCCCCGCCTCCAATACCATGGTTTTTCCAGGCCCGGCCTCCAGTTAAATGGTTTTGCATGGTGTTGGCAGGCCCCGCCTCCAATAACATGGTTTTGGCAGGCCCCGCCTCCAATACCATGGTTTTGGCAGGCCCCGCCTCCAAGACCATGGTTTTGGCAGGCCCCGCCTCCAATACCATGGTTTGGCAGGCCCTGCCTCCAATACCATGGTTTGGCAAGCCCCGCCTCCAATACTATGGTTTTTCCAGGCCCGGCCTCCAGTTAAATGGTTTTGCATGGTGTTGGCAGGCCCCGCCCCCAATACCATGGTTTTGGCTGGCCCCGCCTCCAATACCATGGTGTTGGCTGGCCCCGCCTCCAATACCATGGTGTTGGCTGGCCCCGCCTCCAATACCATGGTTTTGGCTGGCCCCGCCTCCAATACCATGGTTTTGGCTGGCCCCGCTTCCAATACCATGGTATACCATGGTTTTGGCTGGCCCCGTCTCCAGTTACATGGTTTTGGCTGGCCCCTCGTCCAATACATGGTTTTGGCTGGCCCCGCCTCCAATACATTGTTTTGGCTGGCCCCGCCTCCAATACCATGGTTTTGGCAGGCCCCACCTCCAATACCATGGTTTGGCAAGCCCCGCCTCCAATACCATGGTTTTTCCAGGCCCGGCCTCCAGTTAAATAGTTTTGCATGGTGTTGGCAGGCCCCGCCTCCAATACCATGGTTTTGGCTGGACCCGCCTCCAATACCATGGTTTTGGCTGGCCCCGCCTCCAATACCTGGTGTTGGCTGGCCCCGCCTCTAATACCATGGTGTTGGCTGGCCCCGCCTCCAATACCATGGTTTTGGCTGGCCCCGCGCCCAATACCATGGTTTTGGCTGGCCCCGCCTCCAATACCATGGTTTTGGCTGGCCCCACCTCCAATACCATGGTTTTTCCAGGCCCTGCCTCCAGTTACATAGTTTTGCATGGTGTTGGCAGGCCCTGCCTCCAATACCATGGTTTTGGCAGGCCCCGCCTCCAATACCATGGTTTTGGCAATACCATGGTTTTGGCAGGCCCCGCCTCCAATACCATGGTTTTGGCAGGCCCCGCCTCCAATACCATGGTTTGGCAGGCCCTGCCTCCAATACCATGGTTTGGCAAGCCCCGCCTCCAATACCATGGTTTTTCCAGGCCCGGCCTCCAGTTAAATGGTTTTGCATGGTGTTGGCAGGCCCTGCCTCCAATACCATGGTTTTGGCTGGCCCCGCCTCCAATACCATGGTGTTGGCTGGCCCAGCTTCCAATACCATGGTTTTGGCTGGCCCCGCCTCCAATACCATGGTTTTGGCTGGCCCCGCCTCCAATACCATGGATTTGGCTGGCCCCACCTCCAATACCATGGTTTTTCCAGGCCCGGCCTCCAGTTAAATGGTTTTGCATGGTGTTGGCAGGCCCCGCCTCCAATACCATGGTGTTGGCAGGCCCCGCCTCCAATACCATGGTTTTGGCTGGCCCCGCCTCCAATGCCATGGTGTTGGCTGGCCCCGCCTCCAATACCATGGTGTTGGCTGGCCCCGCCTCCAATACCATGGTTTTGGCTGGCCCCGCCTCCAATACCATGGTTTTTTGGCATGCCCCGCCTCCAATACCATGGTTTTGGCAGGCCCCGCCTCCAATACCATGGTTTAGCAGCCCCTGCTTCCAATACCATGGTTTTGGCAGGCCCCGCCTCCAATACCATGGTTTTGGCAGGCCCGCCTCCAATAACATGGTTTTGGCAGGCCCCGCCTACAATATCATGGTTTTGGCTGGCACCCCCGCCTCCAGTTACATGGTTTTGGCTGGCACCCCCGCCTCCAGTTACATGGTTTTGGGTGGCCTCACCTCCAGTTACATGGTTTTGGCTGGCCCCGCCTCCAATACCATGGTTTTGGCTGGCCCCGCCTCCAGCTACATGGCCCTGCCTCCAATACCATGGTTTTGGCTGGCCCTGCCTCCAATAGCATGGTTTTGGCTGGCCCGCCTCCAGTTACATGGTTTTGGCTGGCCCTGCCTCAAATTCCTTGGTTTTGGCTGGCCCTGCCTCAAATACCTTGGTTTTGGCTGGCCCCGCCTCCAATACCATGGTATACCATGGTTTATGCTGGCCCCGCTTCCAATACCATGGCATACCATGGTTTTTTCTGGCCCGGCCTCCAGTTACATGGTTTTGGAAGGCCCCGCCTCCAATACCATGGTTTTGGCAGGCCCCGCCTCCAATACCATTGATTTGGCAGGCCCCACCTCCAATACCATGGTTTTGGCAGGCCCCGCCTCCAATACCATGGTTTTGGCTGGCCCCGCCTCCAATACCATGGTATACCATGGTTTTGGCTGGCCCCGCCTCCAATACCATGGTTTTGGCTGGCCCTGCCTCCAATACCCAATACCATGGTTTTGGGAGGCGCCGCCTCCAATACCATGGTTTTGGCGGGCCCCGCCTCCAGTTACATGGTTTTGGCGGCCCCGCCTCCAGTGCCATGGTTTTGGTGGCCCCGCCTCCAGTGCCATGGTTTTGGCTGGCCCCGCCTCCAGTTACATGGTTTTGGCTGGCCCCGCCTCCAATACCATGGTTTTGGCTGGCCCCACCTCCAATACCATGGTTTTTCCAGGCCCTGCCTCCAGTTACATAGTTTTGCATGGTGTTGGCAGGCCCTGCCTCCAATACCATGGTTTTGGCAGGCCCCGCCTCCAATACCATGGTTTTGGCAATACCATGGTTTTGGCAGGCCCCGCCTCCAATACCATGGTTTTGGCAGGCCCCGCCTCCAATACCATGGTTTGGCAGGCCCTGCCTCCAATACCATGGTTTGGCAAGCCCCGCCTCCAATACCATGGTTTTTCCAGGCCCGGCCTCCAGTTAAATGGTTTTGCATGGTGTTGGCAGGCCCTGCCTCCAATACCATGGTTTTGGCTGGCCCCGCCTCCAATACCATGGTGTTGGCTGGCCCAGCTTCCAATACCATGGTTTTGGCTGGCCCCGCCTCCAATACCATGGTTTTGGCTGGCCCCGCCTCCAATACCATGGATTTGGCTGGTCCCACCTCCAATACCATGGTTTTTCCAGGCCCGGCCTCCAGTTAAATGGTTTTGCATGGTGTTGGCAGGCCCCGCCTCCAATACCATGGTGTTGGCAGGCCCCGCCTCCAATACCATGGTTTTGGCTGGCCCCGCCTCCAATGCCATGGTGTTGGCTGGCCCCGCCTCCAATACCATGGTGTTGGCTGGCCCCGCCTCCAATACCATGGTTTTGGCTGGCCCCGCCTCCAATACCATGGTTTTTTGGCATGCCCCGCCTCCAATACCATGGTTTTGGCAGGCCCCGCCTCCAATACCATGGTTTAGCAGCCCCTGCTTCCAATACCATGGTTTTGGCAGGCCCCGCCTCCAATACCATGGTTTTGGCAGGCCCGCCTCCAATAACATGGTTTTGGCAGGCCCCGCCTACAATATCATGGTTTTGGCTGGCACCCCCGCCTCCAGTTACATGGTTTTGGCTGGCACCCCCGCCTCCAGTTACATGGTTTTGGCTGGCCTCACCTCCAGTTACATGGTTTTGGCTGGCCCCGCCTCCAATACCATGGTTTTGGCTGGCCCCGCCTCCAGCTACATGGCCCTGCCTCCAATACCATGGTTTTGGCTGGCCCCGCCTCCAATACCATGGTTTTGGCTGGCCCGCCTCCAGTTACATGGTTTTGGCTGGCCCTGCCTCAAATTCCTTGGTTTTGGCTGGCCCTGCCTCAAATACCTTGGTTTTGGCTGGCCCCGCCTCCAATACCATGGTATACCATGGTTTATGCTGGCCCCGCTTCCAATACCATGGCATACCATGGTTTTTTCTGGCCCGGCCTCCAGTTACATGGTTTTGGAAGGCCCCGCCTCCAATACCATGGTTTTGGCAGGCCCCGCCTCCAATACCATTGATTTGGCAGGCCCCACCTCCAATACCATGGTTTTGGCAGGCCCCGCCTCCAATACCATGGTTTTGGCTGGCCCCGCCTCCAATACCATGGTATACCATGGTTTTGGCTGGCCCCGCCTCCAATACCATGGTTTTGGCTGGCCCTGCCTCCAATACCCAATACCATGGTTTTGGGAGGCGCCGCCTCCAATACCATGGTTTTGGCGGGCCCCGCCTCCAGTTACATGGTTTTGGCGGCCCCGCCTCCAGTGCCATGGTTTTGGTGGCCCCGCCTCCAGTGCCATGGTTTTGGCTGGCCCCGCCTCCAGTTACATGGTTTTGGCTGGCCCCGCCTTCAGTCCCATGGTTTTGGCTGGCCCCAACTCGTTACCATGGTTTTGTTGGCCCTGCCTCCAGTTACATGGTTTTGGCTGGCCCCGTCTCCAATACCATGGTTTTGTTTGCCCCGTCTCCAATACCATGGTTTTGTTGGCCCCGCCTCCAATACCATGGTTTTGTTGGACCCGCCTCCAGTACCACGGTTTTGGCAGGCCCCGCCTCCAATACCATGGTTTTGGCAGGCCCTGCCTCCGGTGCCATGGTTTTGGCTGGCCCCGCCTCCAATACCGTGGTTTTGTTGGCCCCGCCTCCAATTCCATGGTTTTGGCATGCCCCACCTCCAATACCATGGTTTTTCCAGGCCCCGCCTCCAGTTACATGGCTTTGCATGGTGATGGCAGGCCCCGCCTCCAATACCATGTTTTTGGTAGGCCCAACCTCCAATACCATGTTTTTGGCAGGCCCTGCCTCCAATACCATGGTTTTGGCAGGCCCCACCATCAATACCATGGTTTTGGCATGCCCCGCCGCCAATACCATGGTTTTGGCATGCCCCGCCTCCAATACCATGGTTTTGGCTGGCCCCGCCTCCAATACCATGGTTTTTCCAGGCCCTGCCTCCAGTTACATGGTTTTGCATGGTTTTGGCAGGCCCCGCCTCCAATACCATGGTTTTGGCAGGCCCCGCCTCCAATACCATGGTTTTTCCAGGCCCGGCCTCCAGTTAAATCGTTTTGCATGGTGTTGGCTGGCCCCGCCTCCAATACCATGGTTTTGGCAGGCCCCGCCTCCAATACCATGGTTTTTCCAGGCCCGGCCTCCAGTTAAATCGTTTTGCATGGTGTTGGCTGGCCCCGCCTCCAATATCATGGTTTTGGCATGCCCCGCCTCCAATACCATGGTTTTGGCTGGCCCTGCCTCCAATATCATGGTTTTGGCTGGCCCCGCCTCCAGCTACATGGCCCTGCCTCCAATACCATGGTTATGGCTGGCCCCGCCTCCAATACCATGGTATACCATGGTTTTGGCTGGCCCCGCTTCCAATACCATGGTATACCATGGTTTTGGCTGGCCCCGCCTCCAATACCATGGTTTTGGCAGGCATCGCCTCCAATACCATGGTTTTGGCTGGCCCCGCCTAAAATACCATGGTTTTGGCTGGCCCTGCCTCCAATACCATGGTTTTGGCTGGCCCCGCCTCCAGTTACATGGTTTTGGCAGGCCCCGCCTCCAATACCATGGTTTTGGCAGGCCCCGCCTCCAATACCATGGTATACCATGGTTTTGGCTGGCCCCGCCTCCAGTTACATGGTTTTGGCAGGCCCCGTCTCCAATACCATGGTTTTGTTGGCCCCGCCTCCAATACCATGGTTTTGGCAGGCCCCGCCTCCAATACCATGGTTTTGGGCAGGCCCCGCCTCCAATACCATGGTTTTGGCAGGCCCTGCCTCCAATGCCATGGTTTTGGCTCCCCCCGCCTCCAGTTGCATGGTTTTGGCTGGCCCCGCCTCCAGTTGCATGGTTTTCGCTGGCCCCGCCTCCAGTCCATGGTTTTGGCTGGACCCGCTTCCAATACCATGGTTTTGTTGGCCCCGCCTCCAATTCCATGGTTTTGGCATGCCCCACCTCCAATACCATGGTTTTTCCAGGCCCCGCCTCCAGTTACATGGCTTTGCATGGTGATGGCAGGCCCCGTCTCCAATACCATGTTTTTGGTAGGCCCCGCCTCCAATACCATGTTTTTGGCATGCCCCTCCTCCAATACCATGGTTTTGGCAGGCCCCACCATCAATACCATGGTTTTGGCAGGCCCCGCCTCCAATACCATGGTTTTGGCAGGCCCCGCCTCCAATACCATGGTTTTGGCAGGCCCCGCCTCCAATACCATGGTGTTGGCTGGCCCCGCCTCCAATACCATGGTTTTTCCAGGCCCTGTCTCCAGTTGCATGGTTTTGCATGGTTTTGGCATGCCCCGCCTCCAATACCATGGTTTTGGCAGGCCCCGCCTCCAATACCATGGTTTTTTAGCAGGCCCTGCCTCCAATACCATGGTTTTGGCAGGCCCCGCCTCCAATACCATGGTTTTTTGGCAGGCCCCGCCTCCAATACCATGTTTTTGGTAGGCCCCTCCTCCAATACCATGTTTTTGGCAGGCCCCGCCTCCAATACCATGGTTTTGGCAGACCCCGCCTCCAATACCATGGTATTGGCAGGCCCCGCCTCCAATACCATGGTTTTTCCAGGCCGGCCTCCAGTTAAATGGTTTTGCATGGTGTTGGCTGGCCCCGCCTCCAATAGCATGGTTTTGGCAGGCCCCGCCTCCAATACCATGGTTTTTTGGCAGGCCCCGCCTTCAATACCATGGTTTTGGCAGACCCCGCCTGAAATACCATGGTTTTGGCTGGCCCCGCCTCCAATATCATGGTTTTGGCTGGACCCGCCTCCAGCTACATGGCCCTGCCTCCAATACCATGGTTTTGGCTGACCCCGCCTCCAATACCATGGTATACCATGGTTTTGGCTGGCCCCGCTTCCAATACCATGGTATACCATGGTTTTGGCTGGCCCCGCCTCCAATACCATGGTTTTGGCAGGCCCTGCCTCCAATGCCATGGTTTTGGCTGCCCCCACCTCCAGTTGCATGGTTTTGGCTGGCCCCGCCTCCAGTTGCATGGTTTTGGCTGGCCCCGCCTCCAGTCCATGGTTTTGGCTGGACCCGCGTCCAATACCATGGTTTTGTTGGCCCCGCCTCCAATTCCATGGTTTTGGCATGCCCCACCTCCAATACCATGCTTTTTCCAGGCCCCGCCTCCAGTTACATGGCTTTGCATGGTGATGGCAGGCCCCGCCTCCAATACCATGTTTTTGGTAGGCCCCGCCTCCAATACCATGTTTTTGGCATGCCCAGCCTCCAATACCATGGTTTTGGCAGGCCCCACCATCAATACGATGGTTTTGGCAGGCCCCGCCTCCAATACCATGGTTTGGGCAGGCCCCGCCTCCAATACCATGGTTTTGGCAGGCCCCGCCTCCAATACAATGGTGTTGGCTGGCCCCGCCTCCAATACCATGGTTTTTCCAGGCCCTGCCTCCAGTTGCATGGTTTTGCATGGTTTTGGCAGGCCCCGCCTCCAATACCATGGTTTTTTGGCAGGCCCCGCCTCCAATACCATGGTTTTGGCAGGCCCCGCCTCCAATACCATGGTTTTGGCTGGCCCCGCCTCCAATACCATGGTTTTTTGGCAGGCCCCGCCTCCAATACCTTGTTTTTGGTAGGCCCCGCCTCCAATACCATGTTTTTGGCAGGCCCCGCCTCCAATACCATGGTTTTGGCAGACCCCGCCTCCAATACCATGGTTTTGGCAGGCCCCGCCTACAATACCATGGTTTTTCCAGGCCCGGCCTCCAGTTAAATGGTTTTTCATGGTGTTGGCTGGCCCCGCCTCCAATAGCATGGTTTTGGCAGGCCCCGCCTCCAATACCATGGGTTTTTGGCAGGCCACGCCTCCAATACCATGGTTTTGGCAGGCCCCTCCTCCAATACCATGGTTTTCGCTGGCCCCGCCTCCAATATCATGGTTTTGGCTGGCCCCGCCTCCAGCTACATGGCCCTGCCTCCAATACCATGGTTTTGGCTGGCCCCGCCTCCAATACCATGGTATACCATGGTTTTGGCTGGCCCCGCTTCCAATACCATGGTATACCATGGTTTTGGCTGGCCCCGCCTCCAATACCAAGGTTTTGGCAGGCCCTGCCTCCAATACCATGGTTTTGGCTGGCCCCACCTCCAATACCATGGTTTTGGCTGACCCCGCCTCCAATACCATGGTTTTGGCGACCCCGCCTCCAGTGCCATGGTTTTGGTAGCCCCGCCTCCAGTGCCATGGTTTTGGCTGGCCCTGCCTCCAGTGCAATGGTTTTGGCTGGCCCCGCCTCCAATACCATAGTTTTGTTGGCCCCGCCTCCAATACCCTGTTTTTGTTGGCCCCGCCTCCAATTCCATGGTTTTGGCATGCCCCACCTTCAATACCATGTTTTTTCCAGGCCCGGCCTCCAGTTAAATGGTTTTGCATGCTGTTGGCAGGCCCCGCCTCCAATACCATGGTTTTTCCAGGCCCGGCCTCCAGTTAAATGGTTTTGCATGGTGTTGGCTGGCCCCGCCTCCAATACCATGGTTTTGGCAGGCCCCGCCTCCAATACCATGGTTTTTTGGCAGGCCCCGCCTCCAATACCATGATTTTGGCAGGCCCCGCCTCCAATACCAAGGTTTTGGCTGGCCCCGCCTCCAATACCATGGTTTTGGCTGGCCCCGCCTCCAATACCATGGTATACCATGGTTTTGGCTGGCCCCGCTTCCAATACCATGGTATACCATGGTTTTGGCTGGCCCCGCCTCCAATACCATGGTTTTAGCAGGCCCCGCCTCCAATATCATGGTTTTGGCTGGCCCCGCCTCCATACCATGGTTTTGGCTGGCCCCGCCTCCAATACCATGGTTTTGGTAGGCCCCGCCTCCAATACCATGTTTTTGGCAGGCCCCGCCTCCAATACCATGGTTTTGGCTGGCCCCGCCTCCAGTTACATGGTTTTGGCAGGCCCCGCCTCCAATACCATGGTTTTGGCAGGCCCCGCCTCCAATACCATGGTATACCATGGTTTTGGCTGGCCCCGCCTCCAGTTACATGGTTTTGGCAGGCCCCGTCTCCAATACCATGGTTTTGTTGGCCCCGCCTCCAATACCATGGTTTTGTTGGCCCTGCCTCCAGCACCATGGTTTTGGCAGGCCCCGCCTCCAATACCATGGTTTTGGCAGGCCCCGCCTCCAATACCATGGTTTTGGCAGGCCCTGCCTCCAATGCCATGGTTTTGGCTGCCCACGCCTCCAGTTGCATGGTTTTGGCTGGCCCCGCCTCCAGTTGCATGGTTTTGGATGGCCCCGCCTCCAGTCCATGGTTTTGGCTGGACCCGCGTCCAATACCATGGTTTTGTTGGCCCTGCCTCCAATTCCATGGTTTTGGCATGCCCCACCTCCAATACCATGGTTTTTCCAGGCCCCGCCTCCAGTTACATGGCTTTGCATGGTAATGGCAGGCCCCGCCTCCAATACCATGTTTTTGGCATGCCCCGCCTCCAATACCCTGGTTTTGGCAGGCCCCGCCTCCAATTCCATGGTTTTGGCATGCCCCACCTCCAATACCATGGTTTTTCCAGGCCCGGCCTCCAGTTAAATGGTTTTGCATGCTGTTGGCAGGGCCCGCCTCCAATACCATGGTTTTTCCAGGCCCGGCCTCCAGTTAAATGGTTTTGCATGGTGTTGGCTGGCCCCGCCTCCAATACCATGGTTTTGGCAGGCCCCGCCTCCAATACCATGGTTTTTTGGCAGGCCCCGCCTCCAATACCATGATTTTGGCAGGCCCCGCCTCCAATACCAAGGTTTTGGCTGGCCCCGCCTCCAATACCATGGTTTTGGCTGGCCCCGCCTCCAGCTACATGGCCCTGCCTCCAATACCATGGTTTTGGCTGGCCCCGCCTCCAATACCATGGTATACCATGGTTTTGGCTGGCCCCGCTTCCAATACCATGGTATACCATGGTTTTGGCTGGCCCCGCCTCCAATACCATGGTTTTAGCAGGCCCCGCCTCCAATATCATGGTTTTGGCTGGCCCCGCCTCCATACCATGGTTTTGGCTGGCCCCGCCTCCAATACCATGGTTTTGGCTGGCCCCGCCTCAAACACCATGGTTTTGGCTGGCCCTGCCTCCAATACCATGGTTTTGGCTGGCCCCGCCTCCAGTTACATGGTTTTGGCAGGCCCCGCCTCCAATACCATGGTTTTGGCAGGCCCCGCCTCCAATACCATGGTATACCATGGTTTTGGCTGGCCCCGCCTCCAGTTACATGGTTTTGGCAGGCCCCGTCTCCAATACCATGGTTTTGTTGGCCCCGCCTCCAATACCATGGTTTTGTTGGCCCCGCCTCCAATTCCATGGTTTTGGCATGCCCCACCTCCAATACCATGGTTTTTCCAGGCTCCGCCTCCAGTTACATGGCTTTGCATGGTGATGGCAGGCCCCGCCTCCAATACCATGTTTTTGGTAGGCCCCGTCTCCAATACCATGTTTTTGGCATGCCCCGCCTCCAATACCATGGTTTTGGCAGGCCCCACCATCAATACCATGGTTTTGGCAGGCCCCGCCTCCAATACCCTGGTTTTGTTGGCCCCGCCTCCAATTCCATGGTTTTGGCATGCCCCACCTCCAATACCATGGTTTTTCCAGGCCCGGCCTCCAGTTAAATGGTTGTGCATGGTGTTGGCAGGCCCCGCCTCCAATACCATGGTTTTTCCAGGCCCGGCCTCCAGTTAAATGGTTTTGCATGGTGTTGCCCCGCCTCCAATACCATGGTTTTGGCAGGCCCCGCCTCCAATACCATGGTTTTTTGGCAGGCCCCGCCTCCAATACCATGATTTTGGCAGGCCCTGCCTCCAATACCAAGGTTTTGGCTGGCCCCGCCTCCAATACCATGGTTTTGGCTGGCCCCGCCTCCAGCTACATGGCCCTGCCTCCAATACCATGGTTTTGGCTGGCCCCGCCTCCAATACCATGGTATACCATGGTTTTGGCTGGCCCCGCTTCCAATACCATGGTATACCATGGTTTTGGCTGGCCCCGCCTCCAATACCATGGTTTTGGCTGGCCCCGCCTCCAATACCGTGGTTTTGGCTGGCCCCGCATCCAATACCATGGTTTTGGCTGGCCCCGCCTCCAATACCATGGTTTTTCCAGGCCCTGCCTCCAGTTACATGGTTTTGCATGGTTATGGCAGGCCCCGCCTCCAATACAATGGTTTTGGCAGGCCCTGCCTCCAATACCATGTTTTTTCCAGGCCCGGCCTCCAGTTAAATGGTTTTGCATGGTGTTGGCTGGCCCCGCCTCCAATACCGTGGTGTTGGCTGGCCCCACCTCCAATACCGTGGTGTTGGCTGGCCCCGCCTCCAATACTGTGGTGTTGGCTGGCCCCGCCTCCAATACGTGGTGTTGGCTGGACCCGCCTCCAATACCGTGGTGTTGGCTGGCCCCGCTTCCAATACTGTAGTGTTGGCTGGCCCCGCCTCCAATACCAAGGTTTTGGCTGGCCCCACCTCCAGCTACATGGCCCTGCCTCCAATACCATGATTTTGGCTGGCCCCGCCTCCAATTACATGGTTTTGGCAGGCCCTGCCTCCAATACCATGGTTTTGGCGACCCCGCCTCCAGTGCCATGGTTTTGGCGGCCCCCCCTCCAGTGCCATGGTTTTGGCTGGCCCCGCCTCCAGTGCCATGGTTTTGGCTGGCCCCGTCTCCAGTGCCATGGTTTTGGCTGGCCCCGCCTCCAGTACCATGGTTTTGGCTGGCCCCGCCTCCAGTACCATGGTTTGTTGGCCCCGCCTCCAATTCCATGGTTTTGGCATGCCCCACCTCTAATACCATGTTTTTCTCAGGCCCCGCCTCCAGTTACATGGTTTTGCATGGTGTTGGCAGGCCCCGCCTCCAATACCATGTTTTTGGCAGGCCCCGCCTCCAATACCATGGTTTTGCATGGTGTTGGCAGGCCCGCCTCCAATACCATGGTTTTGGTATGCCCCGCCTTCAATTCCATGTTTTTGGCAGGCACTGCCTCCAATACCATGGTTTTGGTAGGCCCCGCCTCCAGTCAATGGTTTTGGCTGGCCCCGCCTCCAATACCATGGATTTTCCAGGCCCTGCCTCCAGTTACATGGTTTTGCATGGTTTTGGCAGGCCCCGCCTCCAATACCATGGTTTGGCAGGCCTCGCCTCCAATACCATGGTTTGGCAGGCCCTGCCTCCAATACCATGGTTAGGCAGGCCCTGCCTCCAATACCATGGATTGGCAGGCCCTGCCTCCAATACCATGGTTTCTCGAGGCCCCGCCTCCAGTTAAATGGTTTTGCATGGTGTTGGCTGGCCCCGCCTCCAGTACCATGGTATTGGCTGGCCCCGCCTCCAGTACCATGGTTTTGGCTGGCCCTGCCTCCAATACCATGGTTTTGGCTGGCCTCGCCTCCAATACCATTGTTTTGGCTGGCCCCACCTCCAATACCATGGTTTTGGCTGGCCCCGCCTCCAATACCATGGTTTTGGCTGGCCCGGCCTCCAATACCATGGTTTTGGCTGGCCCCACCTCCAATACCCTGGTTTTGGCTGGCCCTGCCTCGAAAACCATGGTTTTGGCTGGCCCCGCCTCCAATACCATGGTTTTGGCTGGCCATGCCTCCAATACCGTGGTTTTGGCTGGCCCCGCCTCAATACCTTGGTTTTGGCTGGCCCCGCCTCAATACCATGGTTTTTCCAGGCCCCGCCCCAATACCATGGTTTTTCCAGGCCCCGCCTCCAGTTACATGGTTCTGCATGGTGTGGGCAGGCCCCGCCTCCAATACCATGGTTTTGGCAGGCCCCGCCTCCAATATCATGGTTTTGGCAGGCCCCGCCTACAATATCATGGTTTTGGAAGGCCCTGCCTCCAGTTACATGGTTTTGGCAGGCCCCGCCTCCAGTTACATGGTTTTGGCTGGCAACCCCTCCAATACCATGGTTTTGGCTGGCCCCGCCTCCAATACCATGGTTTTGACTGGCCCCGCCTCCAGCTACATGGCCCTGCCTCCAATACCATGGTTTTGGCTGGCCCCGTCTCCAATACCATGGTATACCATGGTTTTGGCTGGCCCCAACTCCAGTTACATGGTTTTGGCTGGCCCCGCCTCCAATACATGGTTTTGGCTGGCCCCGCCTCCAATACCATGGTTTTGGCAGGCCCCGCCTCCAATACCATGGTTTTGCAAGCCCCGCCTCCAATACCATGGTTTTGCAAGCCCCGCCTCCAATACCATGGTTTTTCCAGGCCCGGCCTCCAGTTAAATGGTTTTGCATTGTGTTGGCAGGCCCCGCCTCCAATACCATGGTTTTGGCTGGCCCCGCCTCCAATACCATGGTTTTGGCTGGCCCCGCCTCCAATACATGGTTTTGGCTGGCCCCGCCTCAATACCATGGTGTTGGCTGGCCCCGCCTCCAATACCATGGTTTTGGCTGGCCCCGCCTCCAATACCATGGTGTTGGCTGCCCCGCCTCCAATACCATGGTGTTGGCTGGCCCTGCCTCCAATACCATCGTTTTGGCTGGCCCCGCCTCCAATACCATGGTTTTGGCTGGCCCCGCCTCCAATACCATTGATTTGGCTGGCCCCACCTCCAATACCATGGTTTTGGCAGGCCCCGCCTCCAATACCATGGTTTGGCAAGCCCCGCCTCCAATACCATGGTTTTTCCAGGCCCGGCCTCCAGTTAAATGGTTTTGCATGGTGTTGGCAGGCCCCGCCTCTAATAACATGGTTTTGGCAGGCCCCGCCTCCAATACCATGGTTTTGGCAGGCCCTGCCACCAATACCATGGTTTTGGCAGGCCCCGCCTCCAATACCATGGTTTTGGCAGGCCCCGCCTCCAATACCATGGTTTGGCAGGCCCTGCCTCCAATACCATGGTTTGGCAAGCCCCGCCTCCAATACCATGGTTTTTCCAGGCCCGGCCTCCAGTTAAATGGTTTTGCATGGTGTTGGCAGGCCCCGCCTCCAATACCATGGTTTTGGCTGGCCCCCGCCTCCAATACCATGGTGTTGGCTGCCCCGCCTCCAATACCATGCTGTTGGCTGGCCCCGCCTCCAATACCATGGTTTTGGTTTTGGCTGGCCCCGCCTCCAATACCATGGTTTTGGCAGGCCCCACCTCCAATACCATGGTTTGGCAAGCCCCGCCTCCAATACCATGGTTTTTCCAGGCCCGGCCTCCAGTTAAATGGTTTTGCATGGTGTTGACAGGCCCCGCCTCCAATACCATGGTTTTGGCTGGACCTGCCTCCAATACCATGGTTTTGGCTGGCCCCACCTCCAATACATGGTGTTGGCTGGCCCCGCCTCTAATACCATGGTGTTGGCTGGCCCCGCCTCCAATACCATGGTTTTGGCTGGCCCCGCGTCCAATACCAATATTTTTTGGCTGGCCCCGCCTCCAATACCATGGTTTTGGCTGGCCCCGCCTCCAATACCATGGTTTGGCAGGCCCTGCCTCCAATACCATGGTTTGGCAAGCCCCGCCTCCAATACCATGGTTTTTCCAGGCCCGGCCTCCAGTTAAATGGTTTTGCATGGTGTTGGCAGGCCCCGCCTCCAATACCATGGTTTTGGCTGGCCCCCGCCTCCAATACCATGGTGTTGGCTGCCCCGCCTCCAATACCATGGTTTTGGCTGGCCCCGCCTCCAATACCATGGTTTTGGCTGGCCCCGCTTCCAATACCATGGTATACCATGGTTTAGGCTGGCCCCGTCTCCAGTTACATGGTTTTGGCTGGCCCTTCCTCCAATACATGGTTTTGGCTGGCCCCGCCTCCAATACATTGTTTTGGCTGGCTCCGCCTCCAATACCATGGTTTTGGCAGGCCCCACCTCCAATACCATGGTTTGGCAAGCCCCGCCTCCAATACCATGGTTTTTCCAGGCCCGGCCTCCAGTTAAATGGTTTTGCATGGTGTTGGCAGGCCCCGCCTCCAATACCATGGTTTTGGCTGGACCCGCCTCCAATACCATGGTTTTGGCTGGCCCCGCCTCCAATAAATGGTGTTGGCTGGCCCCGCCTCTAATACCATGGTGTTGGCTGGCCCCGCCTCCAATACCATGGTTTTGGCTGGCCCCGCGTCCAATACCATGGTTTTGGCTGGCCACGCCTCCAATACCATGGTTTTGGCTGGCCCCGCCTCCAATACCATGGTTTTGGCTGGCCCCACCTCCAATACCATGGTTTTTCCAGGCCCTGCCTCCAGTTACATAGTTTTGCATGGTGTTGGCAGGCCCTGACTCCAATACCATGGTTTTGGCAGGCCCCGCCTCCAATACCATGGTTTTGGCAATACCATGGTTTTGGCAGGCCCCGCCTCCAATACCATGGTTTTGGCAGGCCCCGCCTCCAATACCATGGTTTTGGCAATACCATGGTTTTGGCTGGCCCCGCCTCCAATACCATGGTTTTGGCTGGCCCCGCCTCCAATACCATGGATTTGGCTGGCCCCGCCTCCAATACCATGGTTTTGGTTGGCCCCGCCTCCAATACCATGGTGTTGGCTGGCCCCGCCTCCAATACCATGGTGTTGGCTGGCCCCGCCTCCAATACCATGGTGTTGGCTGGCCCCGCCTCCAATACCATGGTTTTGGCTGGCCCCGCCTCCAATACCATGGTTTTGGCAGGCCCTGCCTCCAATACCATGGTTTTTTGGCAGGCCCTGCCTCCAATACCATGGTTTTGGCAGGCCCCGCCTCCAATACCATGGTTTTGGCAGGCCCCGCCTACAATATCATGGTTTTGGAAGGCCCTGCCTCCAGTTACATGGTTTTGGCAGGCCCCGCCTCCAGTTACATGGTTTTGGCTGGCAACCCCTCCAATACCATGGTTTTGGCTGGCCCCGCCTCCAATACCATGGTTTTGACTGGCCCCGCCTCCAGCTACATGGCCCTGCCTCCAATACCATGGTTTTGGCTGGCCCCGTCTCCAATACCATGGTATACCATGGTTTTGGCTGGCCCCAACTCCAGTTACATGGTTTTGGCTGGCCCCGCCTCCAATACATGGTTTTGGCTGGCCCCGCCTCCAATACATGGTTTTGGCTGGCCCCGCCTCCAATACCATGGTTTTGGCAGGCCCCGCCTCCAATACCATGGTTTTGCAAGCCCCGCCTCCAATACCATGGTTTTGCAAGCCCCGCCTCCAATACCATGGTTTTTCCAGGCCCGGCCTCCAATACCATCGTTTTGGCTGGCCCCGCCTCCAATACCATGGTTTTGGCTGGCCCCGCCTCCAATACCATTGATTTGGCTGGCCCCACCTCCAATACCATGGTTTTGGCAGGCCCCGCCTCCAATACCATGGTTTGGCAAGCCCCGCCTCCAATACCATGGTTTTTCCAGGCCCGGCCTCCAGTTAAATGGTTTTGCATGGTGTTGGCAGGCCCCGCCTCTAATAACATGGTTTTGGCAGGCCCCGCCTCCAATACCATGGTTTTGGCAGGCCCTGCCACCAATACCATGGTTTTGGCAGGCCCCGCCTCCAATACCATGGTTTTGGCAGGCCCCGCCTCCAATACCATGGTTTGGCAGGCCCTGCCTCCAATACCATGGTTTGGCAAGCCCCGCCTCCAATACCATGGTTTTTCCAGGCCCGGCCTCCAGTTAAATGGTTTTGCATGGTGTTGGCAGGCCCCGCCTCCAATACCATGGTTTTGGCTGGCCCCCGCCTCCAATACCATGGTGTTGGCTGCCCCGCCTCCAATACCATGCTGTTGGCTGGCCCCGCCTCCAATACCATGGTTTTGGTTTTGGCTGGCCCCGCCTCCAATACCATGGTTTTGGCAGGCCCCACCTCCAATACCATGGTTTGGCAAGCCCCGCCTCCAATACCATGGTTTTTCCAGGCCCGGCCTCCAGTTAAATGGTTTTGCATGGTGTTGACAGGCCCCGCCTCCAATACCATGGTTTTGGCTGGACCTGCCTCCAATACCATGGTTTTGGCTGGCCCCGCCTCCAATACATGGTGTTGGCTGGCCCCGCCTCTAATACCATGGTGTTGGCTGGCCCCGCCTCCAATACCATGGTTTTGGCTGGCCCCGCGTCCAATACCAATATTTTTTGGCTGGCCCCGCCTCCAATACCATGGTTTTGGCTGGCCCCGCCTCCAATACCATGGTTTGGCAGGCCCTGCCTCCAATACCATGGTTTGGCAAGCCCCGCCTCCAATACCATGGTTTTTCCAGGCCCGGCCTCCAGTTAAATGGTTTTGCATGGTGTTGGCAGGCCCCGCCTCCAATACCATGGTTTTGGCTGGCCCCCGCCTCCAATACCATGGTGTTGGCTGCCCCGCCTCCAATACCATGGTTTTGGCTGGCCCCGCCTCCAATACCATGGTTTTGGCTGGCCCCGCTTCCAATACCATGGTATACCATGGTTTAGGCTGGCCCCGTCTCCAGTTACATGGTTTTGGCTGGCCCTTCCTCCAATACATGGTTTTGGCTGGCCCCGCCTCCAATACATTGTTTTGGCTGGCCCCGCCTCCAATACCATGGTTTTGGCAGGCCCCACCTCCAATACCATGGTTTGGCAAGCCCCACCTCCAATACCATGGTTTTTCCAGGCCCGGCCTCCAGTTAAATGGTTTTACATGGTGTTGGCAGGCCCCGCCTCCAATACCATGGTTTTGGCTGGACCCGCCTCCAATACCATGGTTTTGGCTGGCCCCGCCTCCAATAAATGGTGTTGGCTGGCCCCGCCTCTAATACCATGGTGTTGGCTGGCCCCGCCTCCAATACCATGGTTTTGGCTGGCCCCGCATCCAATACCATGGTTTTGGCTGGCCACGCCTCCAATACCATGGTTTTGGCTGGCCCCGCCTCCAATACCATGGTTTTGGCTGGCCCCACCTCCAATACCATGGTTTTTCCAGGCCCTGCCTCCAGTTACATAGTTTTGCATGGTGTTGGCAGGCCCTGACTCCAATACCATGGTTTTGGCAGGCCCCGCCTCCAATACCATGGTTTTGGCAATACCATGGTTTTGGCAGGCCCCGCCTCCAATACCATGGTTTTGGCAGGCCCCGCCTCCAATACCATGGTTTTGGCAATACCATGGTTTTGGCTGGCCCCGCCTCCAATACCATGGTTTTGGCTGGCCCCGCCTCCAATACCATGGATTTGGCTGGCCCCGCCTCCAATACCATGGTTTTGGTTGGCCCCGCCTCCAATACCATGGTGTTGGCTGGCCCCGCCTCCAATACCATGGTGTTGGCTGGCCCCGCCTCCAATACCATGGTGTTGGCTGGCCCCGCCTCCAATACCATGGTTTTGGCTGGCCCCGCCTCCAATACCATGGTTTTGGCAGGCCCTGCCTCCAATACCATGGTTTTTTGGCAGGCCCTGCCTCCAATACCATGGTTTTGGCAGGCCCCGCCTCCAATACCATGGTTTAGCAGCCCCTGCTTCCAATACCATGGTTTTGGCAGGCCCCGCCTCCAATACCATGGTTTTGGCAGGCCCGCCTACAATAACATGGTTTTGGCAGGCCCCGCCTACAATATCATGGTTTTGGCTGGCACCCCCGCCTCCAGTTACATGGTTTTGGCTGGCACCCCCGCCTCCAGTTACATGGTTTTGGCTGGCCTCACCTCCAGTTACATGGTTTTGGCTGGTACCGCCTCCAATACCATGGTTTTGGCTGGCCCCGCCTCCAGCTACATGGCCCTGTCTCAAATACCATGGTTTTGGCTGACCCCACTTCCGATACCATGGTTTTGGCTGGCCCCGCCTCCAATAAATGGTGTTGGCTGGCCCCGCCTCTAATACCATGGTGTTGGCTGGCCCCGCCTCCAATACCATGGTTTTGGCTGGCCCCGCGTCCAATACCATGGTTTTGGCTGGCCACGCCTCCAATACCATGGTTTTGGCTGGCCCCACCTCCAATACCATGGTTTTTCCAGGCCCTGCCTCCAGTTACATAGTTTTGCATGGTGTTGGCAGACCCTGACTCCAATACCATGGTTTTGGCAAGCCCGCCTCCAATACCATGGTTTTGGCAATACCATGGTTTTGGCAGGCCCCGCCTCCAATACCATGGTTTTGGCAGGCCCCGCCTCCAATACCATGGTTTTGGCAATACCATGGTTTTGGCTGGCCCCGCCTCCAATACCATGGTTTTGGCTGGCCCCGCCTCCAATACCATGGTTTTGGTTGGCCCCGCCTCCAATACCATGGTGTTGGCTGGCCCCGCCTCCAATACCATGGTGTTGGCTGGCCCCGCCTCCAATACCATGGTGTTGGCTGGCCCCGCCTCCAATACCATGGTTTTGGCAGGCCCTGCCTCCAATACCATGGTTTTTTGGCAGGCCCTGCCTCCAATACCATGGTTTTGGCAGGCCTCGCCTCCAATACCATGGTTTAGCAGCCCCTGCTTCCAATACCATGGTTTTGGCAGGCCCCGCCTCCAATACCATGGTTTTGGCAGGCCCGCCTACAATAACATGGTTTTGGCAGGCCCCGCCTACAATATCATGGTTTTGGCTGGCACCCCTGCCTCCAGTTACATGGTTTTGGCTGGCACCCCCGCCTCCAGTTACATGGTTTTGGCTGGCCTCACCTCCAGTTACATGGTTTTGGCTGGCCACGCCTCCAATACCATGGTTTTGGCTGGCCCCGCCTCCAGCTACATGGCCCTGTCTCCAATACCATGGTTTTGGCTGACCCCACTTCCGATACCATGGTATACCATGGTTTTGGCTGGCCCCGTCTCCAGTTACATGGTTTTGGCTGGCCCCGCCTCCAATACCATGGTTTTGGCTGGACCCGCCTCCAATACCATGGTTTTGGCTGGACCCGCCTCCAATACCATGGTTTTGGCTGGCCCCGCCTCCAATACATGGTGTTGGCTGGCCCCGCCTCTAATACCATGGTGTTGGCTGGCCCCGCCTCCAATACCATGGTTTTCGCTGGCCCCGCATCCAATACCATGGTTTTGGCTGACCCCGCCTCCAATACCATGGTTTTGGCTGGCCCCGCCTCCAATACCATGGTTTGGCAGGCCCTGCCTACAATACCATGGTTTGGCAAGCCCCGCCTCCAATACCATGGTTTTTCCAGGCCCGGCCTCCAGTTAAATGGTTTTGCATGGTGTTGGCAGGCCCCGCCTCCAATACCATGGTTTTGGCTGGCCCCCGCCTCCAATACCATGGTGTTGGCTGCCCCGCCTCCAATACCATGGTGTTGGCTGGCCCCGCCTCCATTACCATGGTTTTGGCTGGCCCCGCCTCCAATACCATGGTTTTGGCTGGCCCCGCTTCCAATACCATGGTATACCATGATTTTGGCTGGCCCTGTCTCCAGTTACATGGTTTTGGCTGGCCCCTCCTCCAATACATGGTTTTGGCTGGCCCCGCCTCCAATACATTGTTTTGGCTGGCCCCGCCTCCAATACCATGGTTTTGGCAGGCCCCACCTCCAATACCATGGTTTGGCAAGCCCCACCTCCAATACCATGGTTTTTCCAGGCCCGGCCTCCAGTTAAATGGTTTTGCATGGTGTTGGCAGGCCCCGCCTCCAATACCATGGTTTTGGCTGGACCCGCCTCCAATACCATGGTTTTGGCTGGCCCCGCTGGCCCCGCCTCCAATACATGGTGTTGGCTGGCCCGCCTCTAATACCATGGTGTTGGCTGGCCCTGCCTCCAATACCATGGTTTTGGCTGGCCCCGCCTCCAATACCATGGTTTTGGCTAGCCCCACGTCCAATACCATGGTTTTGGCAGGCCCCGCCTCCAATACCATGGTTTTGGCTGGCCCCGCCTCCAATACCATGGTTTTGGCTGGCCCCACCTCCAATACCATGGTTTTTCCAGGCCCTGCCTCCAGATACATAGTTTTGCATGGTGTTGGCAGGCCCTGCCTCCAATACCATGGTTTTGGCAGGCCCCGCCTCCAATACCATGGTTTTGGCAATACCATGGTTTTGGCAGGCCCCGCCTCCAATACCATGGTTTTGGCAGGCCCCGCCTCCAATACCATGGTTTTGGCAGGCCCCGCCTCCAATACCATGGTTTGGCAGGCCCTGCCTCCAATACCATGGTTTGGCAAGCCCTGCCTCCAATACCATGGTTTTTCCAGGCCCGGCCTCCAGTTAAATGGTTTTGCATGGTGTTGGCAGGCCCTGCCTCCAATACCATGGTTTTGGCTGGCCCCGCCTCCAATACCATGGTGTTGGCTGGCCCCGCCTCCAATACCATGGTTTTGGCTGGCCCCGCCTCCAATACCATGGTTTTGGCTGGCCCCGCCTCCAATACCATGGATTTGGCTGGCACCCCTGCCTCCAGTTACATGGTTTTGGCTGGCACCCCCGCCTCCAGTTACATGGTTTTGGCTGGCTTCACCTCCAGTTACATGGTTTTGGCTGGCCCCGCCTCCAATACCATGGTTTTGGCTGGCCCCGCCTCCAGCTACATGGCCCTGCCTCCAATACCATGGTTTTGGCTGACCCCACTTCCGATACCATGGTTTGGCAAGCCCCGCCTCCAATACCATGGTTTTTCCAGGCCCGGCCTCCAGTTAAATGGTTTTGCATGGTGTTGGCAGGCCCCGCCTCCAATACCATGGTTTTGGCTGGCCCCCGCCTCCAATACCATAATGTTGGCTGCCCCGCCTCCAATACCATGGTTTTGGCTGGCCCCGCCTCCAATACCATGGTTTTGGCTGGCCCCGCTTCCAATACCATGGTATACCATGGTTTTGGCTGGCCCCGTCTCCAGTTACATGGTTTTGGCTGGCCCCTCCTCCAATACATGGTTTTGGCTGGCCCCGCCTCCAATACCATGGTTTTGGCAGGCCCCACCTCCAATACCATGGTTTGGCAAGCCCCGCCTCCAATACCATGGTTTTTCCAGGCCCGGCCTCCAGTTAAATGGTTTTGCATGGTGTTGGCAGGCCCCGCCTCCAATACCGTGGTTTTGGCTGGACCCGCCTCAAATACCATGGTTTTGGCTGGCCCCGCCTCCAATAAATGGTGTTGGCTGGCCCCGCCTCTAATACCATGGTGTTGGCTGGCCCCGCCTCCAATACCATGGTTTTGGCTGGCCCCGCGTCCAATACCATGGTTTTGGCTGGCCCCGCCTCCAATACCATGGTTTTGGCTGGCCCCCCCTCCAATACCATGGTTTTGGCTGGCCCCACCTCCAATACCATGGTTTTTCCAGGCCCTGCCTCCAGTTACATAGTTTTGCATGGTGTTGGCAGGCCCTGCCTCCAATACCATGGTTTTGGCAGGCCCCGCCTCCAATACCATGGTTTTGGCAATACCATGGTTTTGGCAGGCCCCGCCTCCAATACCATGGTTTTGGCAGGCCCCACCTCCAATACCATGGTTTTGGCAATACCATGGTTTTGGCTGGCCCCGCCTCCAATACCATGGTTTTGGCTGGCCCCGCCTCCAATACCATGGATTTGGCTGGCCCCACCTCCAATACCATGGTTTTGGTTGGCCCCGCCTCCAATACCATGGTGTTGGCTGGCCCCGCCTCCAATACCATGGTGTTGGCTGGCCCCGCCTCCAATACCATGGTTTTGGCTGGCCCCGCCTCCAATACCATGGTTTTGGCAGGCCCTGCCTCCAATACCATGGTTTTTTTGGCAGGCCCCGCCTCCAATACCATGGTTTTGGCAGGCCCCGCCTCCAATACCATGGTTTAGCAGCCCCTGCTTCCAATACCATGGGTTTGGCAGGCCCCGCCTCCAATACCATGGTTTTGGCAGGCCCGCCTACAATAACATGGTTTTGGCAGGCCCCGCCTACAATATCATGGTTTTGGCTGGCACCCCCGCCTCCAGTTACATGGTTTTGGCTGGCACCCCCGCCTCCAGTTACATGGTTTTGGCTGGCCTCACCTCCAGTTACATGGTTTTGGCTGGCCCCGCCTCCAATACCATGGTTTTGGCTGGCCCTGCCTCCAGCTACATGGCCCCGCCTCCAATACCATGGTTTTGGCTGGCCCCACCTCCAATACCATGGTTTTTCCAGGCCCTGCCTCCAGTTACATAGTTTTGCATGGTGTTGGCAGGCCCTGCCTCCAATACCATGGTTTTGGCAGGCCCCGCCTCCAATACCATGGTTTTGGCAATACCATGGTTTTGGCAGGCCCCGCCTCCAATACCATGGTTTTGGCAGGCCCCACCTCCAATACCATGGTTAAGGCAATACCATGGTTTTGGCTGGCCCCGCCTCCAATACCATGGTTTTGGCTGGCCCCGCCTCCAATACCATGGATTTGGCTGGCCCCACCTCCAATACCATGGTTTTGGTTGTCCCCGCCTCCAATACCATGGTGTTGGCTGGCCCCGCCTCCAATACCATGGTGTTGGCTGGCCCCGCCTCCAATACCATGGTTTTGGCTGGCCCCGCCTCCAATACCATGGTTTTGGCAGGCCCTGCCTCCAATACCATGGTTTTTTTGGCAGGCCCCGCCTCCAATACCATGGTTTTGGCAGGCCCCGCCTCCAATACCACGGTTTAGCAGCCCCTGCTTCCAATACCATGGGTTTGGCAGGCCCCGCCTCCAATACCATGGTTTTGGCAGGCCCGCCTACAATAACATGGTTTTGGCAGGCCCCGCCTACAATATCATGGTTTTGGCTGGCACCCCGCCTCCAGTTACATGGTTTTGGCTGGCACCCCCGCCTCCAGTTACATGGTTTTGGCTGGCCCCGTCTCCAGTTACATGGTTTTGGCAGGCCCCGCCTCCAATACCATGGTTTTGGCTGGCCCCGCCTCCAATACCATGGTTTTGGCTGGACCCGCCTCCAATACCATGGTTTTGGCTGGCCCCGCCTCCAATACAGGGTGTTGGCTGGCCCCGCCTCTAATACCATGGTGTTGGCTTGCCCCGCCTCCAATACCATGGTTTTGGCTGGCCCCGCGTCCAATACCATGGTTTTGGCTGACCCCGCCTCCAATACCATGGTTTTGGCTGGCCCCGCCTCCAATACCATGGTTTGGCAGGCCCTGCCTACAATACCATGGTTTGGCAAGCCCCGCCTCCAATACCATGGTTTTTCCAGGCCCGGCCTCCAGTTAAATGGTTTTGCATGGTGTTGGCAGGCCCCGCCTCCAATACCATGGTTTTGGCTGGCCCCCGCCTCCAATACCATGGTGTTGGCTGCCCCGCCTCCAATACCATGGTGTTGGCTGGCCCCGCCTCCAATACCATGGTTTTGGCTGGCCCCGCCTCCAATACCATGGTTTTGGGGCTGGCCCCGCCTCCAATACCATGGTTTTGGCTGGCCCCGCTTCCAATACCATGGTATACCATGATTTTGGCTGGCCCCGTCTCCAGTTACATGGTTTTGGCTGGCCCCTCCTCCAATACATGGTTTTGGCTGGCCCCGCCTCCAATACATTGTTTTGGCTGGCCCCGCCTCCAATACCATGGTTTTGGCAGGCCCCACCTCCAATACCATGGTTTGGCAAGCCCCACCTCCAATACCATGGTTTTTCCAGGCCCGGCCTCCAGTTAAATGGTTTTGCATGGTGTTGGCAGGCCCTGCCTCCAATACCATGGTTTTGGCTGGACCCGCCTCCAATACCATGGTTTTGGCTGGCCCCGCTGGCCCCGCCTCCAATACATGGTGTTGGCTGGCCCGCCTCTAATACCATGGTGTTGGCTGGCCCCGCCTCCAATACCATGGTTTTGGCTGGCCCCGCCTCCAATACCATGGTTTTGGCTAGCCCCGCGTCCAATACCATGGTTTTGGCTGGCCCCGCCTCCAATACCATGGTTTTGGCTGGCCCCGCCTCCAATACCATTGTTTTGGCTGGCCCCACCTCCAATACCATGGTTTTTCCAGGCCCTGCCTCCAGATACATAGTTTTGCATGGTGTTGGCAGGCCCTGCCTCCAATACCATGGTTTTGGCAGGCCCCGCCTCCAATACCATGGTTTTGGCAATACCATGGTTTTGGCAGGCCCCGCCTCCAATACCATGGTTTTGGCAGGCCCCGCCTCCAATACCATGGTTTTGGCAGGCCCCGCCTCCAATACCATGGTTTGGCAGGCCCTGCCTCCAATACCATGGTTTGGCAAGCCCCGCCTCCAATACCATGGTTTTTCCAGGCCCGGCCTCCAGTTAAATGGTTTTGCATGGTGTTGGCAGGCCCTGCCTCCAATACCATGGTTTTGGCTGGCCCCGCCTCCAATACCATGGTGTTGGCTGTCCCCGCCTCCAATACCATGGTTTTGGCTGGCCCCGCCTCCAATACCATGGTTTTGGCTGGCCCCGCCTCCAATACCATGGATTTGGCTGGCACCCCCGCCTCCAGTTACATGGTTTTGGCTGGCACCCCCGCCTCCAGTTACATGGTTTTGGCTGGCTTCACCTCCAGTTACATGGTTTTGGCTGGCCCCGCCTCCAATACCATGGTTTTGGCTGGCCCCGCCTCCAGCTACATGGCCCTGCCTCCAATACCATGGTTTTGGCTGACCCCACTTCCGATACCATGGTATACCATGGTTTTGGCTGGCCCCGTCTCCAGTTACATGGTTTTGGCTGGCCCCGCCTCCAATACATGGTTTTGGCTGGCCCCGCCTCCAATACCATGGTTTTGGCTGGACCCGCCTCCAATACCATGGTTTTGGCTGGCCCCGCTGGCCCCGCATCCAATACATGGTGTTGGCTGGCCTGCCTCTAATACCATGGTGTTGGCTGGCCCCGCCTCCAATACCATGGTTTTGGCTGGCCCCGCCTCCAATACCATGGTTTTGGCTAGCCCCGCGTCCAATACCATGGTTTTGGCTGGCCCCGCCTCCAATACCATGGTTTTGGCTGGCCCCGCCTCCAATACCATTGTTTTGGCTGGCCCCACCTCCAATACCATGGTTTTTCGAGGCCCTGCCTCCAGATACATAGTTTTGCATGGTGTTGGCAGGCCCTGCCTCCAATACCATGGTTTTGGCAGGCCCCGCCTCCAATACCATGGTTTTGGCTGGCCCCGCTGGCCCCGCCTCCAATACATGGTGTTGGCTGGCCCGCCTCTAATACCATGGTGTTGGCTGGCCCCGCCTCCAATACCATGGTTTTGGCTGGCCCCGCCTCCAATACCATGGTTTTGGCTAGCCCCGCGTCCAATACCATGGTTTTGGCTGGCCCCGCCTCCAATACCATGGTTTTGGCTGGCCCCGCCTCCAATACCATTGTTTTGGCTGGCCCCACCTCCAATACCATGGTTTTTCCAGGCCCTGCCTCCAGATACATAGTTTTGCATGGTGTTGGCAGGCCCTGCCTCCAATACCATGGTTTTGGCAGGCCCCGCCTCCAATACCATGGTTTTGGCAATACCATGGTTTTGGCAGGCCCCGCCTCCAATACCATGGTTTTGGCAGGCCCCGCCTCCAATACCATGGTTTTGGCAGGCCCCGCCTCCAATACCATGGTTTGGCAGGCCCTGCCTCCAATACCATGGTTTGGCAAGCCCCGCCTCCAATACCATGGTTTTTCCAGGCCCGGCCTCCAGTTAAATGGTTTTGCATGGTGTTGGCAGGCCCTGCCTCCAATACCATGGTTTTGGCTGGCCCCGCCTCCAATACCATGGTGTTGGCTGGCCCCGCCTCCAATACCATGGTTTTGGCTGGCCCCGCCTCCAATACCATGGTTTTGGCTGGCCCCGCCTCCAATACCATGGATTTGGCTGGCACCCCCGCCTCCAGTTACATGGTTTTGGCTGGCACCCCCGCCTCCAGTTACATGGTTTTGGCTGGCTTCACCTCCAGTTACATGGTTTTGGCTTGCCCCGCCTCCAATACCATGGTTTTGGCTGGCCCCGCCTCCAGCTACATGGCCCTGCCTCCAACACCATGGTTTTGGCTGACCCCACTTCCGATACCATGGTATACCATGGTTTTGGCTGGCCCCGTCTCCAGTTACATGGTTTTGGCTGGCCCCGCCTCCAATACATGGTTTTGGCTGGCCCCGCCTCCAATACCATGGTTTTGGCTGGCCCCGCCTCCAATACCATGGTTTTGGCTGGCCCCGCCTCCAATACATGGTGTTGGCTGGCCCCGCCTCTAATACCATGGTGTTGGCTGGCCCCGCCTCCAATACCATGGTTTTGGCTGGCCCTGCGTCCAATACCATGGTTTTGGCTGACCCCGCCTCCAATACCATGGTTTTGGCTGGCCCCGCCTCCAATATCATGGTTTGGCAGGCCCTGCCTACAATACCATGGTTTGGCAAGCCCCGCCTCCAATACCATGGTTTTTCCAGGCCCGGCCTCCAGTTAAATGGTTTTGCATGGTGTTGGCAGGCCCCGCCTCCAATACCATGGTTTTGGCTGGCCCCCGCCTCCAATACCATGGTGTTGGCTGCCCCGCCTCCAATACCATGGTGTTGGCTGGCCCCACCTCCAATACCATGGTTTTGGCTGGCCCCGCCTCCAATACCATGGTTTTGGCTGGCCCCGCTTCCAATACCATGGTATACCATGATTTTGGCTGGCCCCCTCTCCAGTTACATGGTTTTGGCTGGCCCCTCCTCCAATACATGGTTTTGGCTGGCCCCGCCTCCAATACATTGTTTTGGCTGGCCCCGCCTCCAATACCATTGTTTTGGCAGGCCCCACCTCCAATACCATGGTTTGGCAAGCCCCACCTCCAATACCATGGTTTTTCCAGGGCCGGCCTCCAGTTAAATGGTTTTGCATGGTGTTGGCAGGCCCCGCCTCCAATACCATGGTTTTGGCTGGACCCGCCTCCAATACCATGGTTTTGGCTGGCCCCGCTGGCCCCGCCTCCAATACATGGTGTTGGCTGGCCCGCCTCTAATACCATGGTGTTGGCTGGCCCCGCCTCCAATACCATGGTTTTGGCTGGCCCCGCGTCCAATACCATGGTTTTGGCTGGCCCCGCCTCCAATACCATGGTTTTGGCTAGTCCCACGTCCAATACCATGGTTTTGGCTGGCCCCGCCTCCAATACCATGGTTTTGGCTGGCCCCGCCTCCAATACCATGGTTTTGGCTGGCCCCACCTCCAATACCATGGTTTTTCCAGGCCCTGCCTCCAGATACATAGTTTTGCATGGTGTCGGCATGCCCTGCCTCCAATACCATGGTTTTGGCAGGCCCCGCCTCCAATACCATGGTTTTGGCAATACCATGGTTTTGGCAGGCCCCGCCTCCAATACCATGGTTTGGCAAGCCCTGCCTCCAATACCATGGTTTTTCCAGGCCCGGCCTCCAGTTAAATGGTTTTGCATGGTGTTGGCAGGCCCTGCCTCCAATACCATGGTTTTGGCTGGCCCCACCTCCAATATCATGGTGTTGGCTGGCCCCGCCTCCAATACCATGGTTTTGGCTGGCCCCGCCTCCAATACCATGGTTTTGGCTGGCCCCGCCTCCAATACCATGGATTTGGCTGGCCCCACCTCCAATACCATGGTTTTCCAGGCCCGGCCTCCAGTTAAATGGTTTTGCATGGTGTTGGCAGGCTCCGCCTCCAATACCATGGTTTTGGCTGGCCCCGCCTACAATACCATGGTGTTGGCTGGCCCCGCCTCCAATACCATGGTTTTGGCTGGCCCCGCCTCCAATACCATGGTTTTGGCTGGCCCCGCCTCCAATACCATGGTTTTGGCAGGCCCCGCCTCCAATACCATGGTTTTTTGGCAGGCCCTGCCTCCAATACCATGGTTTTGGCAGGCCCCGCCTCCAATACCATGGTTTAGCAGCCCCTGCTTCCAATACCATGGTTTTGGCAGGCCCTGCCTCCAATACCATGGTTTTGGCAGGCCCGCCTACAATAACATGGTTTTGGCAGGCCCCGCCTACAATATCATGGTTTTGGCTGGCACCCCCGCCTCCAGTTACATAGTTTTTTCTGGCACCCCGCCTCCAGTTACATGGTTTTGGCTGGCCTCACCTCCAGTTACATGGTTTTGGCTGGCCCCGCCTCCAATACCATGGTTTTGGCTGGCCCCGCCTCCAGCTACATGGCCCTGCCTCCAATTCCATGGTTTTGGCTGGCCCCGCTTCCAATACCATGGTATACCACGGTTTTGGCTGGCCCGCCCCCAGTCACATGGTTTTGGCTGTCCCCGCCTCCAATACATGGTTTTGGCTGGCCCCGCCTCCAATACATGGTTTTGGCTGGCCCCGCCTCCAATATCATGGTTTTGGCAGGCCCCGCCTCCAATACCATGGTTTGGCAAGCCCCGCCTCCAATACCATGGTTTTTCCAGGCCCGGCCTCCAGTTAAATGGTTTTGCATGGTGTTGGCAGGCCCCGCCTCTAATAACATGGTTTTGGCAGGCCCCGCCTCCAATACCATGGTTTGGCAAGCCCCGCCTCGAATACCATGGTTTTTCCAGGCCGGGCCTCCAGTTAAATGGTTTTGCATGGTGTTGGCAGGCCCCGCCTCCAATACCATGGTTTTGGCTGGCCCCCGCCTCCAATACCATGGTGTTGGCTGCCCCGCCTCCAATACCATGGTGTTGGCTGGCCCCGCCTCCAATACCATGGTTTTGGCTGGCCCCGCCTCCAATACCATGGTTTTGGCTGGCCCCGCTTCCAATACCATGGTATACCATGGTTTTGGCTGGCCCCGTCTCCAGTTACATGGTTTTGGCTGGCCCCTCCTCCAATACATGGTTTTGGCTGGCCCCGCCTCCAATACATTGTTTTGGCTGGCCCCGCCTCCAATACCATGGTTTTGGCAGGCCCCACCTCCAATACCATGGTTTGGCAAGCCCCGCCTCCAATACCATGGTTTTTCCAGGCCCGGCCTCCAGTTAAATGGTTTTGCATGGTGTTGACAGGCCCCGCCTCCAATACCATGGTTTTGGCTGGACCCGCCTCCAATACCATGGTTTTGGCTGGCCCCGCCTCCAATACATGGTGTTGGCTGGCCCCGCCTCTAATACCATGGTGTTGGCTGGCCCCGCATCCAATACCATGGTTTTGGCTGGCCCCGCGTCCAATACCATGGTTTTGGCTGGTCCCGCCTCCAATACCATGGTTTGGCAGGCCCTGCCTCCAATACCATGGTTTGGCAAGCCCCGCCTCCAATACCATGGTTTTTCCAGGCCCGGCCTCCAGTTAAATGGTTTTGCATGGTGTTGGCAGGCCCCGCCTCCAATACCATGGTTTTGGCTGGCCCCCGCCTCCAATACCATGGTTTTGGCTGCCCCGCCTCCAATACCATGGTTTTGGCTGGCCCCGCCTCCAATACCATGGTTTTGGCTGGCCCCGCTTCCAATACCATGGTATACCATGGTTTTGGCTGGCCCCGTCTCCAGTTACATGGTTTTGGCTGGCCCCTCCTCCAATACATGGTTTTGGCTGGCCCCGCCTCCAATACATTGTTTTGGCTGGCCCCGCCTCCAATACCATGGTTTTGGCAGGCCCCACCTCCAATACCATGGTTTGGCAAGCCCCGCCTCCAATACCATGGTTTTTCCAGGCCCGGCCTCCAGTTAAATGGTTTTGCATGGTGTTGGCAGGCCCCGCCTCCAATACCATGGTTTTGGCTGGACCCGCCTCCAATACCATGGTTTTGGCTGGCCCCGCCTCCAATAAATGGTGTTGGCTGGCCCCGCCTCTAATACCATGGTGTTGGCTGGCCCCGCCTCCAATACCATGGTTTTGGCTGGCCCCGCGTCCAATACCATGGTTTTGGCTGGCCCCGCCTCCAATACCATGGTTTTGGCTGGCCCCGCCTCCAATACCATGGTTTTGGCTGGCCCCACCTCCAATACCATGGTTTTTCCAGGCCCTGCCTCCAGTTGCATAATTTTGCATGGTGTTGGCAGGCCCTGCCTCCAATACCATGGTTTTGGCAGGCCCCGCCTCCAATACCATGGTTTTGGCAATACCATGGTTTTGGCAGGCCCCGCCTCCAATACCATGGTTTTGGCAGGCCCCGCCTCCAATACCATGGTTTGGCAGGCCCTGCCTCCAATACCATGGTTTGGCAAGCCCCGCCTCCAATACCATGGTTTTTCCAGGCCCGGCCTCCAGTTAAATGGTTTTGCATAGTGTTGGCAGGCCCTGCCTCCAATACCATGGTTTTGGCTGGCCCCGCCTCCAATACCATGGTTTTGGCTGGCCCCGCCTCCAATACCATGGTTTTGGCTGGCCCCACCTCCAATACCATGGTTTTGGCTGGCCCCGCCTCCAATACCATGGTGTTGGCTGGCCCCGCCTCCAATACCATGGTGTTGGCTGGCCCCGCCTCCAATACCATGGTTTTGGCTGGCCCCGCCTCCAATACCATGGTTTTGGCAGGCCCCGCCTCCAATACCATGGTTTTTTGGCAGGCCCCGCCTCCAATACCATGGTTTTGGCAGGCCCCGCCTCCAATACCATGGTTTAGCAGCCCCTGCTTCCAATACCATGGTTTTGGCAGGCCCCGCCTCCAATACCATGGTTTTGGCAGGCCCGCCTACAATAACATGGTTTTGGCAGGCCCCGCCTACAATATCATGGTTTTGGCTGGCACCCCCGCCTCCAGTTACATGGTTTTGGCTGGCACCCCCGCCTCCAGTTACATGGTTTTGGCTGGCCTCACCTCCAGTTACATGGTTTTGGCTGGCCCCGCCTCCAATACCATGGTTTTGGCAGGCCCCGCCTCCAGCTACATGGCCCTGCCTCCAATACCATGGTTTTGGCTGGCCCCGCTTTCAATACCATGGTATACCATGGTTTTGGCTGGCCCCGTCTCCAGTTACATGGTTTTGGCTGGCCCCGCCTCCAATACATGGTTTTGGCTGGTCCCGCCTCCAATACCATGGTTTTGGCTGGACCCGCCTCCAATACCATGGTTTTGGCTGGACCCGCCTCCAATACATGGTGTTGGCTGGCCCCGCCTCTAATACCATGGTGTTGGCTGGCCCCGCCTCCAATACCATGGTTTTGGCTGGCCCCGCGTCCAATACCATGGTTTTGGCTGACCCCGCCTCCAATACCATGGTTTTGGCTGGCCCCGCCTCCAATACCATGCGTTTGGCAGGCCCTGCCTACAATACCATGGTTTGGCAAGCCCCGCCTCCAATACCATGGTTTTTCCAGGCCCGGCCTCCAGTTAAATGGTTTTGCATGGTGTTGGCAGGCCCCGCCTCCAATACCATGGTTTTGGCTGGCCCCCGCCTCCAATACCATGGTGTTGGCTGCCCCGCCTCCAATACCATGGTGTTGGCTGGCCCCGCCTCCAATACCATGGTTTTGGCTAGCCCCGCCTCCAATACCATGGTTTTGGCTGGCCCCGCCTCCAATACCATGGTTTTGGCTGGCCCCGCTTCCAATACCATGGTATACCATGATTTTGGCTGGCCCCGTCTCAAGTTACATGGTTTTGGCTGGCCCCTCCTCCAATACATGGTTTTGGCTGGCCCCGCCTCCAATACATTGTTTTGGCTGGCCCCGCCTCCAATACCATGGTTTTGGCAGGCCCCACTTCCAATACCATGGTTTGGCAAGCCCCACCTCCAATACCATGGTTTTTCCAGGCCCGGCCTCCAGTTAAATGGTTTTGCATGGTGTTGGCAGGCCCCGCCTCCAATACCATGGTTTTGGCTGGACCCGCCTCCAATACCATGGTTTTGGCTGGCCCCGCTGGCCCCGCCTCCAATACATGGTGTTGGCTGGCCCCGCCTCTAATACCATGGTGTTGGCTGGCCCCGCCTCCAATACCATGGTTTTGGCTGGCCCCGCGTCCAATACCATGGTTTTGGCTGGCCCCGCCTCCAATACCATGGTTTTGGCTGGCCCCGCCTCCAATACCATGGTTTTGGCTGGCCCCACCTCCAATACCATGGTTTTTCCAGGCCCTGCCTCCAGTTACATAGTTTTGCATGGTGTTGGCAGGCCCTGCCTCCAATACCATGGTTTTGGCAGGCCCCGCCTCCAATACCATGGTTTTGGCAATACCATGGCTTTGGCAGGGCCCGCCTCCAATACCATGGTTTTGGCAGGCCCCGCCTCCAATACCATGGTTTTAGCAGGCCCCGCCTCCAATACCATGGTTTGGCAGGCCCTGCCTCCAATACCATGGTTTGGCAAGCCCCGCCTCCAATACCATGGTTTTTCCAGGCCCGGCCTCCAGTTAAATGGTTTTGCATGGTGTTGGCAGGCCCTGCCTCCAATACCATGGTTTTGGCTGTCCCCGCCTCCAATACCATGGTGTTGGCAGGCCCCGCCTCCAATACCATGGTTTTGGCTGGCCCCGCCTCCAATACCATGGTTTTGGCTGGCCCCGCCTCCAATACCATGGTTTTGGCAGGCCCCGCCTCCAATACCATGGTTTTGGCAGGCCCCGCCTCCAATACCATGGTTTGGCAGGCCCTGCCTCCAATACCATGGTTTGGCAAGCCCCGCCTCCAATACCATGGTTTTTCCAGCCCCGGCCTCCAGTTAAATGGTTTTGCATGGTGTTGGCAGGCCCTGCCTCCAATACCATGGTTTTGGCTGGCCCCGCCTCCAATACCATGGTGTTGGCTGGCCCCGCCTCCAATACCATGGTTTTGGCTGGCCCCGCCTCCAATACCATGGTTTTGGCTGGCCCCGCCTCCAATACCATGGTTTTGGCTGGCCCCGCCTCCAATACCATGGTTTTGGCAGGCCCCGCCTCCAATACCATGGTTTGGCAGGCCCTGCCTCCAATACAATGGTTTGGCAAGCCCCGCCTCCAATACCATGGTTTTTCCAGGAAGGCCTCCAGTTAAATGGTTTTGCATAGTGTTGGCAGGCCCTGCCTCCAATACCATGGTTTTGGCTGGCCCCGCCTCCAATACCATGGTTTTGGCTGGCCCTGCCTCCAATACCATGGTTTTGGCTGGCCCCGCCTCCAATACCATGGTTTTGGCTGGCCCCGCCTCCAATACCATGGATTTGGCTGGCCCCACCTCCAATACCATGGTGTTGGCTGGCCCCGCCTCCAATACCATGGTTTTGGCTGGCCCCGCCTCCAATACCATGGTTTTGGCAGGCCCCGCCTCCAATACCATGGTTTTTTGGCAGTCCCCGCCTCCAATACCATGGTTTTGGCAGGCCCCGCCTCCAATACCATGGTTTAGCAGCCCCTGCTTCCACTACCATGGTTTTGGCAGGCCCCGCCTCCAATACTATGGTTTTGGCAGGCCCGCCTACAATAACATGGTTTTGGCAGGCCCCGCCTACAATATCATGGTTTTGGCTGGCACCCCCGCCTCCAGTTACATGGTTTTGGCTGGCACCCCCGCCTCCAGTTACATAGTTTTGGCTGGCCTCACCTCCAGTTACATGGTTTTGGCTGGCCCCGCCTCCAATACCATGGTTTTGGCTGGCCCCGCCTCCAGCTACATGGCCCTGCCTCCAATACCATGGTTTTGGCTGGCCCCGCTTCCAATACCATGGTATACCATGGTTTTGGCTGGCCCCGTCTCCAGTTACATGGTTTTGGCTGGCCCCGCCTCCAATACATGGTTTTGGCTGGCCCCGCCTCCAATACCATGGTTTTGGCTGGACCCGCCTCCAATACCATGGTTTTGGCTGGCCCCGCCTCCAATACATGGTGTTGGCTGGCCCCGCCTCTAATACCATGGTGTTGGCTGGCCCCGCCTCCAATACCATGGTTTTGGCTGGCCCCGCGTCCAATACCATGGTTTTGGCTGACCCCGCCTCCAATACCATGGTTTTGGCTGGCCCCGCCTCCAATACCATGGTTTGGCAGGCCCTGCCTACAATACCATGGTTTGGCAAGCCCCGCCTCCAATACCATGGTTTTTCCAGGCCCGGCCTCCAGTTAAATGGTTTTGCATGGTTTTGGCTGGCCCCCGCCTCCAATACCATGGTGTTGGCTGCCCCGCCTCCAATACCATGGTGTTGGCTGGCCCCGCCTCCAATACCATGGTTTTGGCTGGCCCCGCCTCCAATACCATGGTTTTGGCTGGCCCGGCCTCCAATACCATGGTTTTGGCTGGCCCCGCTTCCAATACCATGGTATACCATGATTTTGGCTGGCCCCGTCTCCAGTTAAATGGTTTTGGCTGGCCCCTCCTCCAATACATGGTTTTGGCTGGCCCCGCCTCCAATACATTGTTTTGGCTGGCCCCGCCTCCAATACCATGGTTTTGGCAGGCCCCGCCTCCAATACCATGGTTTTGGCAGGCCCCGCCTCCAATACCATGGTTTGGCAGGCCCTGCCTCCAATACCATGGTTTGGTAAGCCCCGCCTCCAATACCATGGTTTTTCCAGGCCCGGCCTCCAGTTAAATGGTTTTGCATGGTGTTGGCAGGCCCTGCCTCCAATACCATTGTTTTGGCTGGCCCCGCCTCCAATACCATGGTGTTGGCTGGCCCCGCCTCCAATACCATGGTTTTGGCTGGCCCCGCCTCCAATACCATGGATTTGGCTGGCCCCACCTCCAATACCATGGTTTTTCCAGACCCGGCCTCCAGTTAAATGGTTTTGCATGGTGTTGGCAGACCCCGCCTCCAATACCATGGTTTTGGCTGGCCCCGCCTCCAATACCATGGTGTTGGCTGGCCCCGCCTCCAATACCATGGTTTTGGCTGGCCCCGCCTCCAATACCATGGTTTTGGCAGGCCCCGCCTCCAATACCATGGTTTTTTGGCAGGCCCCGCCTCCAATACCATGGTTTTGGCAGGAACCGCCTCCAATACCATGGTTTAGCAGCCCCTGCTTCCAATACCATGGTTTTGGCAGGCCCTGCCTCCAATACCATGGTTTTGGCAGGCCCGCCTACAATAACATGGTTTTGGCAGGCCCCGCCTACAATATCATGGTTTTGGCTGGCACCCCCGCCTCCAGTTACATGGTTTTGGCTGGCACCCCCGCCTCCAGTTACATGGTTTTGGCTGGCCTCACCTCCAGTTACATGGTTTTGGCTGGCCCCGCCTCCAATACCATGGTTTTGGCTGGCCCCGCCTCCAGCTACATGGCCCTGCCTCCAATACCATGGTTTTGGCTGGCCCCGCTTCCAATACCATGGTATACCATGGTTTTGGCTGGCCCCGCCTCCAGCTACATGGTTTTGGCTGGCCCCGCCTCCAGTACATGGTTTTGGCTGGCCCCGCCTCCAATGCATGGTTTTGGCGGGCCCGCCTCCAATACCATGGTTTTGGCTGGCCCCGCCTCCAATACATGGTTTTGGCTGGCCCCGCCTCCAATACATGGTTTTGGCTGGCCCCGCCTCCAATACCATGGTTTTGGCAGGCCCCGCCTCCAATACCATGGTTTTTCCAGGCCCGGCCTCCAGTTAAATGGTTTTGCATGGTGTTGGCAGGCCCCGCCTCCAATAACATGGTTTTGGCAGGCCCCGCCTCCAATACCATGGTTTTGGCAGGCCCCGCCTCCAAGACCATGGTTTTGGCAGGCCCCGCCTCCAATACCATGGTTTGGCAGGCCCTGCCTCCAATACCATGGTTTGGCAAGCCCCGCCTCCAATACTATGGTTTTTCCAGGCCCGGCCTCCAGTTAAATGGTTTTGCATGGTGTTGGCAGGCCCCGCCCACAATACCATGGTTTTGGCTGGCCCCGCCTCCAATACCATGGTGTTGGCTGGCCCCGCCTCCAATACCATGGTGTTGGCTGGCCCCGCCTCCAATACCATGGTTTTGGCTGGCCCCGCCTCCAATACCATGGTTTTGGCTGGCCCCGCTTCCAATACCATGGTATACCATGGTTTTGGCTGGCCCCGTCTCCAGTTACATGGTTTTGGCTGGCCCCTCGTCCAATACATGGTTTTGGCTGGCCCCGCCTCCAATACATTGTTTTGGCTGGCCCCGCCTCCAATACCATGGTTTTGGCAGGCCCCACCTCCAATACCATGGTTTGGCAAGCCCCGCCTCCAATACCATGGTTTTTCCAGGCCCGGCCTCCAGTTAAATGGTTTTGCATGGTGTTGGCAGGCCCCGCCTCCAATACCATGGTTTTGGCTGGACCCGCCTCCAATACCATGGTTTTGGCTGGCCCCGCCTCCAATACATGGTGTTGGCTGGCCCCGCCTCTAATACCATGGTGTTGGCTGGCCCCGCCTCCAATACCATGGTTTTGGCTGGCCCCGCGCCCAATACCATGGTTTTGGCTGGCCCCGCCTCCAATACCATGGTTTTGGCTGGCCCCACCTCCAATACCATGGTTTTTCCAGGCCCTGCCTCCAGTTACATAGTTTTGCATGGTGTTGGCAGGCCCTGCCTCCAATACCATGGTTTTGGCAGGCCCCGCCTCCAATACCATGGTTTTGGCAATACCATGGTTTTGGCAGGCCCCCCCTCCAATACCATGGTTTTGGCAGGCCCCGCCTCCAATAGCATGGTTTGGCAGGCCCTGCCTCCAATACCATGGTTTGGCAAGCCCCGCCTCCAATACCATGGTTTTTCCAGGCCCGGCCTCCAGTTAAATGGTTTTGCATGGTGTTGGCAGGCCCTGCCTCCAATACCATGGTTTTGGCTGGCCCCGCCTCCAATACCATGGTGTTGGCTGGCCCCGCTTCCAATACCATGGTTTTGGCTGGCCCCGCCTCCAATACCATGGTTTTGGCTGGCCCCGCCTCCAATACCATGGATTTGGCTGGCCCCACCTCCAATACCATGGTTTTTCCAGGCCCGGCCTCCAGTTAAATGGTTTTGCATGGTGTTGGCAGGCCCCGCCTCCAATACCATGGTGTTGGCAGGCCCCGCCTCCAATACCATGGTTTTGGCTGGCCCCGCCTCCAATGCCATGGTGTTGGCTGGCCCCGCCTCCAATACCATGGTGTTGGCTGGCCCCGCCTCCAATACCATGGTTTTGGCTGGCCCCGCCTCCAATACCATGGTTTTTTGGCATGCCCCGCCTCCAATACCATGGTTTTGGCAGGCCCCGCCTCCAATACCATGGTTTAGCAGCCCCTGCTTTCAATACCATGGTTTTGGCAGGCCCCGCCTCCAATACCATGGTTTTGGCAGGCCCGCCTCCAATAACATGGTTATGGCAGGCCCCGCCTACAATATCATGGTTTTGGCTGGGCCCCCCGCCTCCAGTTACATGGTTTTGGCAGGCACCCCCGCCTCCAGTTACATGGTTTTGGCTGGCCTCACCTCCAGTTACATGGTTTTGGCTGGCCCCGCCTCCAATACCATGGTTTTGGCTGGCCCCGCTTCCAATACCATGGCATACCATGGTTTTTTCTGGCCCGGCCTCCAGTTACATGGTTTTGGCTGGCCCTGCCTCAAATTCCTTGGTTTTGGCTGGCCCTGCCTCAAATACCTTGGTTTTGGCTGGCCCCGCCTCCAATACCATGGTATACCATGGTTTTGGCTGGCCCCGCTTCCAATACCATGGCATACCATGGTTTTTTCTGGCCCGGCCTCCAGTTACATGGTTTTGGAAGGCCCCGCCTCCAATACCATGGTTTTGGCAGGCCCCGCCTCCAATACCATTGATTTGGCAGGCCCCACCTCCAATACCATGGTTTTGGCAGGCCCCGCCTCCAATACCATGGTTTTGGCTGGCCCCGCCTCCAATACCATGGTATACCATGGTTTTGGCTGGCCCCGCCTCCAATACCATGGTTTTGGCTGGCCCTGCCTCCAATACCCAATACCATGGTTTTGGGAGGCGCCGCCTCCAATACCATGGTTTTGGCGGGCCCCGCCTCCAGTTACATGGTTTTGGCGGCCCCTCCTCCAATACATGGTTTTGGCTGGCCCCGCCTCCAATACATTGTTTTGGCTGGCCCCGCCTCCAATACCATGGTTTTGGCAGGCCCCACTTCCAATACCATGGTTTGGCAAGCCCCACCTCCAATACCATGGTTTTTCCAGGCCCGGCCTCCAGTTAAATGGTTTTGCATGGTGTTGGCAGGCCCCGCCTCGAATTCCATGGTTTTGGCTGGACCCGCCTCCAATACCATGGTTTTGGCTGGCCCCGCTGGCCCCGCCTCCAATACATGGTGTTGGCTGGCCCCGCCTCTAATACCATGGTGTTGGCTGGCCCCGCCTCCACTACCATGGTTATGGCTGGCCCCGCGTCCAATACCATGGTTTTGGCTGGCCCCGCCACCAATACCATGGTTTTGGCTGGCCCCGCCTCCAATACCATGGTTTTGGCTGGCCCCACCTCCAATACCATGGTTTTTCCAGGCCCTGCCTCCAGTTACATAGTTTTACATGGTGTTGGCAGGCCCTGCCTCCAATACCATGGTTTTGGCAGGCCCCGCCTCCAATACCATGGTTTTGGCAATACCATGGCTTTAGCAGGCCCCGCCTCCAATACCATGGTTTTGGCAGGCCCCGCCTCCAATACCATGGTTTTAGCAGGCCCCGCCTCCAATACCATGGTTTGGCAGGCCCTGCCTCCAATACCATGGTTTGGCAAGCCCCGCCTCCAATACCATGGTGTTGGCAGGCCCCGCCTCCAATACCATGGTTTTGGCTGGCCCCGCCTCCAATACCATGGTTTTGGCTGGCCCCGCCTCCAATACCATGGTTTTGGCAGGCCCCGCCTCCAATACCATGGTTTTGGCAGGCCCCGCCTCCAATACCATGGTTTGGCAGGCCCTGCCTCCAATCCCATGGTTTGGCAAGCCCCGCCTCCAATACCATGGTTTTTCCAGCCCCGGCCTCCAGTTAAATGGTTTTGCATGGTGTTGGCAGGCCCTGCCTCCAATACCATGGTTTTGGCTGGCCCCGCCTCCAATACCATGGTGTTGGCTGGCCCCGCCTCCAATACCATGGTTTTGGCTGGCCCCGCCTCCAATACCATGGTTTTGGCTGGCCCTGCCTCCAATACCATGGTTTTGGCTGGCCCCGCCTCCAATACCATGGTTTTGGCAGGCCCCGCCTCCAATACCATGGTTTGGCAGGCCCTGCCTCCAATACCATGGTTTGGCAAGCCCCGCCTCCAATACCATGGTTTTTCCAGGCCGGCCTCCAGTTAAATGGTTTTGCATAGTGTTGGCAGGCCCTGCCTCCAATACCATGGTTTTGGCTGGCCCCGCCTCCAATACCATGGTGTTGGGTGGCCCTGCCTCCAATACCATGGTTTTGGCTGGCCCCGCCTCCAATACCATGGTTTTGGCTGGCCCCGCCTCCAATACCATGGATTTGGCTGGCCCCGCCTCCAATACCATGGTTTTGGCTGGCCCCGCCTCCAATACCATGGTGTTGGCTGGCCCCGCCTCCAATACCATGGTGTTGGCTGGCCCCGCCTCCAATACCATGGTTTTGGCTGGCCCCGCCTCCAATACCATGGTTTTGGCAGGCCCCGCCTACAATATCATGGTTTTGGCTGGCACCCCCGCCTCCAGTTACATGGTTTTGGCTGGCACCCCCGCCTCCAGTTACATAGTTTTGGCTGGCCTCACCTCCAGTTACATGGTTTTGGCTGGCCCCGCCTCCAATACCATGGTTTTGGCTGGCCCCGCCTCCAGCTACATGGCCCTGCCTCCAATACCATGGTTTTGGCTGGCTCCGCTTCCAATACCATGGTATACCATGGTTTTGGCTGGCCCCGTCTCCAGTTACATGGTTTTGGCTGGCCCCGCCTCCAATACATGGTTTTGGCTGGCCCCACCTCCAATACCATGGTTTTGGCTGGACCCGCCTCCAATACCATGGTGTTGGCTGGCCCCGCCTCGAATACCATGGTTTTTCCAGGCCGGGCCTCCAGTTAAATGGTTTTGCATGGTGTTGGCAGGCCCCGCCTCCAATACCATGGTTTTGGCTGGCCCCCGCCTCCAATACCATGGTGTTGGCTGCCCCGCCTCCAATACCATGGTGTTGGCTGGCCCCGCCTCCAATACCATGGTTTTGGCTGGCCCCGCCTCCAATACCATGGTTTTGGCTGGCCCCGCTTCCAATACCATGGTATACCATGGTTTTGGCTGGCCCCGTCTCCAGTTACATGGTTTTGGCTGGCCCCTCCTCCAATACATGGTTTTGGCTGGCCCCGCCTCCAATACATTGTTTTGGCTGGCCCCGCCTCCAATACCATGGTTTTGGCAGGCCCCACCTCCAATACCATGGTTTGGCAAGCCCCGCCTCCAATACCATGGTTTTGGCTGGCCCCGCCTCCAATACCATGGTTTTGGCTGGCCCTGCCTCCAATACCATGGTTTTGGCTGGCCCCGCCTCCAATACCATGGTTTTGGCAGGCCCCGCCTCCAATACCATGGTTTGGCAGGCCCTGCCTCCAATACCATGGTTTGGCAAGCCCCGCCTCCAATACCATGGTTTTTCCAGGCCGGCCTCCAGTTAAATGGTTTTGCATAGTGTTGGCAGGCCCTGCCTCCAAAACCATGGTTTTGGCTGGCCCCGCCTCCAATACCATGGTGTTGGCTGGCCCTGCCTCCAATACCATGGTTTTGGCTGGCCCCGCCTCCAATACCATGGTTTTGGCTGGCCCCGCCTCCAATACCATGGATTTGGCTGGCCCCGCCTCCAATACCATGGTTTTGGCTGGCCCCGCCTCCAATACCATGGTGTTGGCTGGCCCCGCCTCCAATACCATGGTGTTGGCTGGCCCCGCCTCCAATACCATGGTTTTGGCTGGCCCCGCCTCCAATACCATGGTTTTGGCAGGCCCCGCCTACAATATCATGGTTTTGGCTGGCACCCCCGCCTCCAGTTACATGGTTTTGGCTGGCACCCCCGCCTCCAGTTACATAGTTTTGGCTGGCCTCACCTCCAGTTACATGGTTTTGGCTGGCCCCGCCTCCAATACCATGGTTTTGGCTGGCCCCGCCTCCAGCTACATGGCCCTGCCTCCAATACCATGGTTTTGGCTGGCTCCGCTTCCAATACCATGGTATACCATGGTTTTGGCTGGCCCCGTCTCCAGTTACATGGTTTTGGCTGGCCCCGCCTCCAATACATGGTTTTGGCTGGCCCCACCTCCAATACCATGGTTTTGGCTGGACCCGCCTCCAATACCATGGTGTTGGCTGGCCCCGCCTCGAATACCATGGTTTTTCCAGGCCGGGCCTCCAGTTAAATGGTTTTGCATGGTGTTGGCAGGCCCCGCCTCCAATACCATGGTTTTGGCTGGCCCCCGCCTCCAATACCATGGTGTTGGCTGCCCCGCCTCCAATACCATGGTGTTGGCTGGCCCCGCCTCCAATACCATGGTTTTGGCTGGCCCCGCCTCCAATACCATGGTTTTGGCTGGCCCCGCTTCCAATACCATGGTATACCATGGTTTTGGCTGGCCCCGTCTCCAGTTACATGGTTTTGGCTGGCCCCTCCTCCAATACATGGTTTTGGCTGGCCCCGCCTCCAATACATTGTTTTGGCTGGCCCCGCCTCCAATACCATGGTTTTGGCAGGCCCCACCTCCAATACCATGGTTTGGCAAGCCCCGCCTCCAATACCATGGTTTTTCCAGGCCCGGCCTCCAGTTAAATGGTTTTGCATGGTGTTGACAGGCCCCGCCTCCAATACCATGGTTTTGGCTGGACCCGCCTCCAATACCATGGTTTTGGCTGGCCCCGCCTCCAATACATGGTGTTGGCTGGCCCCGCCTCTAATACCATGGTGTTGGCTGGCCCCGCATCCAATACCATGGTTTTGGCTGGCCCCGCGTCCAATACCATGGTTTTGGCTGGTCCCGCCTCCAATACCATGGTTTGGCAGGCCCTGCCTCCAATACCATGGTTTGGCAAGCCCCGCCTCCAATACCATGGTTTTTCCAGGCCCGGCCTCCAGTTAAATGGTTTTGCATGGTGTTGGCAGGCCCCGCCTCCAATACCATGGTTTTGGCTGGCCCCCGCCTCCAATACCATGGTTTTGGCTGCCCCGCCTCCAATACCATGGTTTTGGCTGGCCCCGCCTCCAATACCATGGTTTTGGCTGGCCCCGCTTCCAATACCATGGTATACCATGGTTTTGGCTGGCCCCGTCTCCAGTTACATGGTTTTGGCTGGCCCCTCCTCCAATACATGGTTTTGGCTGGCCCCGCCTCCAATACATTGTTTTGGCTGGCCCCGCCTCCAATACCATGGTTTTGGCAGGCCCCACCTCCAATACCATGGTTTGGCAAGCCCCGCCTCCAATACCATGGTTTTTCCAGGCCCGGCCTCCAGTTAAATGGTTTTGCATGGTGTTGGCAGGCCCCGCCTCCAATACCATGGTTTTGGCTGGACCCGCCTCCAATACCATGGTTTTGGCTGGCCCCGCCTCCAATAAATGGTGTTGGCTGGCCCCGCCTCTAATACCATGGTGTTGGCTGGCCCCGCCTCCAATACCATGGTTTTGGCTGGCCCCGCGTCCAATACCATGGTTTTGGCTGGCCCCGCCTCCAATACCATGGTTTTGGCTGGCCCCGCCTCCAATACCATGGTTTTGGCTGGCCCCACCTCCAATACCATGTTTTTCCAGGCCCTGCCTCCAGTTGCATAGTTTTGCATGGTGTTGGCAGGCCCTGCCTCCAATACCATGGTTTTGGCAGGCCCCGCCTCCAATACCATGGTTTTGGCAATACCATGGTTTTGGCAGGCCCCGCCTCCAATACCATGGTTTTGGCAGGCCCCGCCTCCAATACCATGGTTTGGCAGGCCCTGCCTCCAATACCATGGTTTGGCAAGCCCCGCCTCCAATACCATGGTTTTTCCAGGCCCGGCCTCCAGTTAAATGGTTTTGCATAGTGTTGGCAGGCCCTGCCTCCAATACCATGGTTTTGGCTGGCCCCGCCTCCAATACCATGGTTTTGGCTGGCCCCGCCTCCAATACCATGGTTTTGGCTGGCCCCACCTCCAATACCATGGTTTTGGCTGGCCCCGCCTCCAATACCATGGTGTTGGCTGGCCCCGCCTCCAATACCATGGTGTTGGCTGGCCCCGCCTCCAATACCATGGTTTTGGCTGGCCCCGCCTCCAATACCATGGTTTTGGCAGGCCCCGCCTCCAATACCATGGTTTTTTGGCAGGCCCCGCCTCCAATACCATGGTTTTGGCAGGCCCCGCCTCCAATACCATGGTTTAGCAGCCCCTGCTTCCAATACCATGGTTTTGGCAGGCCCCGCCTCCAATACCATGGTTTTGGCAGGCCCGCCTACAATAACATGGTTTTGGCAGGCCCCGCCTACAATATCATGGTTTTGGCTGGCACCCCCGCCTCCAGTTACATGGTTTTGGCTGGCACCCCCGCCTCCAGTTACATGGTTTTGGCTGGCCTCACCTCCAGTTACATGGTTTTGGCTGGCCCCGCCTCCAATACATGGTTTTGGCAGGCCCCGCCTCCAGCTACATGGCCCTGCCTCCAATACCATGGTTTTGGCTGGCCCCGCTTTCAATACCATGGTATACCATGGTTTTGGCTGGCCCCGTCTCCAGTTACATGGTTTTGGCTGGCCCCGCCTCCAATACATGGTTTTGGCTGGTCCCGCCTCCAATACCATGGTTTTGGCTGGACCCGCCTCCAATACCATGGTTTTGGCTGGACCCGCCTCCAATACATGGTGTTGGCTGGCCCCGCCTCTAATACCATGGTGTTGGCTGGCCCCGCCTCCAATACCATGGTTTTGGCTGGCCCCGCGTCCAATACCATGGTTTTGGCTGACCCCGCCTCCAATACCATGGTTTTGGCTCGCCCCGCCTCCAATACCATGGTTTGGCAGGCCCTGCCTACAATACCATGGTTTGGCAAGCCCCGCCTCCAATACCATGGTTTTTCCAGGCCCGGCCTCCAGTTAAATGGTTTTGCATGGTGTGGCAGGCCCCGCCTCCAATACCATGGTTTTGGCTGGCCCCCGCCTCCAATACCATGGTGTTGGCTGCCCCGCCTCCATTACCATGGTGTTGGCTGGCCCCGCCTCCAATACCATGGTTTTGGCTGGCCCCGCCTCCAATACCATGGTTTTGGCTGGCCCCGCCTCCAATACCATGGTTTTGGCTGGCCCCGCTTCCAATACCATGGTATACCATGATTTTGGCTGGCCCCGTCTCAAGTTACATGGTTTTGGCTGGCCCCTCCTCCAATACATGGTTTTGGCTGGCCCCGCCTCCAATACATTGTTTTGGCTGGCCCCGCCTCCAATACCATGGTTTTGGCAGGCCCCACTTCCAATACCATGGTTTGGCAAGCCCCACCTCCAATACCATGGTTTTTCCAGGCCCGGCCTCCAGTTAAATGGTTTTGCATGGTGTTGGCAGGCCCCGCCTCCAATACCATGGTTTTGGCTGGACCCGCCTCCAATACCATGGTTTTGGCTGGCCCCGCTGGCCCCGCCTCCAATACATGGTGTTGGCTGGCCCCGGCCTCTAATACCATGGTGTTGGCTGGCCCCGCCTCCAATACCATGGTTTTGGCTGGCCCCGCGTCCAATACCATGGTTTTGGCTGGCCCCGCCTCCAATACCATGGTTTTGGCTGGCCCCGCCTCCAATACCATGGTTTTGGCTGGCCCCACCTCCAATACCATGGTTTTTCCAGGCCCTGCCTCCAGTTACATAGTTTTGCATGGTGTTGGCAGGCCCCTGCCTCCAATACCATGGTTTTGGCAGGCCCCGCCTCCAATACCATGGTTTTGGCAATACCATGGCTTTGGCAGGGCCCGCCTCCAATACCATGGTTTTGGCAGGCCCCGCCTCCAATACCATGGTTTTAGCAGGCCCCGCCTCCAATACCATGGTTTGGCAGGCCCTGCCTCCAATACCATGGTTTGGCAAGCCCCGCCTCCAATACCATGGTTTTTCCAGGCCCGGCCTCCAGTTAAATGGTTTTGCATGGTGTTGGCAGGCCCTGCCTCCAATACCATGGTTTTGGCTGTCCCCGCCTCCAATACCATGGTGTTGGCAGGCCCCGCCTCCAATACCATGGTTTTGGCTGGCCCCGCCTCCAATACCATGGTTTTGGCTGGCCCCGCCTCCAATACCATGGTTTTGGCAGGCCCCGCCTCCAATACCATGGTTTTGGCAGGCCCCGCCTCCAATACCATGGTTTGGCAGGCCCTGCCTCCAATACCATGGTTTGGCAAGCCCCGCCTCCAATACCATGGTTTTTCCAGCCCCGGCCTCCAGTTAAATGGTTTTGCATGGTGTTGGCAGGCCCTGCCTCCAATACCATGGTTTTGGCTGGCCCCGCCTCCAATACCATGGTGTTGGCTGGCCCCGCCTCCAATACCATGGTTTTGGCTGGCCCCGCCTCCAATACCATGGTTTTGGCTGGCCCCGCCTCCAATACCATGGTTTTGGCTGGCCCCGCCTCCAATACCATGGTTTTGGCAGGCCCCGCCTCCAATACCATGGTTTGGCAGGCCCTGCCTCCAATACAATGGTTTGGCAAGCCCCGCCTCCAATACCATGGTTTTTCCAGGAAGGCCTCCAGTTAAATGGTTTTGCATAGTGTTGGCAGGCCCTGCCTCCAATACCATGGTTTTGGCTGTCCCCGCCTCCAATACCATGGTTTTGGCTGGCCCTGCCTCCAATACCATGGTTTTGGCTGGCCCCGCCTCCAATACCATGGTTTTGGCTGGCCCCGCCTCCAATACCATGGATTTGGCTGGCCCCACCTCCAATACCATGGTGTTGGCTGGCCCCGCCTCCAATACCATGGTTTTGGCTGGCCCCGCCTCCAATAACATGGTTTTTGGCAGGCCCCGCCTCCAATACCATGGTTTTTTGGCAGTCCCCGCCTCCAATACCATGGTTTTGGCAGGCCCCGCCTCCAATACCATGGTTTAGCAGCCCCTGCTTCCACTACCATGGTTTTGGCAGGCCCCGCCTCCAATACTATGGTTTTGGCAGGCCCGCCTACAATAACATGGTTTTGGCAGGCCCCGCCTACAATATCATGGTTTTGGCTGGCACCCCCGCCTCCAGTTACATGGTTTGGCTGGCACCCCGCCTCCAGTTACATAGTTTTGGCTGGCCTCACCTCCAGTTACATGGTTTTTGGCTGGCCCCGCCTCCAATACCATGGTTTTGGCTGGCCCCGCCTCCAGCTACATGGCCCTGCCTCCAATACCATGGTTTTGGCTGGCCCCGCTTCCAATACCATGGTATACCATGGTTTTGGCTGGCCCCGTCTCCAGTTACATGGTTTTGGCTGGCCCCGCCTCCAATACATGGTTTTGGCTGGCCCCGCCTCCAATACCATGGTTTTGGCTGGACCCGCCTCCAATACCATGGTTTTGGCTGGCCCCGCCTCCAATACATGGTGTTGGCTGGCCCCGCCTCTAATACCATGGTGTTGGCTGGCCCCGCCTCCAATACCATGGTTTTGGCTGGCCCCGCGTCCAATACCATGGTTTTGGCTGACCCCGCCTCCAATACCATGGTTTTGGCTGGCCCCGCCTCCAATACCATGGTTTGGCAGGCCCTGCCTACAATACCATGGTTTGGCAAGCCCCGCCTCCAATACCATGGTTTTTCCAGGCCCGGCCTCCAGTTAAATGGTTTGCATGGTTTTGGCTGGCCCCGCCTCCAATACCATGGTGTTGGCTGCCCCGCCTCCAATACCATGGTGTTGGCTGGCCCCGCCTCCAATACCATGGTTTTGGCTGGCCCCGCCTCCAATACCATGGTTTTGGCTGGCCCGGCCTCCAATACCATGGTTTTGGCTGGCCCCGCTTCCAATACCATGGTATACCATGATTTTGGCTGGCCCCGTCTCCAGTTAAATGGTTTTGGCTGGCCCCTCCTCCAATACATGGTTTTGGCTGGCCCCGCCTCCAATACATTGTTTTGGCTGGCCCCGCTCCAATACCATGGTTTTGGCAGGCCCCGCCTCCAATACCATGGTTTTGGCAGGCCCCGCCTCCAATACCATGGTTTTGGCAGGCCCCTGCCTCCAATACCATGGTTTGGTAAGCCCCGCCTCCAATACCATGGTTTTTCCCAGGCCCGGCCTCCAGTTAAATGGTTTTGCATGGTGTTGGCAGGCCCTGCCTCCAATACCATTGTTTTGGCTGGCCCCGCCTCCAATACCATGGTGTTGGCTGGCCCCGCCTCCAATACCATGGTTTTGGCTGGCCCCGCCTCCAATACCATGGATTTGGCTGGCCCCACCTCCAATACCATGGTTTTTCCAGACCCGGCCTCCAGTTAAATGGTTTTGCATGGTGTTGGCAGACCCCGCCTCCAATACCATGGTTTTGGCTGGCCCCGCCTCCAATACCATGGTGTTGGCTGGCCCCGCCTCCAATACCATGGTTTTGGCTGGCCCCGCCTCCAATACCATGGTTTTGGCAGGCCCCGCCTCCAATACCATGGTTTTTTGGCAGGCCCCGCCTCCAATACCATGGTTTTGGCAGGAACCGCCTCCAATACCATGGTTTAGCAGCCCCTGCTTCCAATACCATGGTTTTGGCAGGCCCTGCCTCCAATACCATGGTTTTGGCAGGCCCGCCTACAATAACATGGTTTTGGCAGGCCCCGCCTACAATATCATGGTTTTGGCTGGCACCCCCGCCTCCAGTTACATGGTTTTGGCTGGCACCCCCGCCTCCAGTTACATGGTTTTGGCTGGCCTCACCTCCAGTTACATGGTTTTGGCTGGCCCCCGCCTCCAATACCATGGTTTTGGCTGGCCCCGCCTCCAGCTACATGGCCCTGCCTCCAATACCATGGTTTTGGCTGGCCCCGCTTCCAATACCATGGTATACCATGGTTTTGGCTGGCCCCGCCTCCAGCTACATGGTTTTGGCTGGCCCCGCCTCCAGTACATGGTTTTGGCTGGCCCCGCCTCCAATGCATGGTTTTGGCGGGCCCCGCCTCCAATACCATGGTTTTGGCTGGCCCCGCCTCCAATACATGGTTTTGGCTGGCCCCGCCTCCAATACATGGTTTTGGCTGGCCCCGCCTCCAATACCATGGTTTTGGCAGGCCCCGCCTCCAATACCATGGTTTTTCCAGGCCCGGCCTCCAGTTAAATGGTTTTGCATGGTGTTGGCAGGCCCCGCCTCCAATAACATGGTTTTGGCAGGCCCCGCCTCCAATACCATGGTTTTGGCAGGCCCCGCCTCCAAGACCATGGTTTTGGCAGGCCCCGCCTCCAATACCATGGTTTGGCAGGCCCTGCCTCCAATACCATGGTTTGGCAAGCCCCGCCTCCAATACTATGGTTTTCCAGGCCCGGCCTCCAGTTAAATGGTTTTGCATGGTGTTGGCAGGCCCCGCCCACAATACCATGGTTTTGGCTGGCCCCGCCTCCAATACCATGGTGTTGGCTGGCCCCGCCTCCAATACCATGGTGTTGGCTGGCCCCGCCTCCAATACCATGGTTTTGGCTGGCCCCGCCTCCAATACCATGGTTTTGGCTGGCCCCGCTTCCAATACCATGGTATACCATGGTTTTGGCTGGCCCCCCGTCTCCAGTTACATGGTTTTGGCTGGCCCCTCGTCCAATACATGGTTTTGGCTGGCCCCGCCTCCAATACATTGTTTTGGCTGGCCCCGCCTCCAATACCATGGTTTTGGCAGGCCCCACCTCCAATACCATGGTTTGGCAAGCCCCGCCTCCAATACCATGGTTTTTCCAGGCCCGGCCTCCAGTTAAATGGTTTTGCATGGTGTTGGCAGGCCCCGCCTCCAATACCATGGTTTTGGCTGGACCCGCCTCCAATACCATGGTTTTGGCTGGCCCCGCCTCCAATACATGGTGTTGGCTGGCCCCGCCTCTAATACCATGGTGTTGGCTGGCCCCGCCTCCAATACCATGGTTTTGGCTGGCCCCGCGCCCAATACCATGGTTTTGGCTGGCCCCGCCTCCAATACCATGGTTTTGGCTGGCCCCACCTCCAATACCATGGTTTTTCCAGGCCCTGCCTCCAGTTACATAGTTTTGCATGGTGTTGGCAGGCCCTGCCTCCAATACCATGGTTTTGGCAGGCCCCGCCTCCAATACCATGGTTTTGGCAATACCATGGTTTTGGCAGGCCCCCCCTCCAATACCATGGTTTTGGCAGGCCCCGCCTCCAATAGCATGGTTTGGCAGGCCCTGCCTCCAATAC